>NW_019525137.1:1818715-1823343 GCF_002814215.2 Seriola lalandi dorsalis
GAGCCCCCATCCCCTCCCCGAGCCCCCATGTATACTAGACACTAGAATGGACTGTCTTGTGTGAGTGATGGACAGTAGCTTTTTCCCACCCCCTGTATTGTGGCAGTGCCTTTAAGCAGGCCATTAATAAATGAACTTAAAAGATAAAAGAAAAAAAAAAATCCGACAAGTCAGTGCGCTCGTGCTAAACATTTTCTAGACATCTATCCTCGTGAGTCTTATCTTGTGCGGTTCATGTTGAAAATAATAAAATGACAAAATGAACTCAATATAAGATTTAACAAAAATTATAACTTTCTTCAAATATTGCTAATAAAAATTGTTAAGTTCATTTGTGGGTGTGGGTTTGACTTGTTTATCATCTACCCAGGTGTTTGTACATAATACTGAGACTCTGAGGATGCACTCGAACTTACTCGGCACCATTTACTGTAACAGTGATGGGCATGTTTTAAGATTTTACATAAGGTTTCTGAAGGCTGGAACTTTTTTTTTTTTTCTTTATTAAAGTTGCTGATAGCCAATATATTGTGCTGATGTTTAATAAATTTACCATAATCACTTCCATGTTGTACTGAAAAGTATTTACCTTTTCATATGGGACATTAAAATCATAACAGAACACGTACATCAAACCCCTAAAAATGAAATTCATGCAGGGTTTTGTGGCTTTGTAAAGCAGGGTGAACACTAGCCCTGATCCTGGATCAACCGTCTTTTTGTTATTGGGACATTTCAGTCACTGAGCAGCTCATAAAATTAGATACTGGACGAATGTTGAAAATATGAAGGCACCACATGGCTGGCAGTCTTCTTACAGTCTTATAAGGGCTGCAAAAGCAAAATGACACAGGGTTTATTTTACACTCACTGGCTGGAGTATATGGAAAAACTATGGGTCAATAAGATTTTGAGATTGTTGAAATGAAGTTTACCAATGATTGATGATGAGTTGTAGGATGTTTATAATATCTGCACAAATTCAGCTTAAAAAAAAAGACATTTATTCCGGTGTTTACAGGCTGATCTGCAACCAGTTTCTCAAGCACACTTATTTTGAGTCCACAGAGCTCAATGCTGCCACTGACGACGGGTCTATATTACAGTAAATACTACTACTGAACAAAATGGTAGTCGCCTTTGTACACTGTTTCTGTCAGGGTGGCAGTAACAGATTTTAAGCTGCTCAGTGACTGAAGTGTCTTGGGTTATGGAGATGATGATCCTGGACCATGATGCATTGTGTGACAGGTCTTGGACCAGGGCTAAGTGATAAATCTTCAAAGTGGCTATGAGCTGCGTGAATGATTTTACTGCGCAACTGAGGTCAAATGTTGTGTTAGGTTTTTCCAGATATATTTGTCTACCTACCTTTCCAATCGGCCCCATACATCAGTCAGACAGACAAAAAAAAAAAAAAAACACTGAAACATCTTCCCTTCAGCCATTCTGAATCTCAGCATCCAGGAAGAACCAAGTCCTTCCTCAGAACCCGGCTACAGAGTCGACACCTGTGATTAAACATTCATCAGCAGACTCACAGCGCAGAGAATCCAGGAGCTGAGAGACTTTCCATTTCCCACAGCACCAGTGTGTAGATTCACTGTTCTGTTTAAGCTTAATGTGTTTTAAGCTTTGCTGCTAAGATGCTCATCTACTGACTCCTAATAGCTGGTCTCAACCTGTTGAACTCCATTGGAATGCATATGTTAATACTGAAATGTGTGTTTTCTATGTTCCACAGCCATCCATCTTAACATGAAATTAAAGTTTATTATCAATCTGTGTTTATGTGTCTTGTCTGTTTGAATGACAGAGTAATCTGAGAAGCTGTGCTCCCTTAAAGGAGACATTTGTAAGTTTTGCAAGCCAGCGTTCGCTTTAACTGTTGTTTAATTACAAATCCTGCCAAGAGCTTTAGCCATTGTTTCTTTTACAAGGCAGGAGGTTATAATACGCCCCCTGAGCTGCGCTACTTCTTCAAAGCAGATTGGACCCTACAGTGACTCGGTATCGGAAAGGCTTGCTAACCTCAGTAGAAGAAAAAAAGTGACAGAAATAGAAACAAAACAAGAGGTTTGCTTTCCCCTGCTGGAGACAGCTGTTGGGGAGTAAAGGAATAAAGTTTGATGCAGAACTCACAACGTTTCTTCTAGACTGGTAAGCAAACAGCTGTTAATGCTAACGCTAGCTATGTAGCAACAGTAAAACAGCGCCTTTAAAATTCTTAGTTAACTGAGTCAGTCTGAATATTTCTGTTTGAGGATGAAAACACGGTAATGTGAAATGTTTTGATCACAGTCACAAACAGAATTATCAGCACATCTGCAGCTTTTTATTGTCTGAGGTCTTTGTTTTGGTTTGATCAGCCCACAAACTCCACTGTTAACAGCCGTGTCTTCAGTGAAAAAGCTTTGATGAACACTTGCCCGGCGCCAAACAGCCAGTCAACACAGTGAATTATTTAACAGCTAGGTGAAATAAAATAACTGCGCGCTGCTTTAAAACTACATTGCATTAGCTCTCCCAAATCGTTTTAAATTCATCATTTCCTCTCAACTCAGCAGCTCAAGCTTTCAAAAGTGTCAAAACATCAACAGCTGGGAGAAAATCTTCAAATTGAAATTTACACACACACACACACACACACACACACCTGAGCCAAACAGAAAGTGGATGTGAGTTATGGTGGGGTCAACTCACGAGGTCTGTGATATTCTTGTATTAAACAAACAAAAAAAAGGCTACAGTAACAGCAGAAGGCTTCTAGACTTTATTTGTTGTGTTATAACAACTTTAAATGTGTTGAATCCTCTATAATGTTCACATTTTATCATTTAAGGAAAGAACTCATCAGGAAGGTTTTAAGCTCACTAACCCTTTGCCAATGTTGTTATTGTTTCATATGGGGATGTAGTTTCACCATCTGTCAAACAAGGTCCTACAGCTTCTTGTCCTTTCTTTCTCATGCTCATCAGATAACATATTTAGATATAACCAAATTAAAAAGATTCATCAGTAATGATTATGGACTAAATTCTAAAAAAAAAAAAAACCCAGGAGAAAGGAATCAAATGGAAAGTTCCCTACAGACCCTCATAAAGCTGTTTCCTTCTGCTGCAAACTCAAAGCGTTAGAAAACAAACTACAAAGAGAAACCTTAATTAGTTTTGCTGATCACAAGGATTTAATCAAATGAAATTAGTTTAAAAAACACATGAAGTACTGATACTGTAACTATGAGCTGCGAGCATCTTTATAACTGTTGGAGGACTATTTAAGATCTTTATGAAATTATGTGTTGTGTTGGAAGAAGTTCACGTCGCTCCGGTCGGTTCAGGCTGCGAGATTCATACAGTAAATTAACATCATCAGAGCGACTTTGAAACTTGGCACTCCTGACCTCTAGTGGGTGGAGTCAGTGTGACATGCAATCACTTAAGACACCTAATAAATGTTTACTGATATCGTTCATTTAAAAAAAATCCATTTAGTGCAAAATGGTAAATTTACCAAAGTAGTCTGTTTTTATAGCAACATATGAACTGTAGGAGAAAACATCTCTAAAACCCTTTACCTGTCGTGAAGTTAGAACAATTTGGTCTCAATAGATTAGAACATTATTAAAAATAGAAATATTTATATAATACTTTATTTTTTAAATATCACAATAAATACTTAACACTTAAATATTATGTTTATTAATCACATTGGTGAAATGAAATGATTTTACATTTTCTGATGTAGAAGATGTTTATCAAAGTAAGTGTCTAGTCTAATATTTAGACAAATGTACCGTCTACACACTGAGGTTATTTTGTTGTGAGTTTTTTTTTTTTTTTTTTACATTTCTACTAACTAATGAAAGGATGAATAAAAGACTGAAAACTTAAAAACTAAGAAATAAAAGAGTTAAACATCATCTACAAGAAATGAAAGAGTTATCTACTAACTAAAATATTTTTCTCTTTTTTTTGAAAGGGAAACCAACTAATAAAAAATTAAAGCATTAAAACTTATTTACAAACTACAAAAAGTTCAAACTTATCCACAAACCAAGAGGAAATGATGGTTATCTTGCATGTAAGAAAAATGTTTTGCTTTGTTTGTTTGTTTTTGAAAAAGGAAACATATCAACCAACTCTGAGAAATGAAATACTTAAAACTTATCTACATAACAAAAAGATTTTAAACTACAAACTACTACGGAAGTAAAGAGTTCAAAATGATCTACAAACTAAGAGGAAATGAAAGAGTTAAAACTTATATACAAACTAATAACAAAGTAAAGAGTTAAACCTGATCAATAAAGTATCAGTGTCAGTATCAAACAGTAACATCTACCAACTAAAAGATTGTTGTTGTTTTTTTTTGAAAAAGGAAACTTACCAACTAACTTATAAAAACTTAAAGCGTTAAAACTTATCTATTTTTTATTTATTTAATTTTTTTTTAATGAAAACTTATTTACAAGCTAAAAAAAGGTCAAACTTATCTACAGAATGTGTGTGTATGTGTGTGTGTGTGTGTGTGTGTGTGTGTGTGTGTGTTACTGTTGCTGCACCTCACATCTCCCGGTTGAACGGAGACTCGGTCAACCAGGCCATCAACATGTCCGACACTACATT
>NW_019525137.1:1823402-1841371 GCF_002814215.2 Seriola lalandi dorsalis
GGGGGACCATCGGGCTGGGGGCTGTAGGGGGTGGGCGAGAGGGGCAAGGACATGACGTCATCATGCTCAACGTCAAGGGGTGTGGGCTGGATCTCCTGCTGCTCTTTCCTGAACATTAGACAGAGAGAGGAGGAGGAGGAGGGAGGTCAGACTGGTTCAGCTACAGCCTTCAGACTGACGCAGCAGAGACCGAAGGTTCTGACCAATAGAAAAGCAGGAGGCAGGTGAAAACCAGCACCTGTAGTACTCACCTCCAGCTGGACACCTCCAGGTCTCCACACAATGTCATCCAGGCAGCGCATGAAGAAACCTGGAAGAAAAACAAACAGTCAGTGGGTCAGCTGTCTGCAGCACATGCAACTAGAGAGACTGAGGACAGCTGCTCTCAACAGTGTGTGTGTGTGTGTGTGTGTGTGTGTGTGTGGGGGGGGGGGTAATGCTTTTGTCTCAGGACGAATGTTGGGATGGTCCTCTATCATCCTCCCCTGATTATCTTTGATGAAAATCTTACCTTTACATCATCTCTCTGCTCAACAAGGTGGAGGGCAGAGAGACACTTCGGTCTTCAGGGGTGAAGACTTCCTGCCAGGAGCTGTTGGGACTCTGTATAGAAATGATCTGCCTCCCGCCGCATCTCCAGCAGAGGGCGCTTCACACTTACATCTAATCCTCACACACAGATCAGCGGAGCCTCCTTCACAGGGATGGAGGTTGGAGGCATCGCCAGACTTTCTTCGTTCTACTCTCTGATATGTCCACTGACTTCCACGGTAAAACTACAGCAGATGCCCTTCAGGCTAAATGCAAATATACTGTTTTACATATAGAAACAAAGGAAAGAGTTCACAGCTCTCCCTCTGTAGTGACAATTTGTTCATAATTAAAATCAAACTTTAAACAAACTTGATATAATGTCTTTATCTGTTCTTGAGAGTTATTTAGTAGATAGAAATCATGGCTCCATCTCCTCTGGTAATAGATCCTCCCAGGTGCATGCTGGTCCTACACCTGCCTGTCTATGTTGTTTTAGTTTATAACTTTTTTTAAATAATTTTTTTACATTACATTTTTTTGTTCAAGGACATCTTTGTCCCTGCGTCACAAACATGACAGTTTTCTACCACATGTGGTTGTAAAGTGAAGATGAGCATTTTATAATATGCAGCTGCTGTAATCACTGAGGTTATGAGCATTTATATTTAGAGTCATTAAAAAACCATTAGGTATAAAAACAGTACCTGCAGCCGTTGTTCCAAATAATATCTCAGATCACTGCACACTCATAATAAATGAACCAGGACACTAACTTTGCTGTTTGAATCCCATGACAGTAAAGAAAAGGTGTTTTACCCTGTTGGTGTGGGTGCTGCTCCTCCTCCTGCTAGTAGCCTGCCTAGTTATATAAATTGGATCATGTATTTAAGTATTCTGTTAACAGGATAGGCAGAACCCTGGTGAAGGTTTAGAGATTCTTTATTTACTTTGGATGCATTAATAATGTAAGATGTCTTAGGTCCTTTTTGCTTTATTATTTCTGTTGTAGTATAGCAATGTATTTACTTTGGTGTCGTTGGGTGATGCTGCAGGACAATGACCCTAAACGATAAACATCAGTCGACTGACAGAATGACTTCAAACAAAAGAAATCCACCTGTTGGAGTCAGAGTTCAGACCTTAATCCAGCAGAGCTGCTGTGGATTGAGCCGAAGAGGCACCAGACATCATACCCTGCATGTCTGAGCCGCAGCAGCTCCATCAGGAAGAACGATCCAAGGCCTGCACATTGTGCAAGTCATCCGGCAGCTACTGGAAGAGCTGGTGCCAGGTTATTGGAGCCAAAGGAGGTTTAAGTTAATTAAAGAGTTATTAGTGAAGTATCAAGGTTTCTCTTACTTTTTCCACATGCGCTGTAAATGTTTAATATTTAAGATAATTCAGATCACATCATATTTTAAGACCAATTAATGCAGAAAACCAGGTCATTCCAAAGGCTTCACTGACTTTTTCTTACCACTGGAAAATCATTGACACTTTTCTTTGTCATTGTAACTCCTTTTTTTTTTTTTTATAAAGGCTATATATATTTCTTTATTCTCTGATCTTTTTTATTCTATTATCCTGTATAGTAGACATGTTTGTGCATATAGACCTTACTGTAACAGATGGTGTGATTAAGTCTAAATCCTCTTGTATCCACTCCAAGTTATAGACACTGAATGTTTCCATGCTGATGGAAATATATGATTGTTACAGTGTAACGAAATAGTAAATAAGGCTATGGAAGCCGCTGTAGTCCATTCCATCAGATAAAGTCCGTGCCTTTCTTTGCGCATGTCTCTGTCTCTCCACCTTTTAAAGCATCAGGAAGGAAGAAAAGGAGAGAAAGGGAGGCGACCGCAGAAATACAATGATCTCTGAAACTGGGAAAGACAATCTGAAGGCCGACTATCTCCGATACGAAGCGAGCTACTGCCCAGACTCCCCCGACTCATCTTCGCCGGAAGCCGGGCAGCTGAGCAGGAGGCGGGACACCCAGACCACCAGCGGCAGTATCATCCCGGAGGAGAGCGGCAGCATCCAGCCCCTGGTCTCCTCATCCGCGGCCGCCACCTGCATCATGACATCGGGGGAGTTCATGCAGACCGCTCCCCTGCTGGCGCACAAATCCAAGAGAAGCCTGCTGTACAAGGCGCTCTGCTTCCTCCTCCTCATCTTCCAGGGAGGCATTCTGGACTTCTACCTCATCATCTTCACCGACTTGTACTGGTGCTCGTGGATAGCCACGGACCTGGTGGTGATCTCGGGCTGGGGGATTTTCTTCATGAAGAACGCGCGGAGCAAGAGGGAGCGGGCCTGCGGCTTCCACCAGAAGAGCTCCATCTTCGGCTGCAACCTCGGGGAGTTCACCTACGCCTACCTGGCCTGGCTCATATATGTCATCGCCTGCACGCCGAAGGTGGTGCTCATCCTGGAGACCTCCATCCTGGACCTGATCGCGCTGAAGGTCCCGTGCGGAGTGACCGGCTTCAAAATCATCACGCTGCTCTCCGCGCCGCTTCTCTTCTGCCTCATCAACTCCATCATTGAAGATTTGAACGGGGCGACGCGGCACCACTCCCAGAGCTGCTTCATGAGCACCTGCCTGGACCTGCTGGACAGCTTCACGCTGCTGGAGATGCTGCTGAGGAACGAGATTCCCACCGTGTACCTGAAGTACACCGTCATCACGGTGTACTTCGTCGCCCTGGCCGTGCCGGTGATCTGGCTCTACGAGCTGACCGCGTCCGAGCTGCGGTGTCGGTGGCTGTGGGCCCGCTTCTCCACGGGCCTGCTGGTCAACGCGCCGCTGCTGGTGGTCAGGTGTTTCCAGGTGTACGTCTACAAGATGCCGGTGTCGGTGTTCATGTTTAAAAACATCTTCTTCCTGGTGTGTAAGTCTCTGGAGCTGGTGGAGCAGTGCGTGGCGGTGCGCGGGGCGCGCAGGTTGGCCGGCGGCAGCAACCCGGCCCAGTTCAGCCACTGCGTGTCCGAGAATGACATGTGTCCGCACGGATACGTCAACACCCTGGCCGTCACCCAGTCCTAGAGCCCGGGCCCTGGGGCGCTGGGGGGAGAGCCGTGTGACTGTGGTGATGGCGGGAAAGTGGAGTCGTGCTGCGCGTCTGAATTGCACTTGAAAATGGGAAAATCCCAATTAAATCCGAATTACAACCCAAACCTCTGCGTCCGCACAGTGGCTTTGGATCTAGTGATGACCCGAGAGGAAGACTAGCAACTAACAGCCCACATGAAAGGTACTGAACAACAATGTACGAATTATTTCCCCACTATTGTCGGGAGAAGCAGGTTAATTTACTTTGCACAGTTATTGGTAAGTAAATTAAGATTGAAAGAGAAAACTAAATCTTATTGAATATATTAAATAGGCCCAACTTCAAGGGTTCCCCTCATCCAAATGATGAAAATACATATTTCCTCAATTACTTCTAGTGATAAATTGAGATTTTTTCCCTCCAATACTCCAGTGTTTCAAACATCTGCAGGGCTGGATTCACCTGCTATCAGGCCTATGGGCAAAATAAGAGCTGTGGGCCCCTGTTGACCCCCCCCGTATGCCCCAACTCAGTTTGATTATAACCACTAATTTATCTAAGGATATGCACAATACAAGGTTAATATCAACTATAATATTAACAGTATTAAAACTAGATTTTGACATTGGACCAATGGATCAGTGGTTCCCAAACCTTTCCAACTAATGACCCACTTGAAAATCGGCCTCATCAAATGTTGTCAGAGCACTTTTTATTTTAATGACAAAACATTCAGGACTGCATTAAAGCAGAGGAAGCTCAGTTTTTTTGGGGGGTTTTTTTGTTTCTTTTTTATTTTATCCTTCCTGTTTTTAACCACCTATCCACTTAGATAGTCCAGTTTCTGCCATGGATGAGATCTCTTAGTGTGCAATCAGACTGAAGCTGTGTCCCAATTCTACGCAGGCTGCATTCAAAGACCAGTTGCGTCACAGACATTAGCCACGCTTGAGTATGACGTAACTGTAAAAGGCGGGTACAGCTGGTGCGTAAAGCTGAAGAGCCACAACTTCGCAGACCACATCCTGCTAAGGATGCGGCCCCTGCGTTGGGACACAGCTTGAGATAGCAAACAAGGGGGTCCTGCTGGTAACAACATGATCATTCCTGCCATATCACAGTGATAGGCCTTAATACAAGAAAAAAGATCATTTCACTTTAAAACATTTCAAAACATTATTTAGATTTTATTTATTTATTTATTTTAAATTACATCTTTTGACCAAATTTGTTGTTTTGTCGGCCCACAGGTTGGGAACCACAGCTCTAGATGGACCATAGGGCCCCAACAAGGGGTACAACAGAGGTGAACTGTTGGTACTGCTCACACCTTTAAAAGCAATATGTCTTTCCAGAAACAGTGTCCCTGTTAACTCTGGGTAACTCACAGTTTTCATTGGAACTGCTTTACAACAAAGAAATAGCTCCTATAAAAACTGCCTCTGTGTGTTCTTGAGACGATGGGACGATGGAGCTTTTAAAATGTGGCGAGCATGAACTGAATTCCATCCACCTCCTTTGTATTGGGGTGAAGGCAGATATCTCAGCGATAAATATACAACCATTGGTGCAACTCTACTTTTGAATAACAGGGATTATAGGATTTCTTTGCAAAAAAAATACAATTTTATGATGAGCTATTATCATACACACTTCATATTTATGCCTGGGGCACAGATAAGTATCAATTAACTTAAGATGGAGCCACGGGGTGAACGAGAGCTTTGGGCCGCCATTGAGCAAATAGTTCCAGCCCTATGTTAAAATTGGGTCCATCTATGACATAGGGCCTTAACTGGATAAAAATGGTGCATATTACCAAACAGCTCTGTAATTGGTCAAATTACCACAAAGTCATTGCCACATACAGCCTGAGGCGGTCGCCGCTTGGTAATCCAACTATGAACAGGTGTGTTTAAGCAATCACCACACTGGAGTTATGGTGGACTTAACATCATGTGATGCAAAAAATAGAATCTATAGATTCAGTGTTATAGGCAAAAAACATTCTCAAAGCAGTTTGATTCTGTTTAGTGTTTACAGCATATGTTGCTACGTTCGAATGGCTGTCAGATAACTGCATCTCTCAAAACCTGGAGCTGACTCATCACCTGAGATTTTGACTCTGATGACATTTCACATAGCAGGAGAATGGGGTTTTTTTTTTTTTTTCTCCAATTTTTTGGACAAGTCTGGAACGCATCATCTGTACCAGCCTTACAAATGCTCCTTTTTTTCAGACCAGTCTACAGGTGCTACAGTCAAACCCAACACCTGCAAGAGCTCACGACAAAGGGAGAACCAACTGTAGTGCATTGGACCTTGTTGAGTTGTGTGTGTTTCACCACTGCACCTGAAGAGAATACAGAGAGAGACAGCATGTGGACTGTGTCTAGTGTTGGGACGTAAAGTGCAATTTGAAGAATCCTCACCTGGGCTCTGCTCCACCCATGTACATTAGTGTTTTTCTATTGACGACAGTGTTGTCTGCTGCTGTGTGCTGGTTCTAAATGCTAAAAGTGTCTGGTACTAAGGTTAGAGTAGACACGTGTGTAAGTTAATGCCATGCATAAAGATCCAATAGTGCCATGACAAACAGGTTTTCTATAGCCCGACAACAGGAGTTTCTACTGGCTCTGCTACTGTTTTACTACTTCTGTCACTTTTTGGATCAGGAGTCCTAAAAGATCACTGGGTACTGTTCACTCTGTCAGCAGATTTTTTTTTTTAAGCAGTAGTTCTCCTAAGGGCTCAGCTCTCAGTTTCCCCAAAAGTCATCAGTCTACAGTCATTTTTCTTTGCTAAAATCTTAGACTCTGAAAAAGTGTCATTTTCAACACCTGTGTGTCAACTCTGTTACTTCCTCAGTATTTTATGGAATCTCAGTTCTCTGATGAAATTCAGTCAAAAAGGAGAAAAAATAGTAAATTTTCAGTTTGGCACACAAAGTCATTATGACAGTCTCTCACTACGTCAGATATGAAATATGAAGTCTGGACCTACTAAATCATAACTTCTACATAAAGCTCAAGTAATCAGTACTTCAGTTCCTCTCAGCTCTCTTTAGCTTCTTTTAGCTCATTGTTTTGGTTTAATCAGGTGCCAAACTCCACTTCCATTAGCAGCAGCTAATCCATTAGCTATACCGCTTATCCTTATAGGATATATACCACCTGGAGGGAGTCCACCCAAGGCCCCGGGCCCCCGGGTTCAAACCCAGAACCTCCTGTGTGACAACAGTGCTAACCACCGTGCTGCCCCACAGCTGCAGCTGATAAAGATTGAGACCCATTGAATGTGGCACAATGCATACTCCAAATTTCATTCAGAGGAAACCAAGTGTAGTTCATCTGTTCATGACTCGTACAACAAGGTCCGCACCACTGAAGAATTTCATTTGTCACTAAGAGAAGATTGGTGAAAATCAGTTTGTGCAGCTGGTCAGAGACGACATCAGCATCATTTTAAGGAAGTCAAATAATCGAACTAAAAAAAGTCAGACTGTTTCACTGAAATAATCCGTGGACCACCTTAAACAAACGTAAAGTGACACACACATGTATCCAACAGGTCGTGTTGAAAATCCACCTTCTTCAGAGTGTATGTAAACATGAGTTGTCGTGGGAGACAATCTGCATCCTGGTGCTGCCTGGAGCAACAGGGGAACAAGAACTCCCTCTCAGTGAGTCCGTGCAGTAGATTTACTAGAGTGACACTATATTTATGTTTGAACAGTAGGTACAGTTTGTCATGGCATGGTCACCGCCCCCCCCCCCCCCCCCCCACGATGAGCTCCTCCCTAAGCTGATAGTAATGTCAGGTGATCAAAGTGAATTATGTGACCGAGGATAATGTACTGTCAAGAGTTTGTGCAATATGGGTCAAAAGGGTTCAGTCTGATTTCAGTGCCTATTATTTAAGAGTCGTGAGTGAACTCATGGTTCATTGAGGTGGATTTAATCACACTGAGGGTATATGTGCAATTTCTCATCTTTCTTTGCTTCTCTGAGCGATCGGTGTCTGCAGGCCACAGGTTCATGTGAGTTGTGCCTTGTGAGCGGTGTAAGATGACTCCTGAGGGGGTCAGGACTTGATGAGATAAATGTCCAACACCAGAGTTGTAGTCAAGTTTGAGCCCCTTTTTACTACAGATCACAAATACTTTGCATTTTTGCTGTGTACAGTGTACTGCCGTGTTCTCCTACCTCCCAGGCTGACGTGCTGAGATGTGTTATATTCAAGGTGAAGGATTACAGATGTGCAGGTTTCAAGCCTCTTCTGGTGATTTTCATGCTGTATTGAAATGGACTGAGAGGAGGAAACCGATCTCAAAACACGCAGTTTGCTTAGAAAATGATGCAAAGTGTATTGGGCTTGCAGGCAAAGAGAGTCAAAAAGTTACAGTGCTTTGAGCTGTCAGGGCCACCGTACAAACATGCAAACAAGTCACCTGTTGTTTGACTCAGCCCCAGCAGAGCTGCAGTGATGTAGGTTAGGCTGGTCTCAGGACAGTTCTGCTCTCATGGTTCTGGGTGTTAGGCGGCATCAGCAAGGATGAAGAGCTCAGTTTAAATCAATTTAAAATGAACTTCATCTTGGATTAAATGTAAAGATACATTGTGAGGATGTTTATAGCTCCCACAGGCGTTCTACATATTCAGAAGAACACACTACGCGTACATTTGTGTTTATTATTGTGCACTTTGCCAAAATCAGGGAATTGTTCATTTTACCTTAAAGAGTCCTCACAATCAAACTGACTTTAAAGAATTGGTGCTGTCAAAAGGGCCAAACACAGCCTGGTGTCAGGGTCTGCAGACTGGATTCCATAGAGGTTATATTCACATTTTAGACTGAGATGGGATCTAAAGACTCATATCGACACCATAATGTGAAAATCTTCTGAAGCTTTAACAATAATTCCATGCAGGAAAACTAAGAAGATGTTCAACCCAATCGAATCCTAAAGAGACAGTGAATTTCCAGTATTTTGTGCAGCTGAATTGTCGGTTTATAAATCCCTCCGCTTTCCCCCGAAAGCTCTGACCTGCAGCTGTCAGTCATTACGACACAGATCATCGTCCTCGGGTGTCGCTGTTGTGTCTCGCTTATCGTGTCTGTCTGACACATCTATTAATTATTCTCAAACCACTTATCATGTTGTGGGTGTACGTCCTCCAGAGAAGCTGCCTGAGGCCAAACGGGCTGCTGCCTGCGGGTCAGCTGGGAAAAGGACGAGACTTACGTTCAGTCATTTCAGCTGAAGGCAGTGTCATGGATTGTTTAGATCAGTGGTTCCCGAGCTTTTCCAACCGATGGCCCATTTGAAAATGTCAAAAATGTTGGCGACACACATTCGACTCCATAACATACGGAGACCAAATAATGCTAACGTGTTTTCAGAGCACTTTTTATTTATAGTGATTGAACATTCGGGACTAAACTGAAAGCAGGGGAAGCTCAATATTCCTTTTTGTTTGATGGGGGAGAGATCACTTGTCAACTCACCATCTGTCTCTTGACTCTCCTCTTCTTTTTAATTCTTCCTGTTGCTAAGCAGCTATCCATTTTTGAGATAGCAAACAAGTGTATGATGTGGTCTGACAGCAGCAACATAAATGAAAAAGAGAAAGTTTTAAGATCATTTTTATTATTATTATTTCTTTCTTTATACTGTTTTGCAAATGATTTGTCCACTTGCGATACCTTCGCGGCCAATCAGTGGACCCCAGCCCGCAGGTTGGTTACCACTGGTCTAGATAATAATAACTGATAATAGTCATTGTTATTTAGAAATATTAAACAGATAATTAAATAGTTTGACAGAATAATCTGAAGGACAACTTTGCTTTTTCCAGAGCTCTCGACAACATCTCACAGTCTTCCCCCAAGTTTGATCAGGTGTCATCACGTGACCTTAGTGTGAAACTTGAGTCACTTGGTAATAAGCGGTTGCACATGGGGGGGTAGATGGTAACACACAACAGCAGACTTCCTCAGTTGTCCACCAATAAAATATCACCTTGTTTTTACATGAATGAAGCTCCATATAGGTCACATGAGGGAATCAGGAGTGTCTCCATGACAACGACTGCACCCGGTGCTGTAGACCATGAGATGTGGTTGAAAACTCTGAGACATCAGCAGATTATTTTTGTTGGAAGTCAAAGTCGAGGCTGAACTTCCCTCTCCCGGATCATTGAATCTCATCAGATCTTTTAACTGAGCTGTTGTTTATTCACGCTGCAGACATCAGGGTGCCGCTGTGAAGTTGACCTCTGACCTCTCTGTGGGGGGGGGGGGTTACAGATCACAGAGATGCTGCTGTACAAACAATATGACATGCTGACTGCTTTGTTTCTCATATTGCACTGAGAATAGAACGGCTTCTGTTTGTTTGTTGCTTATCATATCTTTGCCAAAGTATTAAAAATGTTATATTCTATACTATTTTGTATAATTTCCTTGTGCCAGTAATCTCCTGGACCTTTGCGTATGCACTGTATGCTGATGGAAAGGCTCTTTAAAAATCTGTATTTGGATTTGCACATAAACCTTTACCATAGTTGAATCACAAGCAGGACCATTTATTTACATGAAACTTTAAACTTAAATATAGTGGGCCTTTAACCTGCATGAATAAGCACAGTGCATAACGACACTGAAACTACCAAAGGCTTTCATGGACATGGGTCTTCAAAGGAGCCAATCCTGCTACACAGATTCATGTTTGTGTGTTTTCTTAATTAGGCAACGTGTACAATTTGAACACTCGTACCTTAAAACACATGGGTTTTCCTTTTTCTTCAAACTTGTTTACAGGAAAGAATATCGCTGTTGTTTACACATAGGACTCTATACCTGTACCATAAAGTCGTGTGGTGTATATCTGTACTGATATAATCCAATCTATGTACTGTAGATGTAAGTCAGAGTATTATGTGGTTGAAACCTGAAATAAATCTGAGGAAAGTACTGTACAACGTGTTTATTTATTACACATTCTTTTACAACAGAGGAAAATGATTGACTCTGAAACAAAGATAAGTGCTGTTAGAATTAGTATTTAACAAAGACCTTCACAGAAAATTTCACAACACAAACACAGTGATAAAAAAAATTACTTGTGATATATCCTCCTCTAACCAGGAATACTTTCATTGTTTGTATCAAAATATTTCCTTCAATGCACAAAAAAAACAGAAATTTAAAACCTCACAAGACGAAGGCTGTCGTTCCAGATCCAACATTATTCATGCAGATTGACTAGTCAACTATGTATTAGTTAGGGGTAACCTGATTAAGAACAAATGTATGTAGTAAAAAGAGGATTGAAAACTAGATTTGAACTAGATTTTCTTGGAGCTACATCTCTACGAGGTGTTGCCTTCAGGTTCCCATCCTCTCAGTTTAGAATGTGTTTAAGTTATTGCCAAACTGTGGACCTGAAACTTTAAGGCCCCCTGAGAATCTGGGGCCCCTGGGCAGTTACTAGCCCCTTTTAAATACAGTTTCTGCTCTATTGCTGTTAAGAAGACCCGGCATAATGCTGCCCCCATGGTGCTTTTAGACAGCATGTGAAGGCTTAAAGGCAGAGCAGCGATGCCCACCCATTCCATGTTCATACCTTTTATACAGAATGGCAAGGAGGGACAAAGGTGCAACAATACCATCTTGAACAGGCTGTGTAAACGGGGCTACTGTTTTGTGGGTATCAATAATGTCACTGAATAAAGTCATTGAAAGTTGGTTACTTTGGGTACCTTGAGCATCAGTTCCCTTCAGGACCTTCGTCAGAGTATCTGAGATTCTGCTCAAACAGCTCCTCCTGCAGCCGTGCCAGAGCCACCATTGGATCCGCTTTGAAAGGTGCTTCATGCTGGGAGGACATTTTGGAGATGTAGCCTTGATCAGATCCACTGATTGGACCACTGTTTCCTCTGGGCTCCAGAACCTCATCATCATCCATCTCCACAGGCTCGGAGTGGAAGATTTTAGATGGAGGGAAATAGTCACTCTGCATGTTTGCACATGAGGATTCTGGATGGTTCGAGTCAAAGGAGTTCTGTAGAGCTGAGCTCCTCGGGTCCCAATCAACCGAGGGTTGGCTTCTAGGTAGTAGTGAGCCCTCTTCATCATCCTCAGTGGGAATTTGATACAGTGGCTCCTCCTCAAGGGGGACAAAGTTCTGTCTTGGTGAGGGCAGCCTGTTCAAAACAGGCTCAACTATGTAGAGAGATTCTGGACTTGGACTGTGAGGATACAGGTTTGATGGATACTGATGCTTGCACTCAGGGTTTACAATTGGTTGAAGTTCTGCCACTGACGACACCTGGTGCTGCGGGTTCAGCTCAGGTGTAAGGACATGAACACTGTTACCATTCTCAGCGATTTTCACCTCATGGATGTAGACAGGAGCGCCCTCTCTGATTAGAGGAACACATTGTAGGACTGGAGGGATCTGCATGGGCTCAATGAGCAGGTTGGCCTCAGTCACGACCTCCTCCTCACTGCGCACACACTCCTTCTCAAACCAATCGGGATTTTCCAACTGGTAGGCCTGGAAAGTTTCGATGGCATTTTTCAGGTCTCTGCCTGAGGGGCAGTTGAAATACTCATCCCCACCGATGCCCCCGATGTGGTTGACCTGACCTGGCTGATACTTTTCAATGTCTACAATGCGGAAGTACAGCTCTTCAAAATGCTTCATCAGCTTGTATTTGACTGCGATGTCAAAAACCGATGGTATGTCTTGCTCGCTGCTGATGTCATCAAAGTAAGCCACCATGTACTTGCCCAGCATGCCTGCCTGGTGCAGGTCTGGTAGGAAAAGGTGGAGAAAGGGGGTGAGCATGTCGTCTGTCGGGGAGAGAACGTCCTCCCTCAGCGTCACCTGGCCTTGACCGCACAAGGCTCTCCACTTTGCCTGGACGCCTTTCGAGCACAGCACCAGAATTTTATCTGATGGATTTTTCATCTGTTGCCGTTGCCACTCAAGCCAGCGGACTCGACCCACCATGCCAACTGAGGTGGAGTCCAGCAAATCTACCACCACCCTGGTGCCACACTTGATCTTGAGGAAGGCACAGAGCTTTAGCACTATGTCCCTGTAGAGGTAGTGGTCATGGGAGTAGATGACCAACACTTTGGGAGGTTGTTTAATCTGCTGCAGATTCTCACTTCCCACAGGAGGTTCAGCAGCACCAGCTTTGACTGAAAGTGCACAAGAGCACAGATATGCCATCAGCAAAGTAGGAGTTATTCTAAACCAATGACAACAAAAGCACAAATCGCAAAAAAGAGTTTGAAGTTAAAACTCAATGGAGATACAATAGAATTTTTATTTGAGACTAACCTGGCTTCCTGCAGAGGACAAACAGCATGACTGCCATCACTACAAACATGAACATCACTCCCACTCCGAGGATGACGAATATGAACGAAGGATCATCTGGGGAGTCCGTTGGAGGAACTGTGAAAAACAGAACAAAGTTGATTCATTTGATGATGATTTGTTGAAGCTATCCCATAAGGTGTTCACTTAGTCATGCTACTGGCGATGGTCTAGGGTTGGCAAAGTTACTCAGTCTGTTGCTATGGCTATTGGATTAAGTACCATGAATTTTTGTATAGTTTTCCATGGTTGGATATGAACAACATATTCTGATAACAAGCAGCTGCATATCCTGAATTCGAAAACATGCTAAGACACTGTTGTGTAATCACCAGAAAGAGCATTCAGTCACTCTCCTACTTGATGATATTGATATTCCATAGCTGCCAACATACCATGACAAATATCCAGAGTTGCTTTCTGACGGACACAGTCCGGGCCACATTGTAGGAATAGAGGTTTGATCTGCAGTGAAGAATGAAGTCATGTTAATTCTAACATGAAGGTCAAATGAGATCATGGAGTTCAGTAACACACAAACAGAAGAAACTGAGCAGAAAAGATGTGAAAAGATTTACCTCAACGTCAAACCGGCAGCAGGAGCTTGGCGATTTATCAAGGCTGAACATTGTATTCAGAGTCGTGCGATTGCCCTGGAGAAGACATTTTTTTCATGTGATTAGTTTAATTATTGAGCTGCATCATTTAAAGGTCCATATTTTATACTTCTTCTGTGTTTTATTTGAAGTGTTGATCTATAAGAATATGTATTTGTGGTTTAAGAAGCTTTTACATTTTTTACATCAAGTTTTACATTTCCTCTCTCAGGCTTCTCTCTGGAGCTCTAGAAACAACAGGTCAGTGAGCCAATCAGAAGAGGAGGCTCTGAGCCTCTCTTCTCTGTTTTCTGAGTGATCCAATAAAAATATAGCAGATTTCAGGTTCACACTCAGAGAAACTATTTTTGTCCCAGTTTAAGCAGTCACAGAGGCGTGTAGCTAAAATCAAGATGCCTGTAAAATAACTTTTCCTGTTACTGATGATGACCTCATATGTCATCATCTCTCTCTTGTGCAACTCACTTTGCATCTTCCCATCAGTTTGACACTTTGTTTGGTGCACATGCAGTGTAACACATTGACATCAACTCCAATAAATCCCATCAAGCTTTGTGTTTTAACGACAGCCGACTATATACTGAATTAGAAACACCTTTTCAGTGTTTTGAACAGGAGGGCAGCAGTTTTATCTAGTGGGTGATAATTCTGATAAAGGATATAGGGAGATGCTGACATCACACTCCTAATGAACTGCAACAATGCTCTGAAGCTCAAATTAAGTCCTCAGATAATGTCTAGTGTCACATACATTCAAGTAGTTTGTAAATATAATGAACAATCATCAGAAAAATACTGCAGGAAACAGATGAATTTCCTGCTTTGAAAAGAAAGAAAAAGAACTGGGGTAAAAACTAGGCTAAGGTACAAAACACACAGGATGTCGTAATGAGCACTGACAGTAATGTTCTGGGTCACATCACTGAAAAGGAAACTGCATTCATCTTCTGTGTGAGGCAGCCTACTGCACAAGTACTCTTCAAATACAGAGGGATTTGAATGTGCATCATGATGTGACCTCACCTTGTATATATGGTTCACATCTTGATAAGAGGAGCACTTGACGATAACCATGTATTCCTCACACAGTTCATCAGGACGGAAGCTGACAGTCAGTGCAGAACTTCCCCCGACGGAGGTGATCTCAGCCAGACTGATGTTAGGCTGCCACAGACTTCCTACAGTGCAGCGACAAGACAGCATGTTAGAAATGGTTCACATGATTTACTCATTGTAACTGGACTCCAGACTGTCAGCGACTCACCACTCTCTATGCAAAACTGGGTCATCTGCATTATGGAATCTCGACAATCTGAGTAAACAAGAATCAGAGAGTTTCATCAAAGTCAAGAGATGAAACCAGATGCTCAAAATCTTCCTAGTTTGTTTGTTTCTCTTGAAAAAAAGTTGTTGTTTAGTTGCATGAATGTATCATTGTCACGTTTTATTTTTGGTATTGGAAAAAAAAATGTTTCTGCAGAAAATTATGATGTCACAGTGAAGTTGACCTTTGACTTTTTGGATATAAAATGTCATCACTTCATTTTATCTTTATACACATTTGAGGTAAATCTTGTTATAATTGGTGAATGAATTTATAAGTTTTGCTGACTGTTTTCTGAGTGATCCAATAAAAATATAGCAGATTTCAGGTAAACACTCAGAGAAACCAAATCCTGCAAGGTTGGATGGTGGGTCCAGGTGGGCGGGGCTTAGAGCATGGCTGAGGGTGGTGACTGCTTTGTTGTGACATCACAAAGTTCCAGAAGTCCTGAATACAGGCTGTGTGCGTTTCTCTGTGGACTGAGCACTTTCACAGTATTACAGTAATATGCATCTTTATGTAGCAAAATCTAATCAGTTTATCTCCATATGGAGTACCTGTGGTTTAAGTATGAAGTTTCTATTGTGTATTGCTCTTGAGTTATTGTACTGTCTACAGAGTCGCAGATGAACAGAGTCACAGATTCACGGATGGCAGGATGATGACATGTCAAAATGAAATCAAACTAACTAAGCAGGAGCATGAACAGACCAGGACAGACTCTTTCCAGTACAATTTAATCTGCTTAATCTAAAACAGCAGCAACAACAAAAAGATCATTTTGACTCACCAGGAACGATGACATCAGCGCTGACGTCGTAGCTGCTGTGGCGCAGCTCAGGTTTGGGGATGTTGAATACAGAGACCCGGTACCTCTGACCTGGGTCCACCACCACCATATTAGCTGAGAATGACCACTGAGAAAACACAAAACAGGCTGTTAAACTTTGACAAACTGTTAGCACAAACAACAGCGTTGCTATGACAGAGGGCGTTTCTCTCTGATTTATCCCTGTGTGCCCATGAAATGTGAATATGATCTGAATAACTCAATGAGCCACCAACCTTTTCCCCTGACGGACTTCTCATTGGGAGTATGTGTTTGAGAGAATATCGAACACACAGGTTCTGATTGGTGGACAGCACCAGAACGTGGAGCTCAGTGGCGTTCAGGGAACTGATACTGCCTGAGGAGACACAGCACAGCCGAAGTCACTTCATGTCTCACTGCTCCTCCTGTCCTCAATATGCTGCATTAAAGGATGGTTCATTGTTTTTTTTTTTGTTTGTTTTTTTTTTGGGGGGGGGCTTATTTTTGGATATTTGGATTATCTAACCCACTTTATACTGACAGTTAGGACTTTAAAACATTCACTTTCACTTTCTCATCCAAATAATTGTTGGTTTGTTTCCAACTTTCTGATTCTTGCCTCGTCAGAAATCTTTTTAGTGACATCACAATGTTCCCATATACCTGCTGTTAGCTCAGTCTTAAAGGGGCTATTTGTAAGTTTTCTATGCCAACGATTTCTGGTTTCTGGCCAGGAGCAGGTGGCGGTGATTGTCACTTGATAAGAGCTTCAGCCATTGTTGCGTTTACAAGACATGAGATTATAATACGTCCTCTTACATCTTCAGGGAAGATTGGAAGCTACAGTGAGTTGCTATTGGAAAGTGACGATATGTCCCGGGGCTAGCTGGTTAGCATGCTAGCTTCAGTAGTAGAAAAGACATGATAGAGACAGGAGTTAATACTGATGTTGCTTTCCACTTCTGGAGACAGCTGTTGGTGAGTTAAGGAAAACAGTTTGATGCTAAAGTTGCAAAATTTCTTCTAGACTGGTAAGTAAACAGCTGCTAATGCTAAAGCTAGCTATGTAGCAATAACAAAACTTACAAATAGCTCCTTTAAGATCAATCACTCGTTCTACATTAAAAACACTCAGTATTTGAATTTATAATGAGCACTAAATTGATATTTCAGAATGAAATCACTGATAATTGAAGTTTAATCTCCATATCTATAGAATATGACTCATTGCTTAGTAGTACACCAAACTTTTTTCCTTAACCTTTACTTATTTTCATAGTACGGTAAATGTCACACTGAACACACTAAAATCAAATGGTAGATGGTAAATATAGTATATGGCAATATTTAGTAAATAAGGAGGGATGTTGGGCACAGTTATTAACTTGATATATATATAGTGTTATTTTTGCTGATATAAATTATTGTTAAACTGTTAAAAAGACACAAGTTAGACTAGTTTCTGGTTACATCCCTGTTTATCCAGAGTCATAGAAAATATGAAACATTTGAGTGAAATTTTGCTGTGTGAAGTCTTGAGTAATGGCTTAATACGTGTTTGTGAGGTCACACTGACTTTGACCTTTGACCAGTTCACCCTTGAGTCTAAGTGAATGTTTGTCCCAAATCTGAAAAAAATCCGTGTTACTGAGATATCATGTAAACGAGAGTGGGACGGACGGCTCTGGCTGTCACCGGTGTAGGAGCATAAAAACTGGGATTATCCTTTCAAGTTTTTTGATTTATCATCTGAACTCTACTGTCCAAATCAATCTGAAATTCCAACGAGCTGTTTCTTCACCACTCACCGTCATCCTTAAGCTTCCAGTTAGCGTTCAGCACAGGCTGCAGACGTCCTCTTTCATCCCGCCTGGTATCCACAGTCACCTGCAGATCCTCTGGACCGCTGGGAGTGTATTTATAAACATTCAGCCATCCCCTGTCCATACAGTTACCTGCACGCGCGCACACACACACACACACACACACACACACACACACACACACACACACACACAGAATGAAAAACCTCACATCACATCTGGCTTTTCCTTGCACATCCAATCAAACACATGTTTAAAGCATGTCTGTAGCTGTTTGTTTTTAAATGTATTTTTTAATTTAAAGGCAAATGTTTAAGTATAGAGGATTATTTATAGTCGGCCATCTTGGTAGGAGGTGAACTTGTGCCAGGAATCCCTGCTCTGCTTCATTTAATGCAGGAAACTAT
>NW_019525137.1:1841391-1842111 GCF_002814215.2 Seriola lalandi dorsalis
GGTGTAGGAGCATAAAAACTGGGATTATCCTTTCAAGTTTTTTGATTTATCATCTGAACTCTACTGTCCAAATCAATCTGAAATTCCAACGAGCTGTTTCTTCACCACTCACCGTCATCCTTAAGCTTCCAGTTAGCGTTCAGCACAGGCTGCAGACGTCCTCTTTCATCCCGCCTGGTATCCACAGACACCTGCAGATCCTCTGGACCGCTGGGAGTGTATTTATGAACATTCAGCCATCCCCTGTCCATACAGTTACCTGCACACGCACACACACACACACACACACACACTGAATGAAAAACCTGACATCACATCTGGCTTTTCCTTGCACATCCAATCAAACACATGTTTAAAGCATGTCTGTAGCTGTTTGTTTTTAAATGTATTTTTTAATTTAAAGGCAAATGTTTAAGTATAGAGGATTATTTACAGTCGGCCATCTTGGTAGGAGGTGAACTTGTGCCAGGAATCCCTGCTCTGCTTCATTTAATGCAGGAAACTATTAAACAGTTTCACAACATTCAGTTAAATTTTAAGATAGCTGATAGTTGATCGGTGACTTATTGGTATCAATATATAACAATATTATTATAACACCCCAAAAACTCAAATCTGTCACATGAGGTAACAGAATACTGAACAGTAAGTAACGATAACAGTGATTTAGAAGAGGAGCGTTTACTCACTTGTGGTGACTTTACACTCCAAATCCTGTGG
>NW_019525137.1:1842131-1842746 GCF_002814215.2 Seriola lalandi dorsalis
AGTCGGCCATCTTGGTAGGAGGTGAACTTGTGCCAGGAATCCCTGCTCTGCTTCATTTAATGCAGGAAACTATTAAACAGTTTCACAACATTCAGTTAAATTTTAAGATAGCTGATAGTTGATCGGTGACTTATTGGTATCAATATATAACAATATTATTATAACACCCCAAAAACTCAAATCTGTCACATGAGGTAACAGAATACTGAACAGTAAGTAACGATAACAGTGATTTAGAAGAGGAGCGTTTACTCACTTGTGGTGACTTTACACTCCAAATCCTGTGGCAGGAAAAAAAAAGCAAAAAAGTAAATTAGATAAGAGAATTGTATCAATCTTACTACTTAAATAAATGCTGAAATATCTTCGTTTCCTTCCCAGTTGTCAGGCGGTGCTTACCTGTCTGGAGCAGTTGAGGGGCGGCCATGTTAACACCTTCACCGCGGACGACAGTGACGCACACAGTAAAACCAAAACCCCTGGAAGAAACATCCTCAAGATTCAGTCACACTATTAGTCCTCGTGCAGAAAGTCTTTGTTTATCTGCCATTACAAAATATTACAAACAGACTTTCAAACGACAGCGGTCACCATGAGCTGCTGTGACTGACGCCG
>NW_019525137.1:1842766-1860354 GCF_002814215.2 Seriola lalandi dorsalis
ATGTCTGTAGCTGTTTGTTTTTAAATGTATTTTTTAATTTAAAGGCAAATGTTTAAGTATAGAGGATTATTTATAGTCGGCCATCTTGGTAGGAGGTGAACTTGTGCCAGGAATCCCTGCTCTGCTTCATTTAATGCAGGAAACTATTAAACAGTTTCACAACATTCAGTTAAATTTTAAGATAGCTGATAGTTGATCGGTGACTTATTGGTATCAATATATAACAATATTATTATAACACCCCAAAAACTCAAATCTGTCACATGAGGTAACAGAATACTGAACAGCAAGTAACGATAACAGTGATTTAGAAGAGGAGCGTTTACTCACTTGTGGTGACTTTACACTCCAAATCCTGTGGAAGGGGAAAAAAAAAGCAAAAAAGTAAATTAGAAAAGAGAATTGTATCATTCTTACTTCAACTTTTAATCGATTACACGTAGTGCTTTGGATAACAGCATCTCATCACCACTGTCTACTATCTGTAGTTATTGTGTCACAAAATTAGTTAGAGAAAGTCTATACTACACTACACATGTACCTGTACATGTAGAGATAAGAATTATTTGTTCTGTTGGATAAAACTTTCTACACCTTCTAAAGACAGAACATCCATGGTCAAGGTAAATAAATGCTGAAATATCTTCGTTTCCTTCCCAGTTGTCAGGCGGTGCTTACCTGTCTGGAGCAGTTGAGGGGCGGCCATGTTAACACCTTCACCGCGGACGACAGTGACGCACACAGTAAAACCAAAACCCCTGGAAGAAACATCCTCAAGATTCAGTCACACTATCAGTCCTCGTGCAGAAAGTCTTTGTTTTTCTGCCATTACAAAATATTACAAACAGACTTTCAAACGACAGCGGTCACCATGAGCTGCTGTGACTGACGCCGTCGATTATGAATGAAAAACTTCCTGCTCTATGGGGAAATAACCTGCTTTGCTTACAGTAAATTACCTCATGATGCCTTCAGGCCACATGGGAATAAAGACAACTCCGGCTGCTTCTTCAACTTTTATTAAGTAATTTACTACTACTACTTTATTTACCTAAAGTTGAGCAAACAAGCTTAGTGTCAGGCCATTTTAATGTGAGAGCTTTTGCTATATAATAAATTACTTATTAATTTATAATGCTGGAAAGACTTGTGTCAAGTTTTCCCACTTATAGAATGGGTGTAAATGGGTGTAGGTTGGGTAATGCTTCCTCTCTGTCCAGCCAAAACCCCCACATTCTTTACAATCATGTTTCCGCATTTGCACGGCGGAGTATTAGGACTACATAGAGCAAAACAAATCTGAAATTTTCGAGAATGAAGTAAAAACCTTACAGGAATAAAGTCGTAATTTTGAGAATAAAATCATAATATTTCTAGGAAAAAAAAATCATAATATTTCTATAATATTTTTTTTTCCTCAATCTGGCCCTAATACTCCGTCGTACATTTGAGACCATAGAAAGTCCAGTTAAAAATGTCAACTAAATCTGAATTAGCATTTGGTAACAACACACACATACCTGCAATAAGCTCAATGCTTAAAATTTCTTTCTACACACATTTCAGGTACTAATTTTACATACAAACTTTTACAAAATTGCACATACTGAAAATGCTAAGATAAAAAACAAACAAACAAACAAAACAGAAACAGTATCTTGTATGAAGAATATGGACATAGATTCTCTCTGTGGGGTAAATTCTACTCATGTTTCTATAGACCGTGAAAGCACCATGACTTTAGCGATCCAGGTTTCTTTCCTTGTGTGGGCTCTTTCACACAACTTCAAAGTGAATGACACATTTCTGCTCGGTCGTTTATCTTCACCATGATAATAGAAATGACGTGATCCAGTTACCATCTCTACAGTCAGTGAAGAACCATGGACATGTAGTCGGCCTCCTACGGTAGACACTGTATCAACTGAACACTGAAGTTATAGAGAGGGCGAGGGTTTGTTGCGCAGGTGCACTGTGACGTATTCACCACCAGATGGCACAAAAAGATTCATCTGCAGCAGCTGGATCTTTTGTAGACTGCTGCAGTCTGTGCATTGGAATCACTGAACATCATGATCTGTTTTACTTTTTTTCATTCATTCATCTTTACTATAACAACAGAGTATCTCAAAGAACACCTCCACAGGGCTGGGGAACTCATGCCCACCAGACTAGAGCCAGTGCTGCTGGTTTGTGCTTGTGGAAGTTTAAAACCATCATGGGTTCCTGTTTCTCAAGGTTCTGTGGTGCCAGGATTAGGTGTATTTTACCTTTGTACATTAAAAATAATAACAAACAACCACAAACCATCTTTTTTTTTTTTTGAAAGGTCAAATTATGGCATATGGGGAAAAGGAAGACTACAGGTATTTCAGCTTGATCTCAAAATAAAGTGTTTTAGATTATCTGGACAGACTGTTGGCTTGTTTCCAACCTGACTGCTCAGGACTTCTTTTTAGTGATACCATCATGTTCCCAGAACTCAGAGTACAGTGTTGTCACAACTGAGGGAATGATGGATTAAACTGTGTAAATAAGACATACGGTAATGCACTGGAATTATCCTCTTTGAAATATTTTGTCAGCCTCATTAACCAAGCATTACCGAGAGAAAAAGTAGTCCCTCATATATTATCCTATCCTTTCCTGACACCTGGACCTGGCAGTTTAATCTGCCACACCTGAATTGAAGCACCCCCAGCCTGCAGAGACAGTACTGCATCATCATGGCAGCTGTGTTCAGACACAAAGAGTGAGAGTGAGAGTAACAGTCATGGATCAGTGTGCCGCTGCTGCTGCAGCAGAACGGGGGGCCTCTCCACGGCGGTCTGAGCCGCAGAAAGCTGTCGGCTGATATCAGACGAGGATACGGCGCCTGCTGTGTTTGATGAGGGCTGCCCTCAGTGAGTCCAGGTGTGCGTACAGATGTTTTAGACCCACCAGAGATAAGATGAAGCTTCTTTTCAGAGGAGGGGGGGGTGGGGGTGGACAGTCACTGACAACATGTGTTGGTGGTGTAAGACACAGGAGCCACTGTTGTGCTGAACCATCTGACAGGATCTTTTAGCACAGCTCAGTGAGATAACTGTGCTACATGCTACCACCATACAGATGTGTCCAGACGGGATCAAAACATTTGTGTCTTGGCTCCTGTGTTCCAATCTGGTTACAGTTTCATGTCTTGGGGATTGGGGGTTACTGTAGCGCAAACAGAACTTTGTAATACAACATGCTTTACAGAAAAACTGATGAACTAATCAACAATCATCAGATGCAGTAAAAACACACAACAAAGCCGAACCTACTGAAATAGTCAGGATCAAAATGAATGTTATCAGTTTGCCTTTAAACGGTGTTAATGTTGGAGTACATCAGGTAAAGAACTCCCTTAGCATGGACCATAAAAACCAAAATCAACTTACACGCTTGTCTTTACAGACAAGAAGTCCATCCATCCATTATCCATGCTGCTTATCCTTATTGGGTCGCAGGGGGCTGGAGCCAATCCCAGCTGACACTGGGTGAGGGCGGGGTAAACCCTGGGCAGGTTGCCAGTCCATCACAGGGCTGACACATAGAGATGAACAACCAGTCGTGCTCACAGTCACACCTATGGGCGCTTTAGAGTCGCCAGTTAACCTAATGTGTGTCTTTGGACTGTGGGAGGAAGCTGGAGAACCCGGAGAGAACCCACGCAGGCGCGGGGAGAACATGCAAACCCAGAACCTTCTCACTGTGACAAGAAGTCACATTTTGTAATCAAGTCTTCAACTAACTGGAACACAATGCAAAGAAATACATTATATTCCTATACGTATGCATATACTGTGATCACAGTGTCCCCAGTTTGATCCAAGTCAGAGCGCTCGACATCCACCCTCTCTTTCCCTGTAAAATCTAAAGATCTAATAACAGGTGATATCTATTTTTGAGAGCAGCCAGAGTCCAAAGACTCAGTCCCAGCTTGTTGTATTAGATTAGATTAGATTAGATTAGATTAACTTTATTTATCCCACAACTGGGAAATTCATTTACCACAGCAGAAAATAAACATCTATAGAATAAAACATCTATGGAAATATACAACAAAAATTATACCAATATACACTGTATTAGCTGTACTCAGGCCACAGTCTTTAGAAGCAAACCTTTGAGGAAAGTGTAGCAATAGTCCAGTCGAGCAGAGGTAATTACGTGTAAGTTTTCTGCATCAGCCTGCTCCAGCTGGCCTCTTACTCTAAAGATATCTTAGGAGACACAAAGCGGATTATGTTTGTGACGTGACACTGGATTGTGAGTTTTTCACAATATACCGCAAATATCATGGGAACTACTTTGAACCAAATACTCCTCCAGTGTTTTCTGTGGATTATCCACAGTTACACTGCGTCTGGAAATAAGCAACACAAACACAATTCTATATATTGTCCAGGTCTAAATCAAAACCTGGACAACTAAAACTAAAGCTACCTGAATGAAACGATACCACCAGAGGGAAAAGGGTGAATAATAGTAAAGGAAGCCTTTAAAACTAATGGAATTACCATTTTACTTCTCAGCTCTGAGTTGCTGCAGTTTACTTCATGTTTCGTGAACAGAACACGCCTCTTTCCATAACCCTCTTGCCCTTTTATTCCTGTGGGGGATGATGTCACTGCAGTAAATGTCTGTTCTGATGTTTGAAGTTATTCTGGGCTTTGTTGCGTAATTAGGAGCTTTCCATCATTATTTATACTCACTTCAATCTCTGACTATTGCTTTATATCTGTCTATCTGTAAGATATCTGCAGGGCGGCCAGACCTTTCCTTTCCATTAATAGCAGTGAAGTCTGTCTGCCATCCATCAGAGCTGACCCATATCTGCAGCCCTCAGCCTCAATCTGCCGCCCACCCCTACTGCACAGCTGAGTGTCAGCTAATGGGGAGGGAACAGTGATATTTCAAGCTAGACTATTGCCTCTCAGTTGTCCTCATTCTTATAATCAGTCTAATTAAATGGAGCAGAACCACACTGCACATGGACAAGACAAAGAGAAGAGTTGTCTGATGAGATAAGGAAGAAAATAACAGGGTGAAGACTACAAGACCATCTCCAAGCAGCTTAATGTTCCTATGATTACTATTATTATTTTTTTCTCATTTTGTACAGTCAAAATTTTTTATGTTGAGATGAGGTTTTAACATAAGTCGTCACCAACTCAGTGACGAGGCAGTCGGCTGACCCAGTGGAGCAAACCTGATCAGTCAGTCAGTCAGTCAGTCAGTCAGTCAGTCAGTCAGTCAGTCAGTCAGTCAGTCGTAGTAGTCAGTTGCCTTTTCATACCTTTATTGTAACTGCAGCGAGAGAAACAGGAAAACTGGGGAGAAAGAGGGAAAGAGGGGATGACGTGCAGCAAAGGGCCACAGGTCTAATTCAAACGCGGGCCGGCCATTGCAGTGAGGATTTTCCAGCTGAAAACCGCATGTTGCACATGTTGCACATGTTGCACATGTTGCACATGTACATTACAAAGCTGCACGTTTTTGTCCACTTGTTAAAGCAGGCCATCAGCTTATTTTATCATCAACACGCAGTAAAACTACATCATCTCTACAGTGCCTACATTCTTTTTGAAAGTCGTGTTACTGATTCATAAGTAACAGAGTCTAACATGCCGTTCTTTCACATAAAAGTCTTATCTTTTATTACTCATATTTTTCCAGAATTTGAGCCATGTAGTCATGGTTCCAGAGGAGAAAACAGGAGCGAGATAATTACTGCATAACCTCTGCTTCCATCTATTTAACACTCATCTGTCTCTGGCTCTGTATGTCTCACCTACTTATTTTTCCTTTATCTGTGAACTAAAGGAAGATAATTATGCTCCATACATAACCTCCTCCTCCTACAGATGAATGAGTAAAGAGCTCTCTGTTTGATGAAAATAGTGCTCTGACATTTCTCCTTAATGGATCTCTCTATTGTCAAGTGGCACTCAGTACGAATGGGGGCTGCGGCGGAAAGACACCCACATGCAGATCTCTGTCGTCAGCACGCCTTGGTTTTTTTCTGTTGTTGCTGTACTTCACATTTTCATTCTACAGAGGCCTGTCAGATGATTTCCTTCACCTGAAGAGCAACACGATGAAGGGAGCTCAGTGTAACAGATGCAATCCTGCTGTGAATTATAAAAAGGTCTTGAAGTGGTCACTGAAAGCAAAACCTATAGAAAAAATATCCAATAATGAGATTTTTGGAAAATTCAAAAAGTAAGAAAAGAAAGTCATTTGGTTCTTTAGGTCGTCTATGTTGTTTTAAGAATTAGTGTGAGAGTGGAACGTAAAGTGATAGTTCAGCATATTTAACGTGGGGTTGTGTGACGACTTAGTCAGTGTACCTGTAGTAAATTCAGACAGGTGCACTCTCTCGGAGAAACAAACAAGAGAAGAAGCTGCGTGATGAAACAAAAAAAGGTGTTTTAAGCACTTAAGAAGCCCGTTGTACAGTTTAGCTCTTTCCAACAGCAGTGTATGTAATACAGTGTGCACTGTAGGTGTGCTTGTGCATAGGAATACGGTAGTTCCAACGTTGAGAAAATGAAGTTCCAGCTATCACTTTAAGGCCCGAAGATGGCCGAGAAAACAGGTTTTGGAGTACTGTACTGGAGACGTCATGGGAGATCGATCTGCATGTGTTTTAATGATTTAGACAAGACTTATGACTGTGTCCTTAAAGGTGTAATGTTGGGAATACAGAGCCATGTATAACTATAGTAAGAGCTGTGTCTGTATCCTCAGCAAAAAGTCAATCACTTTCTCAGTGGGACTTGGGTTGTGCCGCGCCAGCTTGCTTGTGATTGCTGATGCGAGAACTTAGGGAATGTTTCTGACTTCCAATTCTGCAAAATTAGGCAGTTGGTTAAAAGGATAAAGAGAGAAACGGCTAATTTCTTGTAGCTGGTTAAAGAGCAGGTAGTAGACGTTAGGCCAAATATAGCCAACATGGGATTTTGGATAATAGCTTTTTTATAGGGTTTTGACAGGTAATCAAAAATAAGTAACCAGTAGGGTTTCAGTTTTAGGCAGGAGCAAAACTGGTGGATGAGTGTACCAATTCCCTTTTTACATTTCTCACAGAATGGGGACACTCCCGGCGAAATGGTAGAGTCTGGATTTGGTGTATAGTAAGTTCTATGCACAACTTTGAATTGAATTAAAGCAGCTGGGTTTCCTCCTTTGGAATTCTTCTGCAACCTTGTTTCCCCAGCGATATTCAGTCTGTTGCACAATCACCAGTCCACTCACCCGCGGGTTAAATCTTCCCACTGTTAGCTTTTCAAACTAACTGTTAAATCTCTCCATTAAAAGCCAGTTAACTTCTTTAAAACAAAAGCTTGCTTTCCCATTCGCACGTGTTGCTCCTGCCACACATGAATCCAGACCAGCTCTCTCAGTGACATCGTGCTGCCTCTGTTTAATGTTGGCAAGGCTCTTGTCTGTTGTCTGTTGTACTGCGTTTATGGAAAAAAAAAAACACCAACCACACACTAATGAGATTCAACTATTCAGTTATGAAATCCAAGAAGTATGCATTAATTAAGTGTAAGAATGCAATAACATAAAAACAAACTCTGTGCGTGGTGGGGAGGTTCCTTTGCTTCTTCCTCTGCACATTTCATAACACTGAAAGTTTGTTTTATTATTTTATGATCTACATTTTATATAATAATTTTATATATATAGGATATAGATATGATCTTTTTATTTGGGATACAACAATGCATATCCAAGTGTTTACCTTCTTTTCTCTTTTTTAACAGGAACATCCCCCCAACACAGTCTCTGTATAGAAAATAACACAAATAATAAATTATAACGTATAAATAAATATATCAATTATATAGAACATACAACATTCAAATACTTATGAATATGAATTTGTAATAACTAATATAAATAAATAAAATGTGAAAAAAGGAAACTTATATGAAGAAACCTAAAGAGTAAATAAAGGAAAGAAAAAGAAATAAGTGGGTAAAAGAAATTTGGGCAGGGAGGGAGGGACAGTTTATCTAATGAAGCAGTTGTTGAACAATATTTAAAGGGCTCTTAGAAAGCACAAAATCTTTTGTATCAGTGTGTTAGCATGCTCTTATGTCACATATTTCTGACTAGTGTTAGAATAGAGCGAGTCATCTACATTTTAGTATTTATGTCCTCATTACATAACTGCTGCTTTTCTCTAAAACCCACTTCACGCCTTCGACAGCTCACCGGCGATAATACCTCAGCTTTTACTTTACATGTGAGACCACCTTGCCAGTAAAAACAACACCTCCAATACACAGTGGAGGAGGCCGGTGTTAAAATAATACATCACCCGCCTCCACCAGAGACATCGTTGCTGTGATTTAATTTATAACCTGTCACAGGAGAGAGAGTGTTCATACTGCAGATAGAAATAAACTTATATCTCTACACTACCTACAGTAAAATGATATGGAGAGGAATATTAAAGAAGCTGCCATAAATGTTAAAAACTACAAACTGTGGTGCCATGTTTCTTAAGGAAACTTATTCTGAAAAAACTGAAGCGGTGCAGCTGAAGTCTGGCACCTTAAATGGTCCTTTTGTACAGAACATATCTCTTACACTGAGCAGACACATTCCTTTGACAGAGGACAACCTGCCAGTGCTTTTCATATCTGCTTTAGCCGGGTTAAAACTCAAATTATTTATGTCAGGACGCTGCTGATTTACATTCTGTGATAAGGTGTATAATAGTCAGTATACATGGCAGTGATAATGTAATCATTCATCAGTCCCCCTCAGAGTGAGTCATCATCACACTTGCTTTTATTAGCAAGTGGATAAAGGCCCAAGAGTCTGTTGAGCAAACTCAGTGCCAATCATAAGTACCTCATCTAAATTGTCTTGAGACATCCAGCTTCTCCTAAAGTCCAGACAGCTGAGTGTCATCAGCGTGAATACCTTTATATATCTATACCATTGTTTCACCTGTTCTCTACCTGTCCTCCAACCTGAGCGGCCATATTGTTTGTTTGTCCCTACCCTCAGATATGACCCATACGAGTGTCTTTTTAAATAGCGCCTCTACAGTCGCAGATGTACTGGACCTTCTTTTAAAGACTGTCCTTATTGAGAAAGCTGAACGTGGACAGATCACTGTTAAAAATGTTTTATTCATCTTTTATTGATTCAGTTTGAACTTTTGCAATGATCTGTTGTTTTAGGAACCTCAGGTTGAGGAAAATGTAGTGCCCATAGACTGTAAATAAAGACGGATGTAGCCTCTGTGATGTCACCCACAGGTTTCTGAAGAGTGGTTTTTCAAGCACAGAGTGAGCCACTCTGCTGTTGCCATCTTGGCAGTGCCTGTCTCCGCCCCTAACTCCCAACTAATCCAAAAATGGATTGGTAGTGTCATAGGAAAATGCTGTTTGAGGGCAAGATAAAGTGGTGAAAATATTAAAAATAGCCTCCAGGACTTAGCCATCTTTTGAGAATTTTGGAAATTATTTTAAAATTCATCCTCTAGTTCGGGTGATACAAAATCATTTTTCGTCATCCTTCCCATTTTGTTGTGTCAAATAAATTTGCAAAAATGTAAAATCATTACAATGTAATCAGTCAATCACTCATCATTTTGAAGATATTTATCAAACCACATGCTCACCATTGTGGATATTACCTGATACCTGCTACTGGTTTTGTTATGTTTGATTGTTTGATGATGTCTATTGTGGCTATTGTTGTTTCACTCTGTTCCGTTTGTCTTAACACTAAACCATACAGAATGGACGGCTAAAGCAATAATCCATGCTCACTTGTAACTTTATTGTCATGAACGTCTCACAAACATGTCGTACTGGCCAGCTTCACTCTTGTTCAGTGTCACACTCAAATGTGTCCCCTGGCCAACTTAAACTTGGAACAACAATCCTATTGTTACAATTGTCATGTTTCAGATGTCTATGAATTCTTCGCACTTTCCACCAAAGAGACATCCTCCTCTTATCTCTCACGTGGTTTCATTTCAATAATGTTTGAGGGTCAAACAGTAAAAATGAATAAATACAGCAAAACTTATTTACTTAAATTTTTTCTTCTTTCCAAATTCTTGTGACCCTGTAGGATGGGGACAACTGGACTAAAACTAGCCATTAACTAAAGCACTTAAATCAGTTCCACCTCTGAGACTCATTTTGAGACAGAGGATCTTAATTTCATACTTCCATGTTTTCCTGTTTCCGCCTCCTGAAGCGCCGCCCACCCTCCTCCCACCGCCCAGCCTGCACCCTCGGGCTGCACCGGCTCCTCCAGGCAGCTCATGGGCGCTGACCACGCTGTCTCCTCCCCGGCTCTTCACAGCATGACATCTGAGGGATATTTCCGTGGCGGACGCTAGTCTTGTTTCTACAGCGAACATGAATGACATCAAGATTGCTGTGCTGGGCAGTGAAGGTGTTGGGAAATCAGGTAGTTGAGGAGGGGACCCATGTTGTTGGACATCGGGGATAAACAAGTGTCGCTGTTCACGGAGCTCACCTGTCTGTCTGTCTGTCTCGGTCTGTCTGTCTCTCTGCAGCTCTCATCGTCCGCTTCCTCACCAGGCGCTTCATCGGGGAGTACGCCTCTTCCTCAGGTAATAATCTGTGCACGCGCCGCTTCCCTTTGTATTTACACACTGTCCTTGAGGGGAAACAGACTTTCACTGTTAAATCCTGACTTCTACTAAACGCACTTTCCTTGGCCTTAAGTTTTCCATTCATTGAAAACACAGCTGTAAATAAACCTCCATAAATCTGATTGGAGATCAGAGAAAGAAGAAGCTCCTCAGTCGGTGATCAGTGATAGTTCAGTTCATCAGTGGCTCTCAACAAACAGCAACTTAAAATAGATCATTCACTGCACTTCATTTTCCAACATGTAAACAAACACGGACTATAAAGAAAGTGGGGCTCAAGTTGAAGCCCACAACCTAACTCACTGTATCCATGGCAACATATTTCTATTTGTTGAAAAGTTTAGTTTATATCTGTTGTGTTATCAGAAGAGTTGATATCAGTGCATGTCACCTACAGCCGATCTGATGTAAACTGACAAGTTGTGTTGCTTAAAGTTTGTACTCTGCACCCATGGTTTATACAGACTGAACCTTTGGGTGAGCTAGTCTAAAACACATGTTGGAGACTCCTGAATTAAACTTACTATTCAAACCTAAAAACATATTTCAACTTGGGGATCTCCATTAGAATTTACAATGAAATTCCACTGGTTTTAACAAAGTTTGACTCTGTTCTGTCGGATTCACTCGTGAGTCAGCTGTGAGGTCTTCCTCCTCAACCTTTATTATCAATCAGATCACATCAGTTTTGTAGCTACTGTTCCACAACTGTATGTCATTTACTTTTACACACTTCCGGAGTCAGTGCAACATTTGTGTTTCAGTTACCAGGTTCTGTCAACTACAAACATCCCATATCTAAATCCCGTATCTACAGTTCAGTTTCAACTCAAATGTGTCTGTAATCAAATATGTCACGTACCAAACATCGGGATTGAATGCCTGGTCAGATTCATAACACTGTTTACTTATCCAGGTAGTTCCTGTTTGACCTCTGCAACTTCATTTTAAGAGCAAGGCCTAAATGTTTGATCCCTCTAATGTTATTTTTTCTAAATTGTTAACCTCCATCCGGCTGTAATGATACTCTGCAGCCGGCTACCTGACCTGTATGGAGAATGACTCACATTAGTCTTAGATAGTGGCTCAATGTGCCATTGTTTTCCTGAGAATAATCTAGTTTCATCTGAGCGTTTGGCTTCTGACCAGGCCAAATCAGCGCTGCCGAGTGGAGCAGCTACATGAGCTACACTTTCCTCTGGCCTTGGTTAGATGATAAAAAATAAAACTTTCTGGCATGTGTAACCTACCTACAGTGAACTTAAGGCACATAGGGAGTTGTAATGCCACTGTTCTAGGATCAAAGCCCAATTGTTGGTTAGACCATAACGGCAGAATCAGACATATAAACGTGAATGTCTGTGACTGAGTGAGTGAGTGACAGAGTTGAATAATGCAGTTTCCTCATCAAAATGATTTAGTGGGAACATGCAGTGTTGTCCTAATGCAGGACATATGAAGAGGGGAGAAGGACAATGACAAAAAGGGCCACAGAGACCAGGACTAGTGGAGACCAGGATTAAAGATGTGCTTGAATGTGGGGATGAAATGTGTATATATAGATTTTTAAAAGCAGCCACACTAATTACAAGATGATTAAACCCAGAAGGAGGCAGTGATGCGACATGATGAAGGCCAACTATGGAGGAGCAGGGATTTCACTGGAAATAAACCATTTATAAATACATTTATTCATTCATAGCTAATCAATTAGCTTAGTGATTTAGCTTCTCCTTCTCCAACCAATCAGAGAGCTTGTTACATCCTATGGCCAATTGGGATTGCTTACTTACACTGAAGGCCCAGAGGGTCACAGAAAGGCTACAAGGAGATGCTAAATGACTAAGCTAATTGATTAGTTAATAGGAAAAGGAAAATCAGCTGGAAAAAGGAAAAGGAAATTGAAGAGGGAATTCAAATTTTTAAATGCATTTACAAATAGTTTTTCAAATTCTATTACTTATTCATGAATTAATACATATATTTATAGAGCAGCAGCTTGGAAGTGACCGCTGGTCAACATTTGTCACTATTTCTGACCTGTTCCATTGTCATGACACAGAAACAGAAACAGAAAAACATACATGTGAATGAGAACAGCTTTATTGTGAATTTCGCTTTATTAAAATACTGTATATGTGAGCACAGAGAGGAGAGAAGCAAACATATAAAGAGCTGAAGCCAGCTGTTACTAGGCGGAATGCAAATAGCTGACAACCTGGTTCAGCCATATACAAGGTTGCGACCTAGTCTTGTTAAATATACATTACAGATTAGATAACAAGTTTATCTTTTATTATAATCACTGACTATTAGTATTGTGCAGTCACCAGAGCTCAGCTGGGCTCCGGTAAACCCAACCCCCACGTGTCAGCTGATCCATGCACATACATTTAACATTTGTTAATAAATATAAAACAACAGTATATATACAATTCAATCAAATATTTTCAGATATGTATATGCACAGGCAAGAAAATGTAAGTATACCTGAGAACTTGAAGTTGGAGATAAAATATGTAAAATACTGATATTTATTCAACTTGGGATGTGTTTATTTATAAAACGGTTTTATATTTGTATAAATTTGTTGGTATTTGTTTATAGATTGGAGATTGAAAATTGTGAACACTATGAATTACTCACAAATCATCATACACATCAGGAAACATTCATTTGACACCAATACTGAGCATTTTCTGTGACTCACAGCTCATGGAGAACATTTTTTTCATATTTATAATTTTTCCAAAAACAGAAAAAGAAAAAACAGCTTGACATGTACTCTTCCTCGTGCGTTTCTACGGTTACGTATTGTGAAAAGTATAGAGACAAATGTTTAACTGAGAGTAAAAGACATTGAGGTGTCACGTAGTGCTGTGATATAGGAAATGAATTGTTGCCATTTCTGTCTAAACCTATTTGTTTTCTTTCATCTCATATAAAGTACTGGAGAACTCTGACAGCCAGGTTGATTTCTCTTGTCTTCCGTCTTGTCTTCCACAGAGTGCATATACAGAAAGTGTCTGTCTGTGGATGGGAGGCAGGTTCATCTGGAGCTCTATGACCCGTGCTCTCAGGTGAGTTTACAGGTAGAGAAAGTAACATAAGAAGACATCACAGATGATCCCTGCTTGGCAACTGGGTGCACTTACCAAGCGGAGGTCAGGTCTTTGCACAGGGAATACACATGGCATCATAATCAAAATTATGTTTTGCAATTATGTAACATGATCAGGATATAGCTTTAGCTGGATCCAGTATATGGCGTCTTAATACATCTTATAATGTCACATGTCACACAGTAAAGGGAATGTAAACAATACCAAATATTTAATTTCGTCATATTACATCTTAAAGATCCATATTTTCCTCTTCTCCTGTGTTTTATTTGAAGTGTTGATCCATAAGAACATATATTTGTGGTTTAAAGAACCAAAAACCATCTCAGTGTAGTTTTACATCTCCTCTCTCAGGCTTCTCTCTGGAGCTCTAGTAACGACACTTGGGTGAGCCAATCAGAAGAGAGGAGGCTCTGAGCCTCTCTTCTGATTGACTGACTGTTTTCTGAGTGATCCAATAAAAATAAAGCAGATTTCAGGTTCACACTCAGAGAAACCAAATCCTGCGAGGTTGGATGATGGATCCAGGTGGGCGGGGCTTGAGGCATGGCTGACAGGTGACTGCTTAGTTGTGACATCACAAAGTTAAAGTCCTGTTAAAGTGCTTTCTGAAATGTTGTTTGAGGTGTTTTGACCCCTCAGGGCTACTGTATAATTCTTTATGACTCATGGAAACATCTGAAGTTCCTAAAACTTTTGCACAGTCGTGTACATGAACCAAAATAATAGGAGATGTTTCTGCCCATGAAACTCCCACTTTGGACTTCTTGCACTTGTGTGTTTAAGAACGGGGCCCGGTGAATCTAAAGCTAAAGCCCATTAGTATCATCCATCTTAGTTTGCAGAGCCAGTGGAGCATGTGGCTGTCCTCAGCCGAACCACTCAGTCCAGCCTGAGGATATAACAAGGATATTAAGACCATTTCCAGAGTCACCTCACAACCACAAACTCTAAACCTTATGAACTTAGTTTCATATCTTCCATCCTCTGTCACTTTGACTAATCAAACTCAACTCAAAATAACTTGATGTATTTATTAAGTCGGTTGACCTTCACCCTCCTCACTCTGTGATGTAGAGGGACAGCTGTAGGACCTTTAGTCCATATAACACTTTTTTCATGCAGCCAGTTGTGTATGTGCAGTAGAAGGTAGTCTCTTATTTTTGTTAACACTGTGTAAAATAGTGTAACTTTTGTAGCTCTAGTAATATTAATATTGCTGTGATTTTTGATAATGTGTGAAAATGTTAAAACCCTGATAAATGACAAAAATGAATATAATGATAATTGGTCATGTGACCTATGCGTATATATTCATCACACCTGTGAACGCTCTGGTAATTATCACGGTTTTATCCTGGAAACAACAAGTGAATAATACGCATTTAAACATTAACATAATAACATGTCCAACACATGTTTGTCATAAGGGACCAGTAGCAGTTCTGGGTTTGCCTGCTGCCTTGGTAACAGGGCGGCCATGCATGTGCTAAGGGGTCAATCAGCTTTTATTAGTGGGTTTACCCACGTTTAAAAAAAAAACCTGCTTATACCCACTGACTTTGGTGTTAAAGGTATTAGAAGGCTGGTAGATCTCTGGAGGAGCGCTATCGCTTTCCGCCGTATTTATGACTGACACAAAACAAATGCACGTTGCGTCCGGGCGGCTGTTGCAGCGTGATGCCATACAGAACATAACGTGAGTTAAATTAACCTTAACCGTGAGGTGAAGCCCCAGGCGCAAAGCTCGACATGCCCTGCTTGGTCCTGAATGTGTCTGTATGAATTAGAATTTTTTTGATCACTAAATGTAACATTAACCTGTAATCGTCTCTGTCTTCAGGCCTGTGAGGGTAAGTCTGCTCTAAACGACCAGATCCACTGGGCCGATGGTTTCATTTTGGTCTACGACATCAGCGACCGCTCCTCCTTCCTCACTGCCAAAGCCATAGTGCACCTAATCAGAGAGCTACACCTTGGATCCGCCAAAAGGTACGGAACAAGCTCGCTTGTGCATGTAAACAGAACCGGTGAGAACCTGTGTATTTTGAATCTCACAGTCATTTTTTCACCCACAGGGACTCGCTCATCTTTTTGGTGGGCAACAAACAGGACCTGTGCCACATGAGAGAGGTGCAGCGCGAGGAGGGTCAGCGTCTGGCGGCCGAGTATCGCTGCCAGTTCTATGAGCTGTCGGTGGCGGAGCACTACCAGGAGGTGGCGTTCATATTCTCCAAGATGGTGCAGAACGCCAGCCTGGGCGGCAAAGGCAAGGAGCGCAGGAGACGCCCCAGCGGCTCCAAGTCCATGGCCAAGCTCATCAACAACGTCTTCGGCAAGAGGAGGAAATCCGTGTGAGACGAGTCAGACACCGGAACAGCTGTCAAGTCAAGGCTGGACCAATGACGTCGGACTATTCATTCCTCTTGCTTGGCTCTGTATCTTTGATTATGTTTGTGTTGCTGTTGATTAGCATTGGCCTGACATATAAATGCGTAGAAAGGTGTGATAATGCAGTAGTACACAGTACATACTGTCTGAGCCTACTTCCTGCTTCCAGCTGCTAACTCATGCTTTTCCTGTCCGAGCTTATCTAGCAGAAGTTTCACATTCCAGCGATGAAGTGTCACCAGTTTGCTTTGTGTCTTGAAATGTAGTGATTAAACAAGCTGAGTAATCAGCAGGTAGGAGGTGGGTGGGTGTCAGGTATGTGTTGGGTGACATTCAGTGTGAGAGATATGGAAGGTGCAGTTATTTCAAGGAGACATAGATCTGTCTTTCATATCTCACATTCTGTTCAAATGTGTTCTTGAGCAAAAACTACTAAACTCTGAACAGCTTCTACAGAGCTCATTATTGCTTTTTCTTTTTTAAATCATTTCCCCTTATAAAGGATTATGAACGGTTTATACCTAATTTATTAATAAGCTTGTTAACAATTTATAGATCATTTATAAGCTGTTATAACACATTAGATAAAAAGGGCAACAGTGACCTGTTGCTTAACCAAATAGTGAGCCCACATTTATTTGTACTGTTCATAGGCTGTAAATAAAGATGGATGTAGCCTCTGTGACGTCACCCACAGGTTTCTGAAGAGCAGTTTTGAATCTCAGAGTGAGCTGCTCCACCGTCGCCATCTTGGCAGTTACAGACTCCGCCCCTAACTTCTAGCTAATCCAAAAATGGGCATACGCTCACCCGCATGTCACTCAAAAGAGGCCACGCCCTTGATTCTACATAACTTCTTAATAAAATGTAAACAGGTGAATTATATAAACAGGTGTCATGAAGGAGGAAATTAGCTCTAGAGACCAAAAATGTTTTTGTACCAGGCTGTGAACATGTTTATTTCTGCTGTAAAGTTGGACATTTTAACATGGGAGTCTATGGGGATTGACTCACTGTTGGAGCCAGACTCTAGTGGTCGTTAGAGGAACTGCAGCTTTTGGTTCTTCAGTTTTGGCTTCATTTTTCAGCCCAGGAGGTTTGATTCTTGGTGCTGTTCAGCCTCATATCTCATTAGTTACTGAGCTTTCTTTGTTTTCTCCATCATCAGCGTTTGTACCTGCTGCTTCATCACGTGTTTGTTCGGTTACTATCAATGAACCACCGTCAGCATCTTAATGCTCAGAAAGTTTCATCTGGCAGATCAAATTCTGGCAGATCACATGATCATATCACATGACCAGATTCATCCTCTGAGGCCTCGGCAGTGTTGTTGACCTCTACATGCTCTCAGCAGCCGTCCTCATTATAATCACAGCTGTTGATCAGAT
>NW_019525137.1:1860404-1860499 GCF_002814215.2 Seriola lalandi dorsalis
CCCCCCCCGGCCAGCCAGCTCTGAAAAGCCTCCCTCTTCAGCTTGACGGCTTCCCCTTACAACCAGTGCTTACCAGCAATTTCTCGGGTTGGCGC
>NW_019525137.1:1860558-1937819 GCF_002814215.2 Seriola lalandi dorsalis
TGATTCTCCCTCCATCATCTTCAGGTTTCTTCATCTCGTTTTTACAATCATTTATTTATCAGTTACAAACATTTATAAAAGTGTAAAACACATCATTTATTAATGAGTTACTATAAGGCTCCTTTTACCAGTTACAAATGGTAATAACTCATTAGTAAGATTAATGAGTAGTAAGCATTAACTTCATCTTGCCAAATAGTGAGCCTGCATCAATGTATGAAAACTGTGTTTATGATTGTTTATGATTTATAAAGTGTTAACAACAGAATTAATAACCTAATTATAAACCATTATAAATCCTATATAAGGGTTGTCTTATTTTAAAGTGGTACCAATTTATTTTGCTGATTGCTGATAGTTTGAATGGGGAGCCATGTTGTTGTTGTTATTTGGAAAACTCCACTGAGGAAAACGTGCAGGTTGGATCGGGTCATGTTCCAGATTTCAGGTGGATCTGAGCTTTATTCACCAAAGTTGACCAGATAATTCAGTAAACCTGCTTCCTGGAACAAGCCCCCCCCCCCCCCCCCCGGGGTGATGAAGGGCCCTCGGTGATGTTGTTTGTCACAGCTCCTCCAGCAGCTGAGGTGGCGAGAAGACAAACAGTCCCAGCTGCAGTCTCCACAACAAGCTTCAGATCATGACCCGTGACATACAGCGCGATTCTTCCCATTGAACAGCGTTGTTTATTGTACTGACGGTGCACCAGTACAGTACAAAACATATGCACGCATGTAGGTACAATCAGAAAAGCCTGGGCTCATATCGTTTTATCTACAGAGTCCACCTTGGCATCACATTACTAAAAGCTTTTGTAATGATACAAAACTAATATATGGCAAACAAATTTAAATTCAGATGCATGAAACCGTCTTGAACTTGGTGTAGCATATCTGAATCCCGGCTGGATCCAGGATTAGGTCGGGGGCTGTGTCTGCTTCAGAGGCTAGGAATCTTTTTTGATGTAGCGAGCAGGACGGCGGCGGACACATGGCTCTGGTTAGGGCTTGTTGAGGACTCCACCGGGTCCACCAGCTGACGGCCTCCAGCCCAATCCCTCTGTGTTATGACAGTGGATTTAAAATCAGCATGGTGGTGGGTGGCTTTCTAATCCCTCCGACGTTCCCTCTCACATTACTCCGCAGATCAGCCTGACGGACGGCTCAGTGAAAAAAACACCTTGGGCTTCAGCTTCCCACGCACTCATGTTGTTCTCCCGTCCCTGCGTCCATCAGATCTTCATTGTGACTTAACTAGCGTGAAAACATGAGGGGGATCTGCAAATCCTTGAAATATAATACCACCATGTGATGGTTGTGTCAACATGAACATGTCTTCAAGGAATTTAAAAAACACATCAGATCAAGTCTCTGTATTCAAACGTTTAAAAAACAAATCAGAAAATCTTGAAAATGAATTAGAATGTACGTGCATATCAATACAAGATAATAAAGTTGATTATATGGATCATTTATCAGAGTATTTATATGTTGTTTAACCTGTTTTTATGCCGCTGCGCCTCCTCCACCAACCTGCAGGAAATATGGTCGTAATCTCTCCTTCCTGAGCTACAATGTTGAATAACATTATGATGTCACAGTGAAGTTGACCTTTGACCTTTTGGATATAAAATGCCATCACTTCATTTTATCTTCATAGACATTTGAGTTAAATTGTTTCATAATTAGTGAATGAATTTGTGAGTTATGGCCAAAGGTGTGTTTCATGAGGTCACACTCTGACAGAAGTGATGAAATTCCCTCTGGGCGTTCCTGATATATTGCATTCACAAGGAAAAAGCTCAAATAAAAGGACTGATTTTATGTACCGGACGTAAAGTGCCACTTCTGAGAAACAGAATAGACAGAGTAATAAAATTAAATAAATAAAATTAGTATTATTGTAGCAATAAATGGTCAAAACCTCAACTTGAGTGTTCTCATGTACTCAGAACTACTTTCTCTTTCCCTCGCACCACCCTCAGGACAAAGTGCATGTTTCAAGCGTTCAGAAAAGTGAAAACAGACACATTTATAAACATTATTTCCTTTAACTAACTTAGGTTAGCTCTGTTGTTTTTTTATGCCTCCGTGCCGGCGACAGTCAGAGCTGGAGGCATATTGTTTTCGGGTTGTCTCATCCTCGTGGACTCGTTATCTCAGTAACACCTCGATGGGACGTCTTCAAATCTGGCACAAACATTCACTTGGACTCAAGGATGAACTGATTAGAATTTAGCAGCTAAATGTCAAAGGTCAAGGTCAGTGTGACCTCACAACACAGAAGATTCAAATCAGCTTCTATAGGCTAAACTCTTTAAATAAAAATGCATAATCATGTTTGTGGGCATTGGATAGGTGCAGTGTATGATCAGTGATCAATGTCAATCGTCCCTGCTGTTGTGCAGAGTGCAGGTGGGCTCAGTGTAAAGTAGTCCTCTGCCTCCATCTTGTGTTGATAAAGCAGTACTGCAGTTTGGTGTGAGGGATCCGCTGGTCGCTCGTGCGTCTGATCCTCGGCTGTTGGAGGGGAAACTGATGAGTGTGATGAGTTTCACACAGTGTGGAAGTGACCACGTATCATCCGTCTTCTAAAATAGAACCCTAATCACTTTCTCTGCTCTGCGGTCCACATATAGAAGTGTTGAATATTTAAAATATCTTCATCAGCATTACACTGGCCCGCTACTGGAGGAGGACAAATAACCCGAGTCAGAGCCGTGATCCCGTTAAAGACACAGTTTAATATCAGACACCTTCACATTTGTGAAGCCATGTTTAAAACGTGCACCTGCTCGCTCTGCTGTCACTCACTCAGGATTGTTCGCTCGTTATTACGCTGACAAAAAGCAAAAGATGTCATGATTTAATGTGACTTTTTTTCTTTATCTTTTAGACAATACTCTGGCTTTTGTTTTGGATCCATCACTTCGATTTGAAGTGTTTATTGGCCTGTATAAAGGAGGAATGATTACAGCAAGAAAAACCTGTTCATTTAGACACCTGACGGTTGTTTTAAGACAGTTAAACTAGAATCACCTCCTCGTGGTTTTTTTCCTCCATCTACCAACCAAGCTGCAGGAAACATGGTCACAGTCTCTCCTTCCTGAGTTACAACACTGAATAATAATAAAGTGCTCTTACAGAACATTATGATGTCACAGTGAAGTGAAGTTTTGTGAGGTCACAGTGTGACAGAAGTGATGAAATTCCCTTGACGTCGCATTCACAAGAGCATGAGGTCACTGTGACCTTTGACCCTACACCACCAAAATCGAATCAGTTCTTCCTTGAGTCCAAGTGAATGTCTGTGCCAAATTTGAAGAAGCTCCGTCAAGGTTTTACTGAGATATCGCGTCCACGAGAACGGGACGGACAACCTGAAAACAATATGTCTCCGGCTCTGACCATCACCGACACAGAGGCATAAGAAACGTGAAGCAGTCCTTGAACACAAATCCTTTACACTGGGTCCTGGGGACCAAACTGGCATTATCTGTGAGTAAACACGACCGACCGTGTGTGGGAATTTTTTGGATTTCTCTAAGTTGAGTTTTTCATCCTACTTTGCTTTTTTCTAAGCGTCTTTTTTAAAATGCTAAACATTTAGCATTTAAAAAAAATCCCTGCGCTGGGTATCTATCTATTGGATGTTTGGTAAGTTGAAGAGCTGAAAAAAACACAAATACACACTGACTTATTTTAGTGTTTTATTGGGAAATTACCATCATTTCCATCCCCATTTATGATTTGTAACCAGTTTTAGCAAAAGAAAAAAAAGGTGTAAAAATATGATTTTAAAATAATCTGTAAAATACACACTCAGTGTTAGTAAAATATATGAAACAAATATCTGTGGATTTGATAAAGGATATAATTATAGGATATAATATAATAATCATCAGCATGGTGAACTTCTGTTAACCAGGTTTTCTTGCCTGGGTGTAAATCATCATAAACACAGGCTGTCATTCTCTAAAATACAGTGCAGCTGATTAAATGCACTCATTTAATTATGACGTAACAAAAGGCACATGTCACCACCGTTTGTCTCTACTGTATATTTGGTGATCAAACAATCACTCAAGTCCCACGCTACCACCACGGTCCACTTGTAATGGGTGAGGGTGATTTTTATGCTGCTTGACTTTGCCCATGTTTCTATAATTTCTTAATATCCAGATCGATTTTTCTACTTTTTTCTGTAAATGCAAAGTCAACTGCGTCTGATTGAAAAGACTAGAGGAGTAGTGGAGTGGAGCGTTCAGGTACACGCCGGGAAAAAAGACTTCCAGGGGCGAACTCATGAATACACTGCTGTATCACAGTGTTGTCTTTGCAACATTATAAGACCAGCAGCAGCAGCAGCAGCAACACACAGCTCACAGTTTAACATTCATCAGAGATTTGGTCTTTCAAAGCAGCTCAAAGATTTAAAGTTTATATTGCACAGGATGAGCAGAAGCTGAAGCTGCTGTTAGTAACAAAATAAACCTGACTTCATGCTGACACGTTAAAAAAAAAGCACAATAAAACAAAGAAATAAAAGTGTGTGCCACGGTTTGGCAAAAGTGAGTGGAACGCTGAAGTCGGTCTGAAATGAAACTTTCAGACAGAACAAACAGGATCCACCGTCAGGTCAACCTGATCTCCGTCACAGGATCACACAGCCAGAGGAGGACGACTCGGCGCTGCTGGACGCAAAAAAATAAAAAGATTTCACATCACACTCAATCACAAACAAACCACGTTATTCTGAGGCGACAGTCATCACTCTGAAACACGAGCTCTGAATCTGCTGTCGATTGACCTTGTTAAATTACTTAAATATCTCCTTCTCCCTCTCCATATGCAAATAATGTTGATTTCAAACTGCTGAAAACACGTGTCCTACTTCACTGGAGAATCCTTCGTCAGTGGATTACCTGTTCACAGATTCATCTCAGAGTTGCATGTGTTGAACTGAGAGAGGAACTTTCCTCCATCGAGCCTCCTAGTGTTAAAGTGCTCGTACAGACGCTTCACGAACTGTTCAGACCCCTTCACGTTCAGCACACGTCACTGTGTGGATGTGATTTTACATGGATGAAACTGCCATTTTTCTCCATCAGTCTCCACTCAGTAATCCACGACGACAAAGTGAAAACACCTTTTTGAGTTTCTATAGTGTCCATGATCCCTATAGTGTAGCAGTAAAGTGTTTATATAAACCCTAATATCTGGATTTGCAGTGGTTTGGATGGATGAATGTATATTTTTATAGTTTTATGACGACTTATGTCCTTTTTATTTTCATTTTTCTGTTGCACGTCGTTGCCTTTTACATATAAAAGATTTTATAAAGTTTTTAACCTTTTGTAAATGTAAGACCTTTATGGGGGGGCTATGCTATATCAAATGGATACAATTTGGGACAAGGTCTGAACAGAACATGGTGGCACCCATGTCCCCTATTGGACATCCCCCACCAGCCTGGGACAGTGATTGGCCTGAAGCCACATGACCACAGGCCCAACCACCTTTTGAAGAAGCCCCATAGGCAGTTATCTATGTGTTCACACACGCTTGGCTGCTTTGTATTATTATTTTTTGTTTCATACCTATCCTATTTAAATTTCACCTACACACATTGGTCAAATAATCTGTTTAGTACGATAAGTTAAGTGTTGCTGGAGTTCTGACTTCTTTGCTCAAGGACACTCGGAGACTCTGAAGCCACTCCAAGTTCAATTTGAGTTTTTTCAGACCAGAGGATCTTTCCCCTCCTGCTCTCAGAGTCCTTTAAAAGATATTTCAAACTCTTTCACTCAAAGTTCTACCATGAAGACCAGTTACACAAAACACCCTTAAGTCTTCACCTTAAGGTTCCCTTAAAATGTTCACTTAAATATTTAAGGTGTTCTCCTTATCTTGGTCTTATACTTAAGAAATCACTTAAAGTCAGTCACCTTAGCGACCAAAGTAAGGAAAAAAACTAAAGGTACCTCTGACTCTGTCTTAAGTGCAACATGACAAAGTTTATGGTGTCAAGTCAAGAACATGAACACATCCCAAGAGGAGTGAGAGAACCCAGTGCACACCCTTATTGATGAGGAATTAATTCTATATTACGCAAGTGATAAAGCTAACGCCAGCAATCATATGGTCTCCATGGAAACAGTACAACTTTACCACTGTTGCATCACTTTTACTGCCGTAAATTACTTAATTCTTTTCCTTAACAAAAGGAAACCTTTTAAGAGATTCTGTACAACACCCTTCAGCTAAGGAGAAATGAAACCTTAAGTGTTATACTTAAGTAGAAAACCTAAGGTGTTTTATGGAACTGGACCCTGATTGATGAAGAGCTGGCTGAGGTCGTCCTTCTAGCAGGTTCTCTCATCTCTGCATCTCCTGAAGCTGTTAGAGTGACACTGTGTTCTTTGCTCAGTTACTCCAGGAAGAATCCTGTTCTCTAAACTCCTTTTATATCCCAGTTATTGAGGTCACTGTGATCCTGGAACACTCAAAGCTTTAGAAATGGTTTTACACCTTCGCCCAGATCTACGGCTCCTCATAGTTTTATCATGGAGGTCTACAGAGAGAGCCTTGGACTTGACGTCTTGGTTTCCGTCCTGATACTCAGGTACTACGTCCACAATCAATTTTAAGCAGGAAGAAGCAGGAGCAAAGAGGCTGAATACGTTTAAGAGATTTCTGTTTGCTTTCTTATTTTTGTTAAATTGATTGTGCAAAAATTGAAGACATCTGAATACGTTATGAGGTCACTGCCCATCAGTCTGCACAGTGGACTCCAACATCCGGTAAGTAACAAAAAGAAAAACACATATTTGAGCGGAAAGAGATTTGAAAAACACCTCAAATGATCCCACCTCTGCTCTGGAGTGTCACCCTGCTTCATCCTTTTGGGGGCGCTGCTCTCCCACTCAACTGGAGGCTTGTCAGCCTGCCTGTCGCTCTCAGCGCTCACCTGAACGACAGAGGGGCAGAGACACTTTTAAAGCTTGATTATGGATCAAATAATTCTCTGCTGTGTAAAATATTAATGACTAAATAAGCAACCAGCAAACCAGCCTGTGTGTGTGTGACTCACCATGTTCCTCTTCCTGCCGGGGTTGTTGTTGTTGCTGCTGCTGCTGCTGCTGCTCAGTACGTTGTGGCTGTCAGCAGCAGAGTGGCTGGGTCTCTGGTGCAGCTCATCCCTGTGATGGACCACTGTCTGTTTAGATTGCAGCTTCCTGTAAAGTCAACACGAGTTCAATCATACTATACTGTTCGTACTGTTTAATGACATTCAATACTACAAGCCGGTTCAGTTAGTGCTGGTGTCACACGGACCTGCTTTATTTTGAAGGGTATTTTTTAATGTTCTCTCCCTGATTTACAAGTTAAAGTTCACACTAAACTCTGAATTAAACTGAACTAAGATAAACCAATGACACCATCCACACACACACACTACAAAAAGTGTAAAATTAAAATTAGTTTTCAATCTCTCACACATCTCAAGGGAAAATCCTGCTCAGTTTTACAAGTTTACAAGCGTGTCAGCGTCAGCTCTCTGTGGTGTTTTTCTAAATGACCTCAAACATACAAACATGTCTCTGATACAGTTTGGGAGACACAGACGGAGAAAGAAGACATAATGCAGTGAAATGGCACAACACCTCCATGTAGTCAGTACATTATGTGTTCCCACCTACGGACATCTTGTTATTGTCTAAAGTGCTCACTCATCTCAAAAATCCAAAACAGCTTTCAGTCGAGTTTTACTGTTTTCACTGTGAGAGACGAAACTGTTTTTTATGTCATACAGATTTAAATACACAACATAATGTATGTTTTAAAATGGAGTGTGTACGGTTATATTTATGGCTGATTCTATATTCTCCAATTTTACGTGAGGGCTGAAAGAAATGCAAAAAAACAAAACAAAACAAAATCATATTGTGATTATTGTGGCAGATATTAGGTGATACGAGTCACGATTTCAGCTGGAATAGCCATGTTTGCATTATTCACTTTGTAGCAAAGAGTATGATTCCTATGAGTCTCTGTAGCTCCACAATGCAGTGACAGTGACACGTTTTACCTTTAAGCTTAGCTAGTTTTAATGTCGACACCTCCTTTATGAAAATGTTTTATTCTTGTTTTACTGAGTCTGTTTTAACCTTGTTTTTTTTCCTGCTGGTTCGGGTCAGTGACCCTGAGAAACAAAAAACAGGTTGGAAGGAACAGTGAGCTGGTGCAGTAAAATCACAAGGACTAATGTCGAGGAAGTCTCGGTTCTGGCAGAGTCAGAGCCATAAAAAAGGCCCAGTCAGTTCTGGCTGAGCGTCGTCACCCTCTGTTCAGTGAGTAGAAGTTCTTCCATATATATTCTGTTTGGATCCAGGACCAGCACACTCAAAAACTCTTTTGTCCCCGCTACCATTGGTTTTTTGAATAGTCTTAAGTACCTCTTTGTCTTTTGTATAGATTGTTTGATTATTGATTATTGTATTTACTGTATTTCTTTATTGCTGACTGTGCAACGAATTAACAGTCATTTAAAAAAAATTGCAGCTGCTGAGATTCAGATATTACACTTATTGTAATTTCAATAACATTTGAATACATTTTTCAGTCCTGACTTACTACAGTTTAACATTCTGTACATTTACAGCATGCTTAATTTGACATTGTGATCCTGGTTAAAATTACTCTCCACATCACATTTAACATTTTCCAGTATGAAGATATATCAGAATATGGCAAAGTGATTTTTCTGCATTTCTCTCAGAGACCAACCAAACGTTTATATATTAAACTTACATCTGTCTGCTAATGATCCACAGCATTTAAAGATGATTTCATATGACAGTTCATTCACAACATTTATTTTTATGAAGAATTCAGATTCAGTTTCAACTGACCCCAAACCTGGAGACGGTTGTAACACAGATCTAACTCAAACACACTCAATTAACTGCTTTTTGTCTCAATAAGTAAGAAAATATTATTTATGCAATAATATTATAGTATTGATTTATTTAATAATATTTATCAAAGAACAGTTATTGAGTTTTGTTTTGCGTAGAACATACAAAACACCTTGAGTCAAAATAGGCACAATTGATTATTTTATGGCTTCTGATGAACAGAACAAGCAAACATATTATAAGAGGAGGATAGAAGAAGATATGACAGGATCAAAAAAACTTGTTTGTGTTTTCTTATGCATTAAAATGTGCAATTATTTGTGTTTCTGTTTTGCTATGGGAGAAAATTAGCTGCATATTTTTCCTATTTTGAAGTAAAATGTTGAAACACACTGTTGTGTGGTCTGTTGTGATTTGGCTGCTCAGCTTGGCCACAATTACAATAACTTGTTGCAACCGTCTCCACCCAGTAAAGTAACATGATTTCATCACACCGCACAGCTCCACTTAGAGTTAATAAATGATAATAAGGAAATGATGTCCAGCTACATGATTATGAATTTATCTTCTGAGGTCAGTCCGGGGAACCTCTCGTCCTTCTGCACATGAAAAGTAAGTAAGAGTTAAACTGTCTTTAGCCTTCACCACATCCCTGGTGGTCAGGCCTCAGCCTACCTCACCATTCACTTAGTGTCACCAAGCATTGATCTACACACTAATTAAGTCCCTTGGCTAAGAGCTGTGTGTGTGTGTGTGTGTGTGTGTGTGTGTGTGTAGGTATTAACACGATATTTGTTTAACAAAAGGAATCTCTGCACAGAAAAAACTACAATTAAGAGTTAAAGAGTAAAAACTTGGTCACAGACAAAAGAGAGTGGTGAGTAATGTGATTGTGAATGTGAATGTGTGTGAAGAGGGTATTTTGCAATGAAAACCTTGAAACAATGCTCACAAATCTAATATGATTTAACCCCAGTAAACAATAAATGTTTGATAGTCACTGGGAGAAACATCCATTGGATTCAGAGATGTCAGTCCAGATAGTGTGTAGTCTTTGTTAAATCAATAATTCAGCCGCACACACACCCTTCAGCCCTGCACTTCTCCCCAGTGGTGTGAGAGCTGCTGACCCCTGCTCCTCTCAGCCTGTCCCCTCCTCGGTCTTCCACCACCGCTAATTACACTCCCTTCAGTTTAGAGCCATCAGCCTGCAGCCTCGGCCCCCATCTGCTGCGTCGTCTGAGCTCTTTGACAGCCTCCTCTCTCCCCTCTCTGACACAGTGATAAACTAATAAGCCTGGCCGGGCACGCCGGGGTCAGGGCCCTCGGCAGAACCGGCCCCCGCCACATAACGGGGCTGACTCGGACCCTCCTTGGGGGAGCTGGGCCCAGGCGGGCTGGGAGTGGGAGTTACTGAGGTCTGGCTGATCAATGCTGAGAGGCAGACAGGCCTGATGTACAGTATCAGTGTGTGTGAAAGTTTTATTAAGAGTCATTCTACACCGAGAGAGAGTTGAGGCAAAGCACTCTCCACTCACTGCACACTGCTCCAGAAAGGATTATTTACATTAACACAACACACAGGTGACGTTCTGAGCCACATGCTTTTCATCAGACAATGAAAAACAGGAAGACAACATCTCAAATATCCCAGAATACAAACAATAAATGTGCATCATCCAAAATCAAAAATAATGAATCAATTAAACTCTGAAGCTCTCATCGGTCAGAATTAATCCTGTGCAGCTAAAACTCATCGAAATGTATTTCAAAGGTGATATTCTGTATTTTTCTTCCTGTCAATTAAACCCATGTCCAGATCCGAACCAACACTGAACGCAACCTACTGACAAAGACTGTGCATGTAATCAAGTCTGATACATCTTCTTCCTTTGTGACCATTGCACCAGTTGACATGTTCCTTCAGTAACATGAATGAACACACACACACACACACACACACACACACACACACACACACACACACACACGCACTGTAGTTTATTTTGACCAAACGTGAATGAATCTGCCTCTGAAAAAACTCCCCAGAAATAAAGGAAGAAACACATTATCAGTACTTCCTTTTGCATATGCCTTTTTTTGTGTCAAAATTTATTTAAAACATTTTTTTTCACAGAGCATTTAGGTATTTCAAATATTCCATATTTTAGTAAATTTATACCTTAAAAAACCTTAAATAACTATATAAATCTGGGAACTGTTGTTAAGATACCAAACACTGTACGTCAGGCTGAATTTAGACAACACGTATATAAAGTCATGCAAAATATATCTTCAATATTCCCATTTGAATGGAAAATTGCAAACATAAAATACACGGCATCTGGGGTGTGAATGCTGCAAATCAGCTTTGCACTCTACAATAATACAGAATACAAAGTGCTGCAACGTGCTGCTGTCAGAAAGTGTAGAAGCTACTTGTGTTCTTTACATTTAAAGAACCTGGGGAATACTGAACGAGGAGATCAAGAGTTTATATTTAGACATGCATCAGCTGTTCTCAGGTGGAGCCGCCAGAGTTGAGGACCTGCCTTATGTGATATGACACCTGAAAGCAGATCCCATTGCAAAGTATGTTCCTCTTACTGTGTATTAACACGTGTGTGTGTGTGTGTGTGTGTGTGTGTGTGTGTGTGTGTGTGTGTGTAGCAGGATCGTACCTGATAGCTGAGCTCAGACTTTGGTACCAGTCATTCAGATCCTCCTGGTTGCTGGACATCAGCAGGAGTTTGGCTCTGGGGAAGGTTAGCTGGAGGAAGAGGGGGGAGAGGAGAATGAGGATGTCTGTTGCTGGGGTGGACAGAAACAAAGTACATTTACTTGAGTACTGTACTTAAGTATATTTTTCAGTATCAGTACTTTACTTGAGTATTATTTCTTTTTACAACCTTCCGACTTTTCCTCCACTACACTTAAAGACAAATATTGTACCTTTGACTCTACTACTTTTCTATGAAGTACTCTTACTTTGAAGCAGAGCTTTTAGTCAGAAGAATAAATCTTCTTTTATTTTGAAAATGTGACAGACCGTACACTGTATTCATCACAGGAGAAAAACCAATCACAGCCAACTACTCCACTGTCAGTCATGTTTGAACCTGTCAGTGTCCTAACGATGGCAACGTTAGATAAAGATAAGGCAGAAGATTCTTCACCAGAGACCTGATCTGATCTGAAGTCTGTGAAAGTTTAGAAATAAAGAAAGATTCATTTAGTTGGAAATGTTTGCTGTGTTTACCACGACCAGACTTTGTGTTTTTATGTCCATGTCTTCAGTCTTTGTATCATTTTCTACAGTCTTTTTATTCTAAAGGTTCTACAGTCAGTCAGTCAGTCAGTCAGTCAGTCAGTCGGTTGTTTCAGAGTCATCAGTTTCTGTAAATGTGGAACAATACAAGTTCAATCTTCAGTAATTTTAAAATCAAGTACTCCAGTAGATTTAACTAAAAATCTGACAGAACAACTTTCACTTGTATCAGTCATATCTGACCAGGAGGATCTATACTCTGACTCTGTGCCCACCTCTGGCAGTATGGGTGTGCATGATGGGAGTGAGGGACTGTATTATGATGGGTTTTGTGATATTAGCGGCGCAGCTTCTTCATTCATTTCAATGACAGTTATGTGTTTAAAAGAGACACAAGAAGCACAAACAGTGGATTTCTCAGTGCAGCTGCAGTAACACTATAAAAACAGTAGAGGGTAGACCAAATTAAGCAAAAAAAACAAACAAAAAAACCTCTTCTCCCTGTCAGCTCATCACACAGCAAAACCTACTGCTGCTCCTCACTGCTCATTCATCACCCGCCAAACTTTGACATGTGAAGGTAAAGAAGGTGGAGGAAGCAGGTCAAGTAAAGAATCTGCTGCATTCAGGTCACATTTACTGCAAAAACTACGGGCGGCTGGACAGAAACCTGTTCTCAGATCTCCGGTGGGCTTGTCTCAGGTCTACGGAGTGACAGGGTCCTCTTCCTTTGAGTCAACAGTAATTATCAACTCTCTCATTCACACTGCCAAAACCAGACTCAGATTGAACTTGTCAAACAAACCAGTGGGAGATGTCTGAGCCCAAACAAAAGGGGCTTTTAGAGCAGCATAATTACACTGGGAAAGCTATTACAGAGGATCAAAATTAGCCCTTCACCATATTAAATGGCCTTTCACATTTACCTGCGGCTGCAGCCTCCACACAGGAAACCGGCTTGTTGAGCAGTGACATATTGATCATTGCCACGTGTGTGTGTGTGTGTGTGTGGACACAACTTTATGCTGGAACAGAGGAGCATATAGCTCATCAAACATAATGATGTTTTTACACACGGGGAGGGGAGTGTCTCTCATTATACATTAAATAGATTAAGATTTCAAATGTATCATCATCAAAAGTATTATCTAATTACAGAGTTCAGTGAGTGGGGCCGAATTGAGTGGCGCGTGATATTAGGCGCTCGCTACTTTGGGGGACGGCGGTTGATTTATTCACAAATACATTCCACTTCTATTGGAATGTGGTAATTAGGGATTTGTCAGGAAATCTGACCCTCTTAGGTAGAAATTACTTTGTATAATAAGAACGGCAGAGCATGGAGCCTCATCGCTGCACATAATTTAGCTTGATTATTTATACATCAAAGAGAATCTGTCAGGGATGTGGGAAAATATTCAAGTAGCGAGGGAATATTAGCAGGAGGAAGACTGCAGACAGAGAGAGAGAGAGAGAGAGAGAGAGAGAGAGAGAGAGAGAGGGAGAGAGAGAGGGGAGAGAATAAGGAAGGTTGAGACAGACAAAAGGAGAGAGGAGAGAAAATAAAGAGGAAAAACGGGGCGAGCCACAAGTAAAAGCCAGCGCTCGGCAAACATGGAGTAGGAGAGGGAGAAAAAAAAAAAAAGAGAATTTTAATAAAACTGTTTTTTTTGGTTTTTTTTTCCCCCCAAACTTTGCATATAGATTGCCATGGCATTTACAGCTGTCAAATTTAATTTGGCTTTAATTCTTCATGGCCCTGGATGACGAGGGCCCTGGAGTGCTGACAGCCCTTTTCTTTGAGCTTAGGTAGGGGCCCAGGATCAATAATGTGTCCTTATGAGAAATTACATGTAATGCTATTGAGTATGCATCTGGGCCTCGGTGGGATAAGAGGCTAATGAAATGCCATTTCTGCCATTAGATAATGTGCAGCAGGCTGGTGGAGAGCGGCGACAGGCTTGAGGAAGATGTATTTACTGGAGGGCCGGAAGAGATGGATCTGCAGCCTAATCTGATCCAGCAACTGAGAGATTCTGTTGCAGCTGGCAGCCGTCACTACACTCCTCAGTTCTTCACACACATATACACACACACACACACACACACACACACACACACACACACACACACTCCAAATAATACAGCGACTAATCTCCCCATCAGCAGCCTTTTCATTAGTCACTTAGGCCTGGTCATGACGATACGTCACTGGGCCTGCGAAGAGACTCGTAAATACATGCTGGACACTGTAGTCTTATACAAACTGCTGCTGCTGAACTAGGATTAACTGAACCGAATTTACCCTCCCATCTGTGTGTTGTGCTGCAGATGCGCACAACATAAATAAATCCTGTGTTTTACTCTCTACATATTCTATACCTAGACAAAATCTCTAGACTAGTGTTGCCCAATAGACCAATCTAAAAGGTATTGCAGTCTCATTAAAGATGGTATTTTCCCTATTTTATTAATGATGGTACTTTAATAATGAAAGTGTTTTAAAAAGAGCTGTATTTCCTATGAGTTGCGTCGATGTCTGACAGCGGGGCAGTGTGTGTGTCTACAGCGCACTGCTTTCACTCAGCATAAACTGAATGTAATTTATTACTACTTTTTATTATTATTATTATTATTAATTAATTAATTTATTACTTTTCCTGATGTTTAGGGTTTCAGTATCACTATCGAGACATTGAGGCTGGTATTGTTTTGAAGTCATAATTTTGGTATCGTGGCAACAGTGCTCTCGACACCACTGAGAGAATCATGAATCAGTCTGTGTGGGCAGGGAAACTAATTTGCACCAACAAGCTATGAAATGACTACACACTAAATCATTTATCATTAATTGTAAAAACAAAAGATCCATAATCAAAAATAGTAATTTGATAATTATAATTGGTTGATTTCCTGTCTAGTTTTATTTGATCACTGTGTCTCAGCCCAGCTGTAAACTACTAGTCCTGTGTGAATCAAGCTTTAGTGTAGAGACAGTTTTTTTTTGACAGACAGCGGGGTAATCAAACCTCTACAAAGCTGCTGTGCATCACAGGGAAGCACGTTACAAACACAACATAAAGAGCTCTTTGAGCAAGAGGGTATCAGCTGAAATGAATATTGATACTATGCAGCACGAGCACTAAACACTTGCAGAATAAACGCTTTGGTTACTTGCTCAATGACGCGCAACTCGTTCTTTTGAATGTTTCATGACAGCAACTGCATCATTTAGACACAATTTGTCAGCCAGCAGCTGTACTGAGACCTGGAAGACAGATCAGACTGAGAGGAAAGACACATTAAAAGTTCAACTTTTGGGCTACTTCAACAAAGGGGTTTGAAGGGATTAGGGGAGAAGAAGAGGCGAGGTAACGCGGGCCTCCTCTGACAAGCTGAACTAAATGACATTTCATTCAGCGGCTGGAAAAGGCTGGAAAACATTCAGGAAACCTTCGTTTGGCACATTATACAACAGAAAGCATCGGGGCCATAAGTAAGACAAATCAAAGCAACATACATCAAAAGTGGAAATTAAATAATGCCTACGCTAAGGATTCACTCATGTGTATACTCAAATCAATGAACAGATGTCTGCCCACCTGCTGCCCAATAAACACTCATTCGCATTTTTCTTTTTCATATTCAACTGCTCAAATTTTTCTACAGTTAGTTAACCAGGAAATCACAAATCCTCTGTCAACTACTGTAGATGGCCCTTGTCTCATAAACATAAGAAGTAACACTCTAAGGTATGGTAACCTGACTGTGGTAAATAAATACAATTTAGATAGGTGTGTTAGAATTAAAGCCGGACCAAAAGAGATGAGGCTCTACAGCATTTCATCAACTCTGAACGGTTCTCCTCGTCAGACTAGTTTCAGGTCACATCCCTGTTTATCCAGAGTCAGAGAAAATATGAACCATTTGTGTGAAATTTTGTCATAATTACTGAGTGAAGTCTTGAGTAATGGCTAAAAAGTGTTTTGTGAGGTCATCATGACCTTGACCTTTGACCATCAAAATCTAATCATCATTCCCTTGAAGAGGTCTCGAGATATCGCGTCCAGAAGGCAAAAATCATGTTTTGTGAGGTCCCTGTGACCATTACCTTTCTCCTTTAGGAAACAAAATGTAATCAGTTCATTACTGACTCCAAATGAATGTCTGTACCGAATTTGAAGAAATTCCATCAAGGCGTTACTGAGATATCATGTCCATGAGAATGGGATGGACGTACGTACAACCTGGAAAAAATATGCCTGTGGCTCTCACTCTCGCTGGCAATGAGGCGTAAAAAATGTACTGTTTTTCTTACACTCAGCACAGTAAAAAAACAAACTTCAAAAGACTTAAAATTTAAAAACTTAAAATTCAATAATCTAGCATCTTCTAATCAAGTTAGTGATACAATTTGTCATTTTTACTGTGATTCAGGGACCAATCACCAGACAAACATGACACTAATATAAACTACATGGACATTCTGCTGTGCTGAGGGGTTGAGGAGCTTTCACTGTAAATGTTGTGGCTGCTCTGTGACAGTCATTCCTTGTTCTGACTCATTTATTCTTTTTGCTGCAAGGGAAAACGGTGTGTGCTCCTCAGTGGGGGGCTGTGCTGCAGCTGTAGAGGCCATAGAAGCTAAAGTAAAACAACACACTGAAAATAATATTAATTTTACTTTGTTATTCAGAATATCAAGTAAATAAATCTCTGGTCTTTTGTATTCACAGTGGACTTAACGTTTCCTGAAGGCCAACTTGTTGTTGCATTGACAGGTCACAGAATCTGATGAATGCGCTGTAACACCAGCGGGCTGAACACTTCTCCTCTCAATTTATCAAAAATGCCACCAGTTCTTACTTTAACATGTTGGACAGTAGATAAATAATTGAACATATGACTCATGCTTCCACTCGCAAATACTGCATTCTGCACTAGTTTTGTTGACTTTCCAATGTTTAAGCTGATCTGTAATGTTTGTCGTTAACAACAGCGTCACTGAGTTATCACCGGTTTATAAAAGGTCATGGTAAGAGATACTTACTAAAATTGAGCAAGCCTTCGTATCATCATTAATAACGGGCCATAAGTAGCAAGACATTAAAGTAATTGAAAGACAAAGAAAGGTGCTTGAGCTATTTTATTACCACTGCCTAGTTTGTCCAGCAGAGCACTGTGAATCCACTGTTGGCAACATGGACAGATCAGCTGACTGCTGAAGAGCAGAATGTAGGCTAAACGTTAGATTCAAACACTTGGGAACAGGCAGAGATAGATGGTTAGGGTTAGAGTAAGTCAGGCCAGATATCATTAGATCAGGATGCTTGTTAGGGGAAACGCATCTCCACAGGGAAACTTCACTTCCCCCAATATCTACTTCAGAGTGTTGGAATCCAACGCCGACCCAGAGCGGAGTTGGTGCTTGTGTGAGTGGTGTAGGCAGTTGCCCGTTCACAAACTTGATGTTACCTTCATTTGTGAAACAGACGGTAAAATAGTTCTAGCGAGTAAATGAACAGAGCTATCATTGTTTCCCTCGTCACTGACAGCTACTGTAAAACATATGCTTGTGTTGCTAAATTAGCGACAAAGCTTGCCAATGCAATGGCTTGTAAGCATACGCTCTGTGACGTCACACACAGGTTTGTGAAGAGTGGTTTTGAAGGTCAGAGTGAGCTGCCCCGCCGTCGCCATCTTGGCAGTGTCTGACTCCGCCCCGAACTCCCAACTAATCCAAAAATGGGTAAAGAGGAGGGGCGTGTGTGGAGCTGAGACTTTGGTGCATGACGGTTTGTGGCGCATACTCTCACCCACCTGTCACTCAAACCAGCACACCCTCAAATCTAGATGAAATCTTGATAAAAAGTAAACAGGTGAGTTATATAACCAGTTGTCATGAAGGAGGAAATCAGGTCTAGAAACCAAAATTGCAGTACTTGAGTGACGACTGGCATCTTTCTCCAAATACATTATAATGGTAGTTTGTTTTGAAGTTTAGAGTTTAGAATTAATGCTAACAATCGTTAATCGTAAAAATCGTTATGTTATGTTATGTTATGTTATGTTATGTGTTTCTGTTAGAAAATTAACATTGGCTGATATATCGTAAACCCTCAAAATCAAAATTGGCATTGGCCTTAAAAATCCTGTATTGCTCTAGCTAGAATAGGTAGGAAAATTATGGGTCCCCAAAACAAATCATTAAATGCTACATATAACATTTGAGTTAATACATAATATATAACAATAAGGTATATAATGGATTCTTTGTACCATGTTCAATCAATGGCATGTACATTCTGTCTTCAATCAAGTTAAGGTGGTGCTGACATAAAGCTTCAGCAGTCTGAATAAGACAAATCTAGTAGGTGTCTTCGACCTGGCAGTTGTATGTAGGTTCATTGCTTGTGTTTTGTCTCATCAACAAGCCTGTTTCCAGTTTCCACCATGTATCTCACAGTCTAACACACTGACTAGCTACACACAATAGGGAATTTCATAATAAAAAAAAAAACATAATTGTGAAATATGACAACTAAATTTATATCAACTAATTTATATAACTCAAGCCTCACAGCTTCAGCTCTGGAATAAATCCTTGTTCAGAATGGGATCTCTGTCTCTTACTGTGTATGTATGGAGAGGAGGAATGATGATATGGTGTAATCATTAATATGCTGCTGTTTTCCTTATGTATTGTTTCTTCTGAGTTTTCAGCTGCTGTTCATAAATAAATCAGTACTCTGTTAATTATTTGTTCCCTGATTTGTTAATGTTGTTTTTCAGCCTATTTCCCACATGACTGAGATGAACATAATCTAATAGAATATTCCACAATATCCCAGAAGCTCCCTGATCCCTCTAATGTTTTATTACATGACCAAACTCAGGTAGGCAGTTATGTGCCTTGGGAGCTGATACTCACACTGAGCAGGCCTCCTTTGCTCCTGGTGTGCCCGAACACCTTCTCCAAAGTGCAATCCTGCAAGGGGTACATGTGCTGGCCGGTGAACTTGTCTCCATTGGTGGGATGCAGTGGGCTGCAGCGCTTGGCCTGCAGCAGCATGTCAGAGAACAGGAAGAACATCTTGGGCTTAGCCTCTGCACCTTTAGGAGGAACCATGTTCAGCCAGCCCTCACGGATGTACCACCTCCCTGTGAGAAGAGGAGGGAACAGACAGAAACACAAACAGTGGTTTTAACAGGTCCATCCTTATCTGGGTTGCAGGGGAGCTAATGACTTTCCCAGCATACAGTACACTGGGACAGCGGTTACTGTTGTAGCGTATCTGTTTTATCAACGATATTTGCTTGCGCCAACTACAGCATGATGAGATACAGCGTGTTGACTTCAAAGCCACCATCTTTCCCTTAACATTAACCAAGATATCTTTCTAACCTTAAACCTTACCACAGGTAGACTGAGAGCTGGGGTTGAGCGGTTTTCAACATGTAACATCTCGATATAGTCCAGCCCAAATAGCGCAACATTATCGCTACAAGCATCTAGTCTGACATCAAACTCAACGAGCAGAAGAAGGCAGGCACAGTAAACAATAACAACAATATGTAGAATGGCAGTAGCAAGTTTGGTTGCAGCAAAAGTTCAGCCGCGACGGTGGAAAAAAAACGCAGCAAGATTTGTTTTATATTTCATGTGAACCAGGAACAAGTTAAAGACCGACGAAAGACAGAAGCAGCTCAATGACAAACATCCAGATCTGTACACAGAGTTCAGGCTGAGTGAGTGTTAGTTGTTAACTTTATATTAACATGTCATCAACACGTTCATGTCCTAAAATGTTACTCTTACTGTTTGTGTAGCTGACATCTGTTGTAGCAACGCTCCACACACAGTATTCATAAAGGCTAACATTAGCTTGTTTGCGCTAATGTTAAGTTGTTTAGGCTAATTTTAGCTTGTTTAGGCTAACTTTAGCTTGTTTAGCCTTACATTAACGTGTTTAGCCTAATGTTAGCTTGTTTAGCCTAATGTTAGCTTGTTTAGGCTAACATTGCAACAGCTCATGACGTGGGCTGGGTGCTCACATTAGCGGGCTACGCTCATTACTGTTCAGTCTGTCAAACCCTAACACTGACTTTTTAAATGGACATTTTCACTCCACAGGTCTGTCACCTTGTTAGTCAATTTAAACTACTGCTTGCTGATTGACTATATGGAGGTGTGTGTGTGTGTGTTTATACACTTTGTGTGCAGAAGTGTTTGTTTTTTTACTGTGGTATTGATTGAAAATCACCTCTTTTTCTTAACAGGTTCCAGAAGTCTCGACTAACCAACATGATTATCGCATGGTGCAGCCAACATTTGACACCCCTTGCTGCTGTAACACTGTCTGGTCAATGTGCTTTCTGCAAACTGTTGCCTGTACACAGCAAAACTAACAGAATGGCAACTATTCTTTAGAGAGAATATCTAGCCTATGGTGTATCTGTGCATCTGTGTGTGGTGAAATTTGAGATTTGAGGTCCCTTGTAAAAGTTTTAACTAGTTTATCAACATTAGGTTGACGCTCAAATCTTTCTACCATCTTAGCCAGCAAAATGTGATAAGAGATCTTTGAGCTGTAGTTACTTTTAACTTAAATAATTTGCAAATGCTGAATCTGAACTGGATTTAAATTCACTAAGTGTTTCAAAAGGATTCAGATTCAATAAGTGGATTCAGTACTGTCTTTGGATTGAAAAATGCAGCATGTCTGTGAAAATTCACAGTCATGCAGGTCATGGTGTCTCTAAGAGCTATACGGAGGCAATTGGACTTGGCTTGAGTTGCTTGAAAATGTTTGACCTCTCATCCAAAGGCTTCTTCAGTTCCAACTGAATTTCAAACCAGCGCAGGTTTAACTGATGATCACTATGTCAGTGTAACAGTGTTAATAATTGCATTAAATTGCAAAAATAATTAAACTAAGCCATGCTGAATTGAAAAGATAAATGAAGGCTATTGGTATGGATTAAAGAAGACAAGAGAAAATCTAAGACGGACTCAGTGGGAGGTAGGCATATCAGGGTGTGGCTGCAGAAGAAAGCTCTCCTCTCTCCAACCATGATTGGCAGCAGCCTGATGATAGCTAATAAGCAAGAGGCTGACATTTGGATAGATAAAATGAAAATTCAGCCTGGGTCCAGGGTGTTTTTGTAATTGCCCCAGCCAGTAGCCTGTGATTGCAGCTAGCCTGAGTGGCCGGAGCTGTGCCTCTGGGGCTTAGAGAGGACATTTTCAGCTACAGACAAGCCTACTGAGATTAAGTGGCACGGCCAGGCGGGGGTCAAATTGCTTTTAAAATGCCACGGGTCTCAAACGGAAAAACAGTTAAGAGACATGCCATGACTCTCTCAGGTGTTGTGCGGAGATTGGAGCAGTGGTTGTAATCATTCTATTAAATATGATATAAATAAAACCCTGCCTGAGCCTTATACAACCCTTTGAAGACACATTTACTCAAGAGTAAGTGGTCAATAACCACTCAGTCACACTCACTTAAGGACATTTTACATTTTTTAGGCTGAAGACAATGAGGGGGAGGGAAATGTCCTCATGAAACACAGCCCTCACACCCTTAGCTCTTCCACAATTAACCGACGGACCTGACTTTTATCCATAATGTAACTGACATGATAGCAGACTGGGCTATTTACTATTTGCAAAGATGATTTCTGACCTCATAACTGCACACAGAGGTTGTTTCGTTAAATTGAATGACATGGTTTAAGTATATTTTTTCTAAATATAATTTCTGATTTATAAAGAGGCACGAGGACTCCGCTGGGAAACACGTGGGCTGTGTTGCTGTCTTTGTTTTTGGTGTCTTTCCTCTGCAGCAGTGTACGGTGGCCATGCGAGCTCAATGCACTGCAACTTAACACGTGTAAACAGACGCGTGTTGTCAAGCTGATGAAGACGTTTTCTGAATTTGTTTGTATTTTGTTTGTTTGCACGTTGAGCTCTCAGGGCCCCCGGACCACCGCAAAATTGGGGTACTTTCAAGAAGTAGATTTAAAGCTAAAACCACAAGTCAATTAGTTGATTGACAGAAAATAATCAGGCAATCATACTGATAATTGAGTTTAAGAAAATATGCCCAAAAAAACAAAGCACTGGTTCCATCTTAAAAATGTGATTATTTGGTTTCTTTAGAGAATTATTTTATACTAGAGCAATATTGATTGCTCTGTCAGATGGCTGATGCCACTTCTTACAGCCTAAGGAGATGTATTAAGACAACTTGGTTAAAGAAAAATTTGTGTGGTAATATAGAACAAAGGAAACACTTCCAGAGCCATTCGATTAGAATCTCGTCAGGGAAATGCCGACATCTTTCGAACTCCTCGCCCACAGTCTGCAACACAGGCTTTTTGTTGTTTTGCTATACATTTGACTTTGCAGTGCTAACCGTGAGGATGTAAATGACATGTATGTGTAAAATCAGCGGAGTGCCCCTTTAAAGAACATAATAAAAATATCATACACATCATGTCAATATGAGAGCTGCCAAAAAACTATGAACTTTTGCACAATTGATTATATTCATGTTTGACGAATGTTCCCACACATAATTGAATTTACAATGGCAGCAGAACTTGTGTTTAGCTTACAGCTTAGACTCATACAGATTGTATTGGCGCACAGTCGTAATGAATAAAATAGGGACATTCTATGATAACGGAGTATGTGAGCTCTTTTAATTCATGCACGGGCAGTTATGTGTTACATGTTAGCTCAAGCATTGGAATGCTGCCAGTGTCCAGTGTGCTGAAACTGATGTATTTCAGCAGACATCAAGTGTGCTAATCATCCAGATGTGCTTTCAATATTCAAACTGTACGTCTGACCAGGAAATGTGCGCTGAAGGTCTTCATCTGTCCTGTGCTTTCAGTTTAGGTGGTGAGGTGCTGACATTTGTAGCTGCTACCTGTTGAACAACAATTATTTGAGTACTGTACTTTTTCCTCCACTACACTTAAAGACTGATATTGTACTTTTGACTTCATTTCTATGAAGTACTCTTACTTTGAAGCAGCTTTTAGTCAGAGGAATGAATCTTCTTTTATTTTGAAAATGTGATAGACCATACACTGAACCTGTCTGTGTCCTAATGATGGCAAGATTGGATAAAGATGAAGCAGGAGATTCTTTAAGTCCATGGTTGAAATTTTAAATTAAATACAGATTACCTACAAAAATTAGCAGTTCAACTTGAGAGAGCATGTGGAGGTATTAAATGTTTGTTTAATTCCAGATAAACAGCTTGTAGTTGGATGTTGTTTTGTTGATTCAATTGTGTTTTTGTGTCCATGTCTTCAGTCTTTGTATCATATCCTACAAGCTTTTTATTCTACAGGTTCTACAGTCAGTCAGTCAGTCAGTCAGTCAGTCAGTCAGTTGTTTCAGAGTCAGTAGGTTCTGTGAATATGAAACAATACAACAATGTGTTGATATAAAATACAGTCAGTGTTTTTAAAGTGAAGCACTCCAGTACTTTAATTCAAGTAAAATGTGACTGAACAACTTTCCCTTGTATTGAGTCATATTTGACCAGGAGGATCTGTACTCTGACTCAAGTGATGGAGCTGTGTACTTTGTCCACCTCTGATAAGCATATATAAACATTTAATAAACTGTTATAAATAAATAAATTGTGAATCTTAATTCAGAGCAACTGTGGAAAGTTAACTATGGTTTTCCTAACCTTTAAGGCATCGCCCCTATCAGACCCCCTGTCTGATTAAGTTGACAGAGTCACAGAGGTTGGATATGCTCTGTGTGAGGAGGAGTCTCTTTGTGGACCAGGTCTCTTTTCAGACCCCCTGCCTACATCTGACCATCCACAGTGCTTTGAGGCAGCAGCAGGTTCAAAGAGCAGGAGGTGCCAAGCACTCCTCTCCATGTCCAGGCCTTTCAGCTTCCCTTGTCAAAGAGCACCTCTGCTCTACTACAAAGTCTTTTGGGCTGGACCAAGTGGGGGGGGGGGGGGGGGGGGGGGGGGGGGGGGGGGGGCTGAGGAAGGTGGGGCAGGAAATAAAGGTTGATCTACAAAGGGCCCTGTTCCTCCTGATGTGTCTGAAGCCAGAGGAATAACAGAAGCAGAGAGCAGGATGAGGACAAGTCGAGTTTGGCATTGTGGAGTTTGGAGAGTCAAAAGGCTTCTTTCACTTTTCTATGAATGTACAACACAAGACCTTTTACTATGGGTCAGATAAAGCTGAATATTTCCGCTCTTAATGATACTAAGGAGACAGGTGAACGCAGGAGTGAAGAGGAATAAATCAGACTACATCTGCAACAACTGATGATTATCTAGGTTATCTATTCATCTGTCGATTGTAGAGGTGCAAAGGATTTACCAAACTCTCTAAAAAAAAACAACCCGACAGATCCATAGGAAATACATTATTTGGATTACATTCTCTGTGATCTGAGACTCTTCTTTGTTGAGGGAAATTACTGAAGCCATATGCTGTGTTGCACCCATATAACATTATTGAAAGTACCATATTCTCAATCCTCATTGTTGATCGGTCAAAAACGCTTCCCATTGTATCACTGCCCATGTTTACTATTGTTTGTGTCTCAGTTTAAGATATATAATACATTTTTGATTTATTACTCAAATCAGAAAATAATGTTTTCCTTTATTTAAGTTACTAAAAACACATTCATGACCAAGTAATAATATCACATTTGATTGAAATCAAATCACATATAATATTCTTACAAACTACATTTTTTTAGTAATGAACTGTGGATTGTATCAGATCATCTAAGAGGGAGAGTTGCACACCCTTCGATCTGGTTATTTGACTAAAGTAAGATTTTCTTCAGTTTTGTGGCACACAAGTCATCAAGCTGCCCAGAAAGAATTAAGCTTATTGACACTTCAGTGCAGAAAGCTGGAATACCAGGTTATTCTGGATGCTTTCACCAGAGAAGCTGCGAACACAAGTTCAGCAATGAAGGAAAGGAGAGACTTGAATGTGGTATTCTTAGACTCAGCAAATGCATTCTAATATACCGGACATAGTCAAAGTCAATATTTTCTTCAGTTTCACAACTGCAGAATTCACTACAGTGTGGCAGCAGTTGGAGATCATGGGGATCTTGGCAGGATGCACAGTTTCATGGGTAGTTTTTACCATGGCAATGGAGGTTATTATTAGGGCATCTAAGATGGTTGTAGGCAGAGAAAGGATTAATGGAGGATAGCGCTAACCACCCACGAGGGCGTATATGGTAAAGTAAGAATTTTTATATACAGACAGGTGAGAAATTAAAAGAAAAACCAACATCAGGTGTCTTAGTAAAGTGTTGGGTCACCATGTGCCACCAGAACCAGAAGTCTCTGGAACTCTACAACACCGTTCTAGCAAAAGATATTCCCTCATTTGGTGTTTGGATGATGGTGTTGGAGAGCGCTGTCTAACACATCGGTTCAAAATCTCCCACTGGGATGAGATCTGGCCACAGTATATGATTCACATCATCCTCATACTCGGCAAACAATCAGTGACTAATTTTCTAAGGATGGGGGCATTGTCATCCTGGAAAAATGCACTGCGATCGCCGTAGAAATATTTCTACATAAAATAAAGGCGATCACTAAGAACTTTGTATTTGCAGTGACCATTCCCACTAAGGGGAAAAGTGGACCCAAACCATTCCCCCACAGCAGAACAGAGCCAGCTGACCCCCTCACTGGGTTCAAGCATTCAGGCCTGTACCGTTCTCTTGGTGTACACCACACATGCACTCGTCCACTTGTGGAGAATATGGTGGAGGATGACTCATCTGACCATTTTCCACATCTCTGTAGACCAGTGCCTTTGGCCTTTGCACCACTGAACTCTCAAATGTGCAATCATTTCTGTAATGAGGGGTTTATGCACTGCAACCCTACTATAATATTCCTTTCCTTGTAATTATCGACGGACACAGTCTGATCACGTCCTGGGTTGACATTCATTCACCTGAGCAAGAGTCGCTCTTCTGTTTTTCCTTAAATATTGCGCTAATGCATGAGCATCAGGTTCATCAAATGTGCTGTCAACCACAATTTCTGACCCTATTTACTGATCTGTTTCCCACAATAAAAAAATCTACTAAGCACTCGGCATTAATATGCAGTCATCTAGCATCAATTTACAGGCTGGGTCAAGCTGCTGAGTATCTGCTATTTGCTTGGGGGAGAGTTAAAAGCAGCTTAAAAGTACTTTATGTCAATTTAAAGAGCCCCTTCGATGAAAATCAAGTGTTTCACCTTGTTAACGTCCATATGATGTTTCTATATAATACAAGACATATGATGAGTGAAATAATCATCAACACCATGACTGAGTGTTTCCACCTTGAACTGCAGTGAACCGATGACAGTCTCATAACAACAGATTCAGATAGCCAGGGTTTCATACGTCACAAACCTAAGGAACCAATCCTGTCAACTTGTGGGGATGGGGGGCGGGGCTAAATAAAACTGAAACCTTGTCAGTACAGAGAGAGAGAGAGAGTTAGCATTAGCACAACCACTAAGACTGTGTCAGCCACTGCCAGTTACAAGCTACCAAACAACATAAACAAATAAAAGATGCTAACTACGCTAACCGTTCTGATCCGTCTGCTAGTCTCTGGTTCTGGTCTCAACAGACTCCTCATCTGAGTCTGGGTCTGACTGAGGCTCAAACATGTGGCTGAGTCTCTCTGATGTTTCCTCTTCTAAAAATATCCAGACTCTCTGCTCTTTCACCTGCCCACCTAGTGTGCACAATGGTGGTGGACAAGGCCTGATCCAGATTTTTCATAGATGTGCTTACAGCCCCAGTTTTAGATTTCTTTTCATTTTTTATGTGTGAAAATCATGTCAAACAAAACATCAATCATGGCAGAGTATTTTTACATAGTTTAAAACTGGTACTAAAGGTACCTTACCACAATTTAAAGGTACTTTAGGTTAAGGCAGGAGAATGGTGTCGTCTGCCACTGGGGCCCAAAAGATTTATGATTTCACAACCTGATACCAAATGTAAGGCAAAGTAATAGGTCGAAACTACTACTACTAACTGTGTATTGACAACTGAAGATTATTTTGACGATAAAATGCCAAAACATTGCAAAAAATATCCATTACAATTCCACCGAATTCCCCAAGATGATCACCTGTCTAAAACCAGAAGATATTCATTGTGATATTCATCTTACTCACTGGTCAAAATTGCTGTCAATTGATTTTCTGTGGAATCACTGATAAATCATTTAAATGTTTCAATTAAAAAGGGAAAGAAATTTGATGGATCTGTGGCGGAGGAGAATTTTCAAAGGAAATAGAGGAAACATTTCATAATTTCTGTTTCTCTTCAAGTATTTTTTTCCCCTTAACTTAGAATAATGCTTAATTTAATGAGGTAGTCTGATTCAGCTCAAGGCACCTGAGACAAAAACGCATACATAAAAATGGCAGAGGATACAAAACACAATTATGTGCAACAGTCAGGGGTATAAAGGGACATAAATTAGAAAAATCAATGTGAGACATGATACAAAATGTGAAACATCTTTGTTTTAAATTAAAGGAACAGGCTGGCAGACACAAATATGTGGCCTCGCAGGGAAACAGGCTGACTGTCTGCTGTATCAATGTCCCATTGATTCAGGCTTTGTGTCTCACAATCGCCCCCCTCATCTCCTACAGAGCTACTTAATATGTTTGAGGGGCTCCGAGCCTCTCATCTGTAAAAGGCAGAGCTTTTCTTTTACCCACATTAGAGGTGGTGTTGGTGGGAAGGAAGTAGAATGGGTCGGCATGGGGTTGCAGGGTGGGGTGGTGCTGCTGCTGCTCTGAAGTCTGTCTGGTGGGACCGAAGCTTTATTGGCTGGAAAGGAAGCCGGCGGAGTTGCGAGGGCCTGAGAGCTTGGATGAGAGGAAGCTTTTGAAACTTCCCACATCGGCATTAGAGAGATGAGCTGCTATTCAGCGCTCGCTCCCAGCCTCCACCAACACATCCATAAATACACACACACACAAAGCCTGCCTGCATATCCAAGCAAACACACATTCCTGGCTTCAGTCACACACACACACACACACACACACACACACGTGTTCGCTCATACCCAGCAAACACACTTTGGCTTCCTTTTTATCTGCTGGTCCACGAGATGAGACTGGGCTCTAATTGGTCCTGGGGGAGATTGGCAGGACGAGCGGATCAACGAGGAGGCCAGGTTCTCTGGAGATAAACAACAGGAGAGGGAGTGGCAGGAAGAAAAGGGCCACAGCTCCACAAGTAGAGAGGGAACCACAGCGGAAGAGGGGAAATAAATGAGCGGGAGGGAAGGCAGGATGAAGGGGAAAAGCACATTCACTCAGAAGAGGGACAGTTAGCGGTAACACAGCGGCCTCAGAGTGATGTGCAAGTCTTTAGTTTCCTGCAGAAGTCTGATGAATTCCATCCAGGTAAATGTCTTCTGAATATCCATATTTATACTTCGCTAATTTCACTTCAGTTTACCTACACTTCTCTTGCCCCCACCCCACCCATGTGTCCCAGAGGAGACAGAGCAATAGAGGCGGAGGGGAGGTGGGGAGGTAGATGGAGGTGGTTCTTCGAGGAGATGAAAGGAATATGTGATCAGAAGCTCTAACCTGCAGCCAGCACCTTTGTCTTTCGCCCTTTCAGCAGTTTCTGCACCCGGCAAAGCTGCAGGTGGTTCTCATGGCACCGGGTGTTGTTCTGGATACGATGGGACACCTCGCTCACCGCAGTCACCGCCTCTATAGCAAACACACACAAACATCTGTGTTACCGTACATGCGAGGACACGCACTGATGAAGTTAGTATCAATATAATATCTCTGACTATATTAGACCATTATACACAAAACTGTTAATCAACAAGCATTTGAAATAATTCAATCGTAAATAATAAATCATTAAAGTTATTACTATATCTTTTATTTGCCAAAAACAGATATTCCTTAAAAATGTATTATATCACAATATATATTGATATAGACGTGCATATGTTGCATTATGTATATGTAATACATAATGCATTACATACATGATAAAGGATTCTATCTTTGCCCCCCCAAAGAAAAAGGCCCCAGGTGATTCACGGAGACCCCCCGCTAACATTTAACGCTCCGGTATTTGAATGGTGGATGAAGTAGTTAGTGACGTCTACTAGCAGCCAGCAGGGATTGAAGAAAATACTGCATTTAACTCCTTCTATAAATGCTGCTATCTGAGCCCACCACTGATGCTCTTTGGCTGCAATGTGACAGACCCTTTACTATAAGAGGGAAGAAAGGTCCAAAACACATAAGATGTAAGTCTAAGAAGTGGGTGGCTGGAGCTATGTTTGTTTAAGGTCCTACTGATTTCCTGTTGAGGATTTACATGCCTCAGCTCCTAATGTGAGCTCCATTTGTTTACAGTGTATAGGACTTTATCACAGGTAGGTCTCACAGGAGTTTATGGATGGGTATTGTCAGGGTTTTTTTCAATATTACTCTTACCAATACTTCTCATCAAGTCAGTACTTTATTGTTACTTTTATCAGTTCTTTTCTACTACTGTACAAGAATATTTATTTCAGTACAGAATTAGAATTTATTCTTATTTCTATTTGGTAAAATATGGTTTGGAGAGCAGAAACTGTGAAAGACGAGTCATTATAGGTCAAAAATATCACCCTGGAAACAAATGTTTAATTAATTCCTAAATAAAATAATTCATATTCTTGAAATCAAATCCCTGAGTGAAGTTTAAAAAGAATACAAAACAAAGAAAACAGTTGCTATTACTCATCAACCCCTGTCCTTGTCTTTGTTGTCCTCCCTCTTACTGGTGATGTGGATTCACTGCTGATGGAGGTCGAGGGAGGAGGGGCAAATATAGGCCCAGCATTTGAAGATATTGCTTTTCTGAAAATGTTAGCTCGTAGAACAGGTGCTTTGACAGATTCTTCTAAATTCTAAATTATTATTAGCTTTTTACTCAAGATTTCTTTTGGAAGTATATTATATTAATCTAAATCAGATTTCTTTGAAATTACCTGCATATAAGTGAGATAAAGAATGATACAGGTTGGGGACTGAGATGTGAGCCAAAAAGAAAAAACAGAAATACCAAACTCAAGTGTGCACAATCACATAACAACAACACAAAAGACATTGAATAAAAAAACAAGGTCCAGCAACAATGAGAATGACGAATGAAGGACCAAGCTGATACTGAGAGGGACGGACCGAATGATGTGAAAACGGAGAGGACGGAGAGCAAACAGAATCAACGAGCAAACTCTCGTTCAGATGAGGCTCCTTTTAAGTCATTTTTTCTTTTTTCATTCGACAAAAACAGGGTTTATCATCCATAAATACTTTACATACCAGTCCCTGATCAGACGCTTCCACAGACTCACACATTCTTCCATATTACTTATAAGGCAATTTGTGAAGCTAGAAAAATGTAAATTATTGCATTATGTTGAGGAAAGATATGGAATGCTGGAATCTTAACAATAAGAACGACATTAACACTAATTGGTTGGCTTCAACAGTTTCTGATTAATTTCTTAATTGATTAAATGAAACATGTACAGCCAGAGGCTTTTGTTGGATTTTATTCTCCAACTCTCTATTTTCTCATTTACTGTCATGATCCCTCCACCGCTTCAAAATAAAGCAGCAGTTATATCGCGACGACAAAATATATCCGAGGATGCTGCGCTCCTCTTGCAGCCGAGCAAACGCCGCACAGGTAAACAGACACAGGCCTGTGACGCTGCTGTGGACCTTTGTTTTGGAGGCTCACTTGGCGTCAAGGCCTTGATTGTGCTTGATTTCATCAGCGAGCACTTGCAGAGACTTTAACTGAGCTGTGCAAATTGAAATATCCAGGCAGTCCTGATTGGGCCTGATGGTCCGCTGTGTGGGTCAGGCCGGGCTGTGTGTTGTGATTGAATGTGTGTGTTGGGGTTCCTGTGAACGGTGGTGTTAATTAGAGGGATGCTAGTCTTCACCGCAGGGGCACTTGTAGCTTATAATGCATGGCCCTCCTGCAAATCAGCTGAGCTGTCAGTCTGTAATTGTATGCAAACAACAGCAGCCCCCAATAAGCACAGCTCATTTGGTTAAATAAACCCATTTCCTCCACATTGTTTACGACAACATCACCGCATTCCCACCTCAGCTCCTATACAACACCCTGCTGGTTTTGGAATTGTGGATTGATCATATAAAACCGATACTGGCTAATGTTTTGTATTTACTGAATAAATAACTAAAACTTAATCCAGTTGTGGTCGATCTGATGACACCAGTGGTAACCGGTGACAACAGCAAATGCATTTTACTACAGATCCTAGATTTTGGTTTTGTTTGCAATTACATGGAAGACTTGGGGAAGCAAACACATCCTGAGCAGCTACTGCCAGAGCAGAAGAACGATTCGAGTGGCTATCTATTTAAATCAACTGCTTGTTGAAATATCTGAAACAATCGATGCTTACGATCTAATGACAAAGACATCTGTTGGCTGTGTGAATCATGACGAGGACTGAGATTTAAAAAAAGAAAAAAAAAAAAAAGAAGCTATTTTCTGTTTCAAATCAATCTTGATTTGAATGATGTGATATCAATTCATAAAATCCAGAGATCAATCTTTTAAAATGTCTCATGTGGCCAGCCTTCTAATGCAACGAGATCTGACCATGCAAGAGACAAAAAAACATGGCAGGAGCTGCTCCACTCGGACTACTTTCAGGTTACATCCCTGTTTATCCAGAATCATAGAAAATATGAACCATTTGTGCGAAATTTTGAGTGAAGTCTTGAGTAATGGCTAATAATCTCAGACCAAAACAGACGCTTCGTCAACCACAGCTCCAGCCTCGGTTTGTCTACAGGAGAGACTTACATGCACTAACATGTACGCACTACCAAACCAGAAACTGAGAGGGGGTGTGGCTTTGTTCTCTGCTCAGGACGCCGTTACGCCACCATATCTTTACATAGAAAATAGTAGTTTGCTGCTTTATTATTGTGTAAAATCTAATTTACAGAACCTTTAAAGTTTTCATATACAAAACTATGAACACAGTTAAGCCTGTTTTCAATAAGTACTGGTGAATAGTACCCAGCTCAACTCAATCAATCAACAATATCAAAATGGAACAATTTTCAGTGTAAATCTATCAAACTGATAGAGTTCTTTTTAATGGACAAACTCTATTATCATGTATCTGTTTGTAAAGAACTCTTTCATAAACTGCCTTCCTTACTTTTTTGTACAAAGCTTTAAAATCTTTGCCCCAGAACAAATAGGCAAATCATCAAAATAGAAGCATCCAATTACTGTGTGTCAGCTATAATAATTGCTGTAAACATTTAGAACTGCATCATTAACGCGTCCAAAATAACAACAAACAGATGGATTCTAATTTCAAGCTCAACTTTCCTGCTTTTGTTCTGAGCACTGAAACTCGGCAGATGAACTTGATCCTCAGGGTGACTTGTCTACACTAAAATAATCACGGCCTAATTGGCTCGCTTAACTTCACAACAATTACAATGTAAACCAAACAAGGCATCCGTGTAGACTTTTTCCCTTTGTTGTACGTGTTTGGAATATTTTCCATTGCCTGCTTAAGAAAAACAACAGCTCCTAATTACAGTATTCTTGGACTGAGCTCTGGCTGAGACATTAATAATACATCTAGCCCATTACACATTCTGAAGTCAACTTCCTCTTCTTACAGCTCTTTATTCCTTTTATTCACTATTTAGATAGTGTTTGGTGATGGGATGAAGACTGTTCACTTTTACTGTTAAATCTCAGACAGAATCGGAAAGTTGCCTGTAGTGTGGTCAGACTCAGTTATGGTTACTACAGCGGCATTAGACTGTAATATTAAAGCTGCCTGATGGAAAAACTCCTAAAGTGATGTAATTACAGCAATTAAATCCAACCTGAAAGCACTGCAAGGGAAGCTTAGGGGAGAAAGAAGAAAGACAAAGAAGAGGCAAAGCAGAAAGGCACAACAAGAAAACAATAACAAGGAGAAAGCCTCTTGTGATTCTATTTGCTAGTTTGCTTAATCAGATACAATGTGATTTGTCTGGTATTTCTTTTTTAAATTATTCCCTTTACAATACAACCAAGCTGACTATATGAAGTTTTTCTAAACATACAAAAAAAAAAAAAAAAAAAAAGAAACCCCAACCCCGATAAAAAGCAGCAGAGTTTAAAAAAGGATCTCTAATGAGAAGAGGAAGAGGCGATGGTGGAGCACATTTAGATATGTACCTTCATCTTAGAGTCAGGGGCTGTTTTAATTTGTAAGCAAAGGCAGCACACCAGCAATGAGATTTTAATTGATACACATAAATAATTCCTTGTGTACATCCGCACTTGAGTCAGATTTGCTGTTTATTTGACGATTGAAATTAGTCATTATCGGGACTCGTGTTGATGTTCAAGATTTTATTTATTAATATAGCTCCCGCTTAATATCCTCTGATCCGCTCCCAATTAATTATGTCAAAATCCACATCAAACTAGAACTTTACACGCATACTGAGCTTTGCCTTGCTTTCATTTCTCTACTAGCCAAGCGCTGCTGTGACAATAATAACAAATGAGGAACGAGAGGGAAAAAGAGCTCTTTCCTTTGTTCCTCAAATGAAGATAATGAGAGCTGTCTTTCACTATGAGTCTGACTGGTGCGATGAAAGTCTTCACAGGTTGTTTTTCTTTTTTTTGGTTTGTTTGTTTTTCTGCCGTTGGAGTGCTAGCCTTTATTCTAAATTGCACAGCCTTGCTTAACTCTCCTGTGCTCCAAACTGCTTGTTACAGGTTGGAAGAATTCCACTGTGAGGGAGCCAGAAATCTTTGTGACTAGTGATGCAAAGCACATCATCATCATCATCATCACACACACACACACACACATACACACACATATACACATCACTTGTTGTTAGGTTGCAGCCACTGACAGACCCCGATCATCCTGACAGAGTGGAAGAGGTGACATCGTCAACCTCAGGCTCACACGTGCGCAAAAGTGCACGTGCAGCTCCACACTCAGCACTGTACATAATAAAAGCACTCACGGTTAACCTGCGCATATTTTCCTTGACATTAAGCAAAAATAATTATCGGAGCAGCAGCATAATCAGAGAAGAAACTTACTTGAAAGCTGCTGAAACTCTGGATTGTCTGGACTTGTGTTGGCAGTCAGGTCTTGTAAGAAATGCTTATACCTGTGAGGAAACAGAAAAATAAACATGGTCACTGTCGAAAAATATCAATGGAAAAAGGACAGAGTGTAAACTGAAAGATTTGGTAACAAGAAATGAGACAGACTTTTTATTTTCCCATTCGTTGGAAAACAGCAACAGTGTCTTACAAAATATAGAGAGGAATCTAACAGGCCAGAAAATATACACAGCGTCTGACTGAAAGTCCTGAATGATACAGATGGAGAGAGCAGGTTTTGCTTTGAAGCAGGGTTGATGGTGACAACCTCTGACAGATACAGCTGTAAGATCATGAGATGAAGATCTGCGCTGGTTTTTACTTGAGTCCTCCTCAGACACACGGCTTGGCAGAAAACAAATGAAACATTGACTATAACTGGTGAGTGAACCGAGACCAGAGACAAACCATCTAAGAAAGTCTTATTTTTAACATCTGATGAAACCAATCAAACAAAAACCTGGATGAAAATAACCTTTTCAAAAAAAAAACAATCTACATTGCAACACAGAAGTGTAATAATTTATATTTTATGAATGACTTTGATGGATAACTGTCTCTCCACTCTCTCTGCACTCACTAGGAGTGTAACAGTAAATGTATTCATCCCAAAATGTCCGGTACAAAACATTTGGTATTCAGCTTTCTTTGATTCAGTACACGCCCTACGATCCAAATGTTTGGTGCTGAATTAGCCTAATGCACTTTGAAAGAATAAAAAAATCAAAAGCCAGTTACACCCTGAAACCTTGTAGCAGCAGCGAGACAGCACCCACACAGCTCACGTAGTGTGCGGCAAACGCAGATCTCAATCACTTGACCATACCCCAATGCCAATTCTATCTATTTAGCAGTTCGAATGCTATGGTTTCCTAGTAAGTTACGGTGGCTGGGTGTCTATTGTAGTTTTGCGCAACATCCATCCATCCATCCATCTTCTTCTGCTTTTCGGGGGTCAGGTCGCAGTGGCATTAGGCCAAGCAGGTGATTCCAGACACCCCTCTCTCCAGCGTTCCCAGTCGGGTACAACGTCCGCATTACTGCTGACGCGGCACCATCCCACCCTCATTCGTGAACAACACCTTGAGATGTTTGAACTCCTTCACAATGGGCAACGACTCGTCCCCGACCCGGAGGGAGCAGTCCACCATCTTCCGGCTGAGAAACCATGGTTTCACGCTTGGAGGGTGCTGACTGTGCAACACAGAAGCGATTTTTAAGAAAAGTAAAAAAAAAAATAAAATAAACACAATTGCGAATGATCTGTGTTTCCACTTAGTGAATCTGTGATGTGAGAACATTTTGTTTCCACAGAGTCAGAAGACAACCTGTGTCATGGTCATAAATGGTGAACTTAGGGTTGTCTCAACTGATGCATCGAGTCAATGACTTTTAGGGAGCAGCACACTTTGTTATGTAGAAACTGAGTGAAAATAAATATACATTCAGTCTGATTAAGAGAATATAAAATAGAAAACCTTAAACTTAAGAAAAAATAACTTCCTTTACCGAAGAATTAAGGAAATACAATCTGTTTGCGGTGCAGTGAAGTAACTCATTGTGCCAATTTTAGTCTCATCTAAAGTAACAATTGTGAAGCATTAGCTTCCACAGAAATCTTTATACTTTTGACTGGGATAATGTGACCTTGAAGTGCATTGACGATTGACATTGATTTCCAGTGTCTGTCTCTGCCTTTGCAGCCCTCTGTTTGTGCAGTCTGGGCTTGTTTGAGAGACATAGTGGTGCCAGTGAGAGAGGCCATTAGTGATGCTAGCAGACTGTACACCACTGCTACTGGTCCATTTGGTGGCATGAGTGGGATTAGAGGTGTTGTGGGGTGACAACTGTGTAGTGTGATAGCGTTTGTATGTACTGTGTAGAGAATATAACACAATGACGGTTCTTCAAGCTGCACTTAGAAATGTGTTCATTACTTTATTACACAATAATCCTGTAAGTGACAGTCAAGAGACTTTTTATGACCTTACAGAATTTTGAGCATTGTGAGGACTTAAGTGTATTTTAGGGTTACAACTGATGATTATTTTCAATTAATCAAGTCATCACTTTGTCTATAAAACGCATAAGGTGGCTGCTATAATTTCCCAAAGCCCAAGATGATGCATTTAAATTGCTTGTTTTATTTAACCGACTGCTTAAAATGTTGAATTAACAGTGAGATCTAACAAATAAAAGCATCAAATCATCACACTTAAGAAGCTTTAACCAGCAAATGTTTGGAATCATTTCTTGAAAAATAAAACTAAACTAATGACTTTGATTATGATAATAGTGGCTGATTAAATTTATCAATTGACTAATAAATTCATTGACGTTTGTTAAGCTCCAAATATTAATATACAGTCACACATATGTGCTTACAATATTTTCAAACTGTTGGCATTACACTGTGTGAGAACTGTACAAGCTACCCTGTATTAGGAGGAAGTGGGAGCCTTTATTGTTGCGGGGTTGTGCTTGAGGTTCATGCTTTTCTTATCTACAGATATTTTTCATTTGAAATTAATACTCGTTCTTACTGTCGTTTTTTCATCTCTTCAATTATGAAATATATATATCATTCACTACCTCTGCCCACTTACAGTACGGCCCCCCTGCAGAGTAGGCAACCCACACTCAGCTCACGTAACAGCCTCCACGAATGCCTCTGTTCGTCATCTGTGACAATATGGTAGTGGTATGGTGGTGATATCAGATTCACACACGGTCGGAGAAATCAAACGTCTGTGTGTGTGCATGTGTATGTGTGTGTGTGTGTCCTGGTTAGAGCGTCTCTCCTGCTGCTGACAGGCTGTCAGTCAAACTGGACGGCAGTAGGGGAGGTTGTACCTGCATCTGGTTCAAATGTAGTAAAGCAGCATTCAGGACCGGAGCTAACTGCGTCAGAGCAGGAAAAAAAAAAAAAAAAAGGCTATGAAGTGTGGTTGAAAGTTTGGCCTGAAATGAATCTGGTCAAGTGTGTGCTGCAGTACCATGGATTTGTTAGCACAGCGGTGGGTCTGTGGGTGGAAGAGGAGGAAGGCATTGTTCTAGTAGTCGACTACTCATTAGAAATGAAACAGAAGCCAAACAAGCTCCAATTATGCCTCCTTCAATTAAGAGACACTTAGAAAGAGAAATAATTTCACTTCTTCTTCTTCGTGTCTCATCTTGTAATAACAAATACATTACAGGTATTGTTAGCAATGGATCCCCTTTTTTCTTGTTAAGGAGTGGAGAGGGAAAATCTAATTAAAGCAACTGTGTAACAAAAAAGCAACACTGATGATCATTATTACCGCACGTTTCAAATAATGTAAACGGAACTCTCTCATTTATCTGTCCTGTCCTGCTCATTAGCAGCAAAGCAAAGAAAGGATAATGAGACAATAACGTAATCTGAACCATATTTATAACAGTTCAGATATTCTAATGAAGAATGCAGCTGTAGAAAGCATGCGCGGGTGAAGGGATGTGCCTGCCACCGCTGCAGCGGGAGCTGCTAATTCCTTTGTAATATGCAGATGATATGCAGGCTTTTTTCCCCTCTCCCTCCTGACAGACACGTCAGGTCATTTGGGCATTTGCACACACGCCGGTGAAGAAAAAAAGACATGGAGGAAATATCTGTCTAATTATTTTGCTTCCCATACATGCATTAAGGATTCAAATTTGTAATTAAGAGACAAGAGGCGCTGGCAGGCTTCTGCATGGGTTAGTGAACATGGCATGGGCTTGTGGGTAATTACTCAACTTAAAAGCTTAAAAGCAAAGGAATGCACACTTGTGGTAAATACAGAAGACGAGAGACACTCCACTGTCCAAACTTAAGCAATTAATATGTAATATGAAGTGACTGCGAAGAGCACCTTATCTCTCTCCAAAGGGGTGACTAAAGGAACTTTGTAAATGACTGAAGCTTTTGTTACTGTGTGCTGCTCTATTAGTCATCTTAAGGCCTAAATCGGCCATCCCATGTCTGCGTGTCACTAAGGGCCCATGTGATGTAAATTTCAACACCTGCCCTTGTTTTCGTGCATCATATGTATGAGCTGGTTGTTTCTCACCCTTGGTTTTATTCTCGTTAAGTGGATGTACACACAGTTTTCTCTTGTTTATGACTTTTTCATGTTGTTCAGTGAAATACAGCGAACGAAAGATACGCTTCTTGCTGTCAGGAGGTCAACCTCCTGCTCTGAGTGGCATCAGCTGATTGTAGTATGAATAGAAGTCTGTCTAATCATCATGGAGCCTCGAGTTCAGACCTGCTGTTAGGCCTGGGTAATATCCAACATTTTATATCCTGATGCGGTCCAGCCCAAATATCGCGATATAGGATATCATTGTATATATTTTATAAAACATAAATAATAATAATAATAATAATAATAATTTATGTCTCCAAGTCACCAAGCGTTTGCTCACGTTGGATCTCTGTAAATAGTATTATAAAGAACAGACGGACCTGCTCTAAATGAAAAGTGCCCTAGATAACTCCTGTTATGACCCCATGCTATATAAGTATAAATCGAATTGAATTGTATTGCACTGAAATGAATTGAAGTGAGTAATAATCAGGTAACTGCAAAACTAAATGTAACTAAAATTGAGAAAGATGAGAGAAGGTAGGCAGGGAAGAGTGATGTGCTCCATTGTCTGATAAATGGACGGCATAAAGCGCTTAACAATTTACTTCTCATTCACGGATGGCAGTAACCTGGCAAGGCACTTGTGTCTGTCTCAAGGTGTGACATGAGGGTGCAGAGGGGATTCAAATGGACGACCTTCTCATTCCTCTGAGCCACAGCTGCCAATTTCATCATGCTAGTGACGCTAGCGTCTTTAACTGTATCTCACTTTTATTGTAATTTCATCTTCTTCTTTTCATTTGTGATTTACCGTTTGTAAAATGCTGCATCCGACTGTGATTCAAAGCTAATTCAACACGATTTGGCCATGATTACTTTTTCAAGGATAAAAGTGTGACTAAAACAAATCCTGTATAAACTGAATGAAGAGACACATCTTTTAAGTCGGTCTGTAAGAAGAGGGAATTTTTCTCTACAATGCAGCAGACTAAGTATTTGTTCACCTGTTCCGGGGTCAGTGTCATCCTTATAGAATTGGTAGTTCAATAACTCTGTATGGGCTAATGTCCCAGTACATAAAACAGCACATGGCTTCAGTAACCAGGAAGTAGCATTTGGAAGTAGCATTAGCTGCTAACAGTAATATTACTTGTCTTGTCTCTTCTCAGTAACGTTGCTTTTAACGCACACGTCACTTTCTTAAATGTAAAGTGATCTGAAGTGCCACCTGCATATCTTATGATACCAGTGTGTATTTTGAAGGCTGCTGACAACCTTATGACATAACCAGCTGTCTCATAGAAATCAGATTTATATACAACTAAACTGCAACTTTTATACTAAGCATGATTGCTGGTTGTGTTTTGTCTGTTTACATGTTTTCTCAGGGACACCATAGGAAAAACATTGCTTCTGAAAAAACACCAAAATACTTCAGGAAACATCTTCATCAGTTTGAGAACATATGAGCTGCAGATAATCACAACACAACGGAAGTGTTTCCAGGGGACACTAAAAAAGTGATGAACCTGGCTGGGACACACTTGCATGGATGTATTATAATACACGCACTACTATAATGCAAACATGCGCACTTGTTATTCAATGCTTTTAACTTGAAAAGTCATAAAGAATTGAAAAACAAGTGCGTCCCTGCCAGGTTCATCACTTTTTTAGTGTCCACTGGAAACACTTTAGTTGAGCTCTCAGGGCCACCGTAATTTTCATTCTTGTCTTATGACTGAATGAAGCGCTACATTTATTCACAGCAGTGGAGTCTCCAGGAGGTGGATGGTGGGCGAACAAAGAGAACACCTGCCTACAGTCCTGTCTGTGGTTTACGTAAACGCGCTGCGCGGTTTGCGACGCTCATGCACCAGAAGGTGCCGGTAATTTACAAAAAAATGCTGCCTGCCAACATCAGAAGAAGAACTGTGTTTTTTGGGGTTTTTTTTATACAGCAACACCCAAGGATTTACAGTACACCATCCAGTATTTGTTACAGTCAGTCCATGATCTGGTGTCTAGTGCTGGCAATTCAAACAGGGCAGCTACAGGTGCTGTTGAAGCCAGTTTCTTTGAAAATTTGAAGAACTTTTATGAACAAATCAGTGCAGATTCCAACGGGGAAAAAAAATCTCACATTTTTATGCAAATTGTGCTTGCTGAGCCTGAAAAAACAAGTCAGAAGGTCAGCCACATCAGCAATGAATTTCAGATGACACGTCGAGCTGAAGCATCTGAATAGTCTTTTGAAATATCTGCAAGTGAATGATGATCACAAGAAATCATTAAGAAAGGGTAAGACCATGAGCCAAAGTCTCCAAAGTCCCTCCACCTAAATCAAACTCACAGCATATACACATGCTACATACCAGAGCAGAAACATTGTAAATGACTGTTCACACCCTTGCCACCACCTGTTTGATCTTTCAAAACTCCACCATGTTTTGACCATGAGATTCATAGAGAGGAATCACTGACATTTTATATTAGGATTTTGTTAATGTGTATTAATGTGTGTAAAGCTATCTGATTGTTTTGTTTGTCTAAATGCAACAACCAGGAGGAGCGCTCCTAATTTCATTGTATTTTGCACAGTACAATGACAATAAAGGCTTTCTGTTATACAGTAAAACAGTCTATACAATAATGTGGCAAATATGGGAGCAGGGGATGGATGGCAGGAGGTCTGAAAAGAATGAACCTGAACTAATTCATTTTTGAGATGATGAACTTCAAATTCAAAATAGTTCACTATGAATGTGAACCAGTTCCTTTTAATCTGCGTGAACTGAACTTTGAGCTACCCGTTGTGCGGTGTGACATTGCGCAACACTCGGTCTGAAATCACTGAACTTTTTCTGTATTAAACCAGATCAGGATCTTAAACCTAAACCAAGTCCTGCGAGAGTCTAAAAAGAACCATAAAACTGTTTAATAATGCTGTAGTCACTACGAGTGGATATTGTTCTGCAAGATTAGATATTCTGCTGGAAAACAAACATGTTGTCTGTGAACATTTTACTGATATGTTCAGCATCAACATGTTTGCGACTTGGCAAATACTTAAATTAAAAACAAATCCTGATCACGTTAAAACATAATCCAGTCGAAATTAAGTTTCCTACAAAACATATTTGCTGTTGCACTTCAGTTGTAATTAAACGTAATTTCTAGCAGACGTGGTTGGACCTGACGTACCAATTACATCTGGAAAGTCTGAAAGATTAAATTATTTTATCCCGTTCATGTGAGCCGAGAGCCAACAGGAAGTCTAGTAGACGTGTCAGACTCACATGCTCTCGCCTCTCTCTGCAGGGGAGGGTCTCTAGGGTACAACGGAGTATTATGGCCACACTGAGGGGAAAAAAAATCTGTTTTAGAGGGGAAATATCAGAGGAGCAGCAGCGTTAAGCTGCTGTAAAATAAGGAGCGTGGAGCATCCTGAGATACTCCATCTTTTGGCTCATTGTCATCATCATCAGCATCAGGACATTGAAAAGACTGTCGATAGAGTAGACTCAGTTACTAGACAAACAGCAGCTGCCAGAAGCAGCTCAATCTGCCACTCACTGTCCTTTCCCATGTTTGATTGGTTGATGTTATATTCCTAAAAATTATGTTTTGTTCTCTCGAAATTTTACATTTATAATTCTTGTAATATTCCGACTTTTTTCTCAAAATATTATGAATTTTTTTCCTTGTAATATTATGACTTTATTCTCAAAATTTCAGATTTCTTTTTTTGATCAATGTGGCCCTAACACTCCGTCGTATCTGGGCGCATTCTTTATGGGCCCGAAAACATAGGGCTGAATTGGGCGCCATCGTTGAATGGGGCGTCAAGTTCTCCTTGACACGTCCATGGAATGAACATTTTTTATTCGTCCCGACTGTCTGAGTTTTCACGTCCCAGATGATCATGAGTATTTTTGTCAAAACTGAAAAACACATCAAAGCTTTAAATGTTGAGCGACCCCACCCCATACCAAAAATATTGAATGCATTAATGCATCCACACATGAACAACGATTCAATAATATTCATATTCAATAATCAGAATCTTGAACTTTTCCTCTCAGCCGTGAAACGTGTTCTCTGAGTTCAGGGTCAATAGAATCAACTAATGATTCACGACAAAACACTGTCGCACACCGTAATTGAGGCACTTTGTCTCACTGCAAGTCTCACTTCAAACTTGGCAATGAACCACAGGGTCAACTGTCAGACAATGTAACACGAATTATTAACTGAAGTACAACTCAGTACCTTTAGAGCACAGAGCAGCCATTAAAGAAAGAGTCAATTTTTTCAGAATTCTTTCAAAGAAATTAATCAAATTTCTGACCTTGTGTTGGAGAACCTCGCTGTGTTCAGCTGATGGAGACGATGGAAGTACCTCAGCTCATAAAGCAGTTCATTTTGAAAACCCCAGCATGACAAATTAAAAACAAAATCAATCATGGTAACTACAGCACACAGCTACAAACCTCTTACTGCTTGGCAAGTATGGCAATGACCACGAGACCTTTAGAGATGTACGGCCTTTACATACAGCTTGCCAGCTCTCTACAGTGAGCCGCCCACTGGGCCATTCCCTTGTTATACTAAACGGTGCGCAGCTTAGAGCAGATATATCCCAAGGCCTCCAATTGCTGGCATCTCTATGAGAGCTGCATCTCTATTATCGACACAAACATGGCCAATACAGGCGGCGAAGGTTGCTATTCACTGCCACAATCAACTCAAGACCCCATCACTGTCATAATGGCGGGCTCAGTGGGGAGGACACCAATCCAGCCGGCTCTAGTGAATGCCACTTAATAAAGGCAATGATTTTATTCCTCCCCCGACAGCAACATAAGTATCCACACTCCAGGCCCCGCTCGCCATCCATCATTCTTGAATGGTGATAAGTGACAACAATTTCCTGCGATTCCACAGCCAATGCAGCCAGAGCAAGGTAAGGTACCAGCCGTGGATGATTATCCAGCCATGCACTTAAAATCATCATACAATTAGACACATCCCTCGAGTCTCCTGGTGAACAGATGAATCGATGATAATGATGGGAAATATAGAGAGAAAGGCAGAGTGAGAGGGGGGCTGAGCTGGAGAGGCCGACTGATTATGTGTCAGAGTCGAACACAACAGTAGTCAGCATACTCGTAAATAACATTTCCCTACTGGTTAGATAAAAATTAAACATCTCCCAGTCTTGTAAAGAACATATTTCCAGGAATTTTCAACGACCAGGGGGCCTGTTCCAGAAAGCAGGTTCAACCCTGAACTCTTTATATAGATCAGTTATAGATCAGCTCTAGATTTTTTCACTCTGAGTTAAGTGTGTGCGAGGTGGATGGAAAAAAGCCACCAACAATGGAGCTTTGATACTACAATTCACCATGGCAACAGGTAACTAAATTGAAAGAGCCGCCCTTTTAATCCGGTGGAACAATAAATATCAATGGGTGACAATGCACATTTATCTTTAAAAAACACAGAGAAAAGTCAATAGGTTCATTGCATTCTATTCAGTGTAAATTTCCTTAATTTCTGATAGTGAAGTATCGTAATCCTAAAGTATGTTTCATTACATTTATGTAACTATGTATTTATTTAGCTGCTCCATGGGGACAAAGTGCTGGTGGCAGCAAAAGATGACAGGTATAAGTGTATAGACTGGGGACTGAACGATATGCAAAAAAACAAAAGAAAATACATATTGCCATTATTTATTTTCGCAATAGTTGTCATGATTGTAGTGGCAATGGTGTTGCCAGTGATGATGTGATTTGTGCTGGGGTCTGTATTAAACAAGCACATTCAGTGACCTTTATAATTCGCCCTTGTGAAACAGTGAAATGCTGCACCATTGACTTCAGACCAGATTTTTGCTGGTCATCCGCTTTCTGCTGCCTCATGATAGCAATGCCCAACGATGTGCCTGACCACACCTCACTTTAAGACCAACACACCCATGAGCGCAAGTGGATTTGCTATTTAAACAACGTGGGCGCTGGACGGGAACTTGACAACTGCATCTGTCTAAAACTAGCAAAGACACTTGCATTGCACTTGGTGCTGGGTTTAATGTTGGGCCAAAAGGCCGTTTCATTTTCATTTTCTTCCTTCGGATGCATAAGGACTGGCATTTTGCAAGTGCACTTGTTAATGTTTAATGTACTTATTATAAATGAGCATTTTCAAATATACAGAGAGGAAGAAGAACTGCTGTTTAAATTAAATTATCTGTAACCTAATTGTTTGCACAACTATAACCAGCCCTGCTGATATTCCAGCTGCTGCTGCAGCAACATACATCAGCTGCCTGTTAATTCTACCATTGACAGCATATGTTTTCTCTCTCTCTCTCTCTCTCTCTCTCTCTGAGACCTCTTTCTCTCTGTTTCTGCTTTTAAAGGGGATGAGAGGAGCTCGTGTAATTACTGAAGCTCACCCTGACTCCACCTGCTGATTCTGCATTCCGCCCTCTAACAATATATTCAGCATCTCTTCCACGTTGCACCGGGCTGAGCCTCGGTTGCACCTGACTTGCACCAGCGTCTTTGGTCACCACAAATTAAAAAAAAAAAAAATTGCTGGTCATACCCATTTGTGTTTGCGCATGGCCGTATTACATGTTTGTGTCTGCCCCTTACTTCAGGAAAATGTAGTTGCTGACGTTATGACAACATGGATGCAAGTGTCTGACATAAATATGTTTCCCCTTGACATCCACACAATGAGCTGTACATTTTTTCCAAACACAGCAGAGGTATCCTATCTGAAGAGCGAAGGTTGGATCAGTGCATCACTATCATTTTCCAAGTCTTGGAAAGCTGCATTGAAGAGCTCTGCATTATCCCAGGCGTGTGGGAACGGGGAGAAAATAAGGGAAACTGATCCTTTGTTGTAGAGGAGAAAGTGAACATAAATGAGACATACAGTAAAGTGTCTCAGAAGTAAAGGCAAAGAGTCAGCCCATCTCGCAGACAACTTCTCTCTTGCGTGATGGATGGATGTAACATTTCCAGCGCTCGACTGTAGATTTGGAGAGATGAGAAGATGAGCGGGGCCCTAATTAAGATACAAGCGAGCAGCTTGATAAACCAGTGTCATGATATCTGCTGCATTGGAAAGTACGTTTCAGCCCATTTCTCTTTCTTGTTTCTACTAATTAACAAGCGAGATCAAGACCGCATGAAATTACAGCTAACACAAAACTAGCGTCTCACAAAAGAGAGTTTGACAGTTTCTGGACAGTCTGAGGACTACATGGCCGCTACATCAAATAATAATAATTACATCTGTCAGAGAGACTATACATTGTGCAACGTAGCGGGTGACTGATGAAAGGAAAACAACTAAACAGCAGAAACAGAACTCAAGCATGAAATCTGTGACCCATCTACAGCAGTGCTCTTGATGGTGGAACAGCAGCACCAGAGCTCCTCCCCAAACACTCTCTAAAGTGTGCGGAAATGATTGAGACAACTTGAGCATCAGTTGCATCCAGACAGCTGAAGGTGTACTGCAAACATTTCTGGTTGTCAAATGAAAGCTCACACCCTGTTACGCTGTAAGAGATCCTCATGTTCTCTTGCCTCTCTGTGTTTTGGGGCATTTCGTTCAGGTTCTCTGAGCGGTACAGACGTGTGTGGGAAAAATAACAATGAGTGGAAGGTGACAGAGAGAACGATGAAACGTGTACGAGGCCGATTCTCACTAATTTTTCTAAAAAACTAGAATTACTACCTGACGGTTATATTTCTCAGCCACTCAGACTAGTTTCATGTTACATCCCTGTTTATCCAGAGGCGTGAAATGTTGTCATAATTACTGCGTGAAGTCTTGAGTAATGGCTAAAAAGTGAATGTGAGGTCACACTGACTTTGACCTTTGACCACCAAATTAATCAGTTTGTCCTTGAGTCGAAGTGGACATTTGTGCAAAATGTGAAAGGGATTCCTTTGAAGAGTTCTGGATATATAGCATTCCCAAGGCCAAAATCATGTTTTGTAAGGTCACCGTGACCTTGACATTTAATCTTTATCCACCAAAATCGAATCAGTTCATCCTTGAGTCCAAGTGGACATTTGTGCCAAATTTGAAGAAGTTCCTTCAAGGAGCTACTGAGATATCATGTCCACGAGAATGGGACGGACAGACAACCCGAAAACCTCCAGCTGCCTCCAGCTCCGACTGTCGCCAGCGCCGAGGAATAAAAAAGTAAAATGACAGGTGATAAAAGATTATGTCAGAATTTTTATGACCTTATCCGTCATAATGATGAACAACAAGAAAGTCTAACAGAACCTCCGACTGAATACAGGGGCTGGATGTGTAAATCAGATCACACCAGATAAAATTATATTATTACAATTACATCGTCATCGTATTTATATTGTATTTCTGCAGACTATAAATATTGTTAGAAATATAGTTGGAATAATCGTGATATTATTTTTCAGGCCATTTTACATGTGCTTACAAGATGCCATAAATTCAAAATGAAGAAAATCAACTCCAACTTCTTTCACTCTTCAAGTGGTTGAAAATTGTAGCCGCATGCCATTGTTGATCAGCTTAAGCTAGCACTCCACAGTGGACGTCACTCTTAGTAACCCCCCTGCGGTGTAACACTCGGTTTATACAGCCTGAGAGAAAGAGGAGTAACATGAAGCCTTCCTTCATTTCCACAGACGGCAGAAGACGGACTTACTGATCAATCCGCAGAATGGGAAGCTGCAGTAAATCCTCCAGCTTCTGGTTGTTGAACTCCGGTCGCGTTTCCTGTAGTTTCTTAAAACGTCTGAAGGCCTTGTTTTTCTTCAGCTGGATCTAAGGAAACACACGAGACATTGTGAAATTATTCTCACATTTACAAGACGCAGTTTTGTGCTTTGCAAAGAGACATTTAGTGAGGTGCAGTAAGAGCTTTCCTGTTCAGGATGTTGGGATTATACTGGAAATAAAAGCTCTGATTACCACATGCAAAATTAAAAACAGGCTGGCTTCTACAGCAGGACAATGATCCAAAGAAAACCTCAAAATCCTTAATGAACTACTTCAAGAAAAAAAAAGCTGAAGCTTCTGGAAAGGCCCCTCGCAGTCCCCTGATTTCAACATCACTGAAAATCTGTGGGAGGATCTTAAACGTGCTGCGCGTGCAAGACAGAATAAAAACATGTCAGAACCTCAAGTGATCTGCAGGGAAGATCAGTGAAAATCCCTGAATCAAGAAGAGAAAAACATTTACAGGCTGTGATATCTGCCAAAGGATGGGTTACTACTGGAAGCACTGACTCAGTCCTACTTTTGCACATGCCACAATTACTGTTTATTTTCTATTTTCCAAGTTCATGAAACAAAAAGTAAGAGCGTATTTACATTTGAAGCAAGCCTCATGTTTGATGTCTGTTTGCTGCAGAGGCTGTAAAACATCCGTTTACTTTAACAGTCAACAAAATACATCATTTCCCCACAGGTGCATAAAAACAGTGTGTGTGTGTGTGTGTGTGTGTGTGTGTGTGTGTGGTGTACAGGGCTTCCATGATTGGTCGCCATAATCGATGACGTCGACGATGAAAATGCGTCCACATCAGAGTGAAGGAAGTAAAGATTACTGAAAGATTACTGGAGTTGAAGACAACTATTACTGAACTTTACTGTTAATGCAATGAAAAGTAAAAGGCCGATAATAACTTCATCAAACCACCTGTTCAACAAACAACGAACCGAAAAGAGATATTATCATATTCTTGTCCGCTATTTGGTGAAACTAAAACAAAGTCTAAATGATTATCTTAGCTCACCAGCCCAATCAATTCAAACCCTGTTCTGAATTTTTTTTTTTTTTAAATGATAATCAAAAAATAATAATTCTTTAGTAATGATTAAAAACCAGTAATAGTCTGAGCTGGATCAATAAGTGTATGGATAAGATAAAGATGATGGCTCTGACTTTGGGAGGAAGAACAGTTCAAACTCCTTCACTCTAAGTCTTGTTTATCCAGTGTTATTTTGTGATTATTATGTTTTATGGCGCACAGTGAGATCAGTCACAAACATGTGAAGGATTACTTCATGTGTAAGTGTCTGTTCATTAGTAGACAGAGCTTTTTAATATCTTCAGTCCTTGTAGCTGAAAAACACTCGAGTCACAAAGTCGTTGCTGCTGCCTGAGAATTTACACTGAATATGTGTTTGAGAAAATGTTAGAGTTAGAATCTCGATAAAATAGTTGATGGATGAATCGATAGAAAAATTGTTGTTAGTGGTGTGTGTATATAGATACATGTGTCATTTGGACCAACACATACAAATACATATACTGCATATACATAGAGACGATGATGGCCATGTCACAACCAGTGACTACATCTCATGACACTTCTAGCTGCAGACTCTGCCTGACAAACCCAAAAATCATCTCGTTGTCACTCATTATGCTGGATTGCCAGCTGAGGTGTAGGGAGGTGTAGGGAGGAGGAGACAGCCTGTAGATGTCATTAAATATGCATTTGCACATCGTATGAGCTTGAGTGTATGTCAACATTTGGATGACAAAAAGCCTTATCTTGTCATTCACGTCAATCATCAAAATAAACATTGCTGCTGTATTTAAATAGACCTGAGGAGAGCTCTGCTATTTCACAGCTTTGAAAACATCAGTGTATGCCACTTGACTTTAGATGCCAGGTGTGTGTGTGTGTGTGTGTGTGTGTGTGTGTGTGTGTCTCCAGTATGTATGTGTGCTGCTCACATACAGCTGTTTAGCTGGTCATTATGCCTGTGGCAGGTAGAGTTGGACATGGTAAACAGGCAGGTGGTGAGTCAGTAGATGATGGGCACAATGTGAGAGGAATCACTTATTAGGTAGAGGTGGAGTGGTGGCAGAGTGAAGCTGTAAATCAGAAAGCTTAAAGAGTCGACAGTGTGGATTTAGTGTTGGTGAACCTCACACTTTACAGCTCTGCATGTTGACTTGACTTTGGGAGCCGCAAATGGCAGCAAGAGATACGCTGATCAGTATTAAGAACCACACACTCAAATTACCAGTACAGCTGCAGCTCCAGCTGTTTTTTTAATAATGTTCAAAATGGATAATGACCAATTATTTTTTTCCTGAACAAAAGTAATAGTAAACAGTAATAATATAATGCAGAATTAGAGCACTTTGCTTTGAAATTGTTTGTATTAAAGTCCCCCTCGTTAACGTCCATATGATGTTTTTAGATAACATATGTGAAATAATCATCAACACCATGACTGAGTGTTTCCACCTTGAACTGCAGTGAACCAATGACAGTCTTATGGAAACAGATTCAGACAGCCAGGGTTTCATATGTCACAAACCTAAGGAACCAATCCTGTCAAATTGGGGTCAAATAAAAGATTCTAACTATGCTAACTGTTCTGATCCGTCTGCTAGTCTCTGGTTCTGGTCTCAACAGACTCCTCATCTGAGTCTGGGTCTGACTGAGGCTCAAACATGTTTCCTCCTCTGACCATCTTGATACTCTCTGCTCTTTCACCTGTCCACCTGGAGCAAGCAGGTGGTGGGTGGGGCATAAGGCCTGATCCAGAGTTCTCAACCAGGAAGTAAAAGGATATGGGCTTCTTTTTTCTTATTGTCAACAAATCCATTGTGCATACCCAAAACAATAATGAATTTCTCCTACTAACAGGGGCTATATATTCATAGCTGTTACATCTTATTTCTCTGTGCCGCTGAGCTCCCATGTTGTCCAAAAACTATTAAAAATGCATCAATGAGCCACACTGTTGCACTGGGTGAAATGTTCCTTCATTACAACACACTGTAGTTCATTTTGACTTAATCCCTCATATCCCACTGTCCTGCTGCCCCAAATATTAACTAGAGCACCATGAATAAAATTTGCCATAAATTGCAATGGCCAGCTGTTTTAGGAAATGACTGTGATTAAAAGAGATTAAAGATTTACATACATCTGATATACCAACCACAGGCAGGGGAGTCAGAGAGTATTTAGGCCCAGTTCAGACCTGGTATTAACATCCGTCTTGGGTGATCCGATCACAAGTGGTCAGCTCTAAGTTCAGGTGTGAATGCATTCAATGTGGTCCAGACCACATTCAGAGCTGGTCTGGACCACATGTGGCCACATTCCTCTCTCTCTCTCTCTCTCTCTCTCTCTCTCTCTCTCTCTCTCTCTCTCTCTCTCTCTCTCTCTCTCTCTCTCTCTCTCTCTGTCCAAATGCATCAAAAATCACATAAAATTAATTCAGTGCAATGTAGTTATCTACTGTTACACATTACATGAGACCAAACTCTTCATAGATGTTAAACAGAAGCTTCAATAAGTCATTTTGTTAGTTTGCAATAAAAACATTTAAAGCACACACCACATTTTGCAGACTAATCTTTGATGTTTAATTTGAAAACTTAACCAGACATTAGAAACTCATAGGTTTCTACTGTTTAGAGGACTGATCATTGGCCACTTCAGTAACGTAGAACATCAGTCACTACAACATGTTTCCCTCTTCAGTGATTTAAAAAGGAATGTTAATCTGGAGGCAGATCAATGCAAAAGTGCAGGGCTTTGCTCCACAAACAATGCAATTAATCAGAGTTTTAACAAATGAAATGTATATTTTTGGAAATATGGTTATTTGTTGTTACCATAAAGACTGGAAGCAGCGGGGGGGGGGCGGCTAGCCTAGCTCTAAAGCTGCTGTGCAAAGCTTTTAGAGACTTAGAGAAAAAGAACTGAAGCTGTAATTGCTGCCAAAGTGGCTTCTACAAAGTACTGAATTCTGAGGTCTGAATAGTTTCTGAAGCTATTCTACATGAATGGGTTGCCATGGCATTACCAGCATCACTGACAGCCGGGAATTGATTGTGTCTGCAAAGAATCCAATAACCACATTTACATTTGCATGTGTATTAACTCCAATACCTGAAGAATACATTGGCCAATTTCCCCACAGGGGGTTATTAAAATCTAATCAAACCTAATGTAATAAACAGCTTGTGAAATGCTCATGAGTGCAAAAGGAATGTCTGACATGGATGTGCAACAGCCGGGTGGAAAAACAGTGTGTTCCTACCCTGAGCACTTTGCTGGCATTGTAGATGTTGTCCACGTATGTATTGTAGTGTTGCAGATGTGGACAGAACTGGTCGAAACCTCGGCCAAAGTAGCCATTCTCCAAATGGACCAACAGAGATCTGGCAAAAGAATAAAAAAAAGTTAGACATAATGAAACAGTAACATACCACTTTTCATTCATAATTTAAAATCCAAAATCATGATTTTAAATAGTGTAGTTTTCAAATCTAAAGAGCAGAGATTTTAATTAGAAATTTACATAATAAGCTGCGTCTTAACAAGTTGCAGGAGAAGAAACATTTAGGCCGACTGTAATGGCAGCTGGCAACTCAGCTGTGGTTAATTAACATTATTTTTTGTGTTTGGCCAACTCACAGAATTAAACCCTTGGCGGTTGTCTGGTTAATATGCATTCTGCATGCCACTACTTTGCCTTGGTCAAAGATGCTTTTCATCAAAGGAACACATCACTCTGAAACTGTCAGTGTGCTTTGTCTTTTTGTTGTTTAAAAACACCAACAAGTCTAGAGCTCAATAAAAGAGGGAGGGGATCACCTCATGTTAAGTTTGAACAGGTCACAGTCTGAGAAGCTAGAAAACAGCAGCTTTGGCAGTTAAAGGTCCCATATAGTATAAAGGTAGAATTTCATGTTTTAATACAAAGCAGGTCTAGGTTCTTTATTAATACGGTGAAAGCATCAAAGAGCTCAGACCACAGAGAAACTTCAGAAACTGAGCCTTAAAGCCAGCCGTCAAGCCTTCTGGAACATTGTGATGTCACAACAAAGCAGTCACTGCTCTCAGCCATGCCCCAAGCCCCGCCCACCTGGACCCACCATCCAAATCTTGCAGGATTTGGTTTCTCTGAGTGTTTACCTGAAATCTGCTATATTTTTATTGGATCACTCAGAAAACAGTCAGCTGTTACTTAACTATTCTAATTCTGCCATAAAACAGCATAACACACTGGTCACATACTGGACAAGTTGGTGCACAGCACTGCCTGACAATGAACTGCTGCTCTGCATCAGTGGAAAGAAGCAGCTCAAATAAGGCAAGATCACATCTTAAAAACATCATTTTCAGCAAAGGCACACATGTTTAGAGAAAGTGCGGGGGTTGAGCAAAGTTCAGAGCATTGCTTCCCTGTTAATGGGAGGTTTAGCAAGCAGGGCTCTGTAGTGTCATTTGAAGGCCTCTCCCTGTGGGTGACGTATTTACTGGGACCCAGATGGTGGGTCTGTCTTCAGGGCACCCAGGGCCACTTTGTAGTGAGAACATGCCTGCTGAACTCAGGAACAAAACAACTAGATCAAGGCAGAGGCAAAGCAATCGTTCAGCCTGTCAGGCACATTACAGTAACACGGACGCAATTGGTTGGGGGTGTTGACACTTGTGAAGGAGCTTGTTATCCAAACTTAGAGGAAGTACCACACACGCACACACACACATGCGCACACACACAGTCCTACTCTCTAATGATGCTCCCAGAGACTTCTGTTCGTACATGCTGTAAAAAGGAGTACTTTGCCGCTGAAGTTGATTTAAATAGATTTTAATGAAGTTGCGTGCCAAGGTAGCCTCTGTTCATAATCAGGAGATGCAGGAGCAGCCGAGAGAGTTCTAACGAGGGCAAAGGGCGGGAAAAACTGTGTTTCCGTTTTTTTCCCCCTCACACTGCCAGAGGCTATTATGATAAATATGAAATTATGGATTACATTTTTATACTTTTTTTCACAGCAATTAAATTGTCTGGCCATCAGCAGCAGGATGGAGATAACATTAGCATTCTGTGCGTGTCACGTTAATCCACATTAATTCCAAGCAGTTGCGACATCTGGGGTGGATACAACCTTGACCGAACAATTCAGGGCGAGACGCCTTCATTTGGGGAAGGCTTGAACAGAGGAATACTAATTGTTATGACACAGTGTGAGCATCCGCTAAACATAAATTACTAATTAATGAAAAATAAACACAACCACGAATCACTGATAGGAAGCAAAGTAATAAAGCAGCATTTTGTTGCTCTCAGTGAACTGTACGATGTGCTTCACGCTGCGTCGACACACAGCGATTCTTGTCACTCCGTGTCTGATCTACCTATCAGAATCAGACCACACCTACACTTATTATGACCTCTTCAAATCCATGGCTGATTGTTTGCTCCTTACTGGATCCACTGACAGCTCTTTCTAGTTGCTGACTCCTGTCTGTCATGTTAGCAGCGGGGAATAATTGGGGAGCTCCTTCTGCTGCCTGCTCTCTGTTCTCCATACAGTCAGAAGTAGAATAAATATGTGCATGTGTATATCATACACACACACACACACAGAGACATACAGAGACATACACACACACACACACACACACACACACACACACACACACACACACCTACGAATGCACAATACTGAAGACATCTGAACTATGAAATAAGATATATGAGAAAAAGTGTTTAAAAAAACTAAATGTTTCATATTTTAGATTCCTAAAAGTAGCATCCATTTACTTTTGTTGTTTGATGTTTAAACTATTTTTTTTAACATTGTTTTCCAACATAAAAACTGGGTCTGAAGCTCATCTCCTCTTACTTCCTAATTGAGAAATCTGGATCAGGCCTTGTGTCCCGCCCACCACCTGCCTGCTCCAGGTGGACAGGTGAAAGAGCAGAGAGTATCGAGAGGGTTATAGGAGGAAACATGTTTGCTAGTCTCTGATTCTGGTCTTAACAGACTCCTCATCCGAATCTGGGTCTGACTGAGGCTCAGACGTATCAGAACAGTTAGCGTAGTTAGCATCTTGGCAGTAGGGTTGGGTAGCGAAACCCAGATTTAAACAGGCCCTGGGGTTAAATTCTTAAAGACCAGAGTATCGATAAGCTCCAGCATTATCAGTTCTGCTTTCGGTACTTGAGAAATTAAGAAAATAGATTTCCTGTTTACTATTGCGACATAAAAGTTCTCTTGCGCATTCTATCTCACCAACTCTGTTTCTGATTAAGACATTCGTCTATGATTGATGCATTTTCACTGTTCCCAACCCAGAGGAGAGACCTCTTTCTCTCTCTATCTCTCTCTTTCTCTCTCTCTGTGTGAGGGGCGGAGGCAGCTTTGTGTCATCCGCCGGAGCACAGCGCAGCAAAGAGACACAGACCCTGCTCTTAGTGTCAATGATAGAGAGATCTAAACGTTTTTAAGTGTGGTTCAGTCTTTTTCATGCAAGAGCGGAAAACACGCGCGATCTCTGGAAACATCCAGTGAAAGTCTATAACACGCAGAAAGAAAAATCTACAGTTTACAGTTTTCGACCGACGAGCTTGTAGCTCATCTGTCGTTGTGTAATGTGTGTTCTGTATGCTGCTGCATCATCAGCTGCTTCCAACAACTGCAGGTTAATGATCAAAAGAAAGCAAAAGCCATCTGATTGTTATGGGTACGTTCTTTGTTCGTTTGTTAAGCAATGCTATGAGAAAATAAGCAATGTTAATTCTGGTCATCACAATTTGGCCCATGTCAAAGTCGCTCAGATCCTTACGCTTGCCCATTTTTCCTGCTTTTAACATGTCAACTTCAAGAAGTCACTGTTCACTTGCTGCCTAATGTATCCAAGCCTGGTGCCATCGTAACAAGACCAATCAATATTACTCACTTCACCTGTCAGTGGCTTTAACATTGTGACTGATGTATATATCAAGTATCTTTTTCTTATGTAACTCCCCAAAGCTTAATGAAGGCAGAATTCATTACCATTATTCCCACTGCGCTCTGAAGTTCAGTAAATAAAGATGGAAAGATCAGATGAATACACCTTCACGCTGCGCACACTGAAACACTTGTATTATGATCAGAGAACCATTAGGCTGTGTAGAGCTGATGAGCACAGATCTCACAGAATGTTTTCTGACATTGAAAACTGGTTTCTCGCTGCATCTTAAGTATCAGTGCCCTGCTGCAAAAAATCATCTAATGGAAATATTTTCTCTTAGTTGTTCTCTGATAAAGCTGGGCAGACTCCCTACCAAGTACGGGATTCTTCAAGAGTCAAAATCACAAGAGCAACCCTGGTTTCTAGCCTTCAAAAAGTAATATCACTTTTGCTTGAAAAAAATGATATGAGATATTTTCTGCTTGATAAATGAACAATAAAATATGACCTGGGTTAAGGTTGCATGTCTTTATATACATTTTGTCAATGTTGGACAAGTTGCTTGAAAAAATGTAATCAATTACTCATTACATATTACTCTTTCAAAAAGTGATTATTTCTTCACTAATTGCTCAACAGCAAAGTTAATTAGTTACATTATTTTATTAATTAGGTTTAACAAGCAGTCGGCCTTCAGTTTGGAGGAGTTTACTGACTTGATAGTTTAACATTAGCTGTGGTGACTGCACACAGCAAAGCTGCAGGTTCACACACAATCCAACCCTCCACAGTCTGTTATCAATACTGAGTTTCTGTATTGATAAAGTGTTGAACAAAACCTTTTTCTCCAAAGATCCCAATTGTTAAACATTGCTTAAACACCAAGAGCCATAAAGGAGCTTGGCCTGAATAAAAAAAAAGTATAAAATTGTCAAAAGTTCTGATTTAAATAAGCAACAATTAAGCAATCAATCAAAGAATATGAAAACAACACATTCAATACTTTCAGTACAAGATAACGTTTTGGTGGGTTTGATACCCAGACCTTGACTGAGACAGTGCGCCTGCTGGTAGAAGCAGCAACAAGCCTTTTACAGCATGTCATTTGATTGTTATGGGCCTGTTAAATGCACAAAGACTTACAGTATATAATACTTGATGTTTCATGTGTGACAGCTAGATGACGGAGTCAAACACACAATCGTCTATGGCAGCTAATTATCACCACTGTCACACAGCTATTCAACGTAAACCAAATGTCAGAGTGAAAGAAAGTGAATAATATAGGAAAATCTATAATCAAGCCCGTAACAGTTGTAAATAAGTCTGGCACTATCACACTGTCTCTCCATGGATCATTCTTTAAAATGGAGTGCTTGCCATTATGTTTCAACCATTGATTCAACAAGGGGCTCATAATGAAGATGTATGAGATCTGCATAACCATTTATCCAATACATAAGACGGTGTAATTCATACTTCAATCTTCATTGTAGCACTCTCAACAAGAAGGTCTGTCAGTCTGCGGAGGATGAGGGCCTGTGGGAACCCACACCACTCATTTTTATATCTGGAAATCAGTCACACCAATGTTTCTCATGCTGTACAGTCTCATACTGAACTGTGCGTTTGTCCATCAGACTGTGTTTAGACTGGAGACAGCAAATCTGATTGGTTCCTGGCTGAATGTCCATATTATTATCTGCATATGATTGTGTCTGACTAAATAATGAATTAATACAGTGGCTTCAGAAAGTATTCAGACCCTTTTATTATGTTGCAGATTTAATTTTAAATAGAAAATATTGATTTTAAATAATGATTTTTCTGATTGAAAAATCCATAATCACAAAGTGATAACACATTTTTACAAATTTTTGCAAAACAAGCTAACAGGAGAAGCTAAATGACTAAGCTAATCAATTAGATGGAAAAGGAACAGGAATTGGAAATTGAAGAGGGAATCCAGGAATGTATTCCCATTTTTAAAATTCCTTCTCAAATAGTTTTTCAAATTCTATCATTTATTCATGAATTAATAAGTGTATTTCTAAATTGTGTACTTCATGAGAGTTTTGTAAATCCAATTTTTTAACTCTTCAGTATTTATTGATAGATTAATCGTTTATTTTTTTCTTTTTACAAATTCTTTTTACAATTCCTATTTTAATGCCTATTAAAATATGAAATTAAGGAAATGCTTTATTACTTTTCCTGTGACATCCCTGGACCTCCACAGTTTTTACCTCCCGTCTCAAACACTAATGTGACGCAGCATACTGTTATATACAGAGGGATGAAAATATGGAATGGTTTACTATCGAATATTTCACATTTAACAAGTAAAAGAGGTTAAAGAATATCTAATGTCACAGAATACCAGCCCCATGTTTTGCTACAAAATAATAATCAGTTTGACTTTGAGACAAAAATATCAGATTTGGGATCAGCTTTTAACAACCCAGGGTTACTATGAGCTGCTTTTCTTCATTGATTCATGGTTACCGTAGCTGAACCTAGTGCCTCAGCATGTACACATGTACCACCTTCAAACATCAACCTTTTATTTATTGGGCTGAAGTTTATCAAGTCTCTCAAGAGCACTTGGAGATTTTTAGTTTTATAGCACAAGATCAATGTGACGCCTAGACATGGAATAAGATCAGCTTCTCTCAGCGCTGGCTTCCAATTCCCGAGATCTTCAACAGCAGGTCAGGTAGGTAACGACGATTCATTAATGTACTATGGTAACAATAATGCTCTTCACTTTGCGATATCAGCTGGAGTAATTCCACCTGATATGCAGTAATGTGTCCACCAGGGAAGAGAACACCTCCACGCTGGAACACAATATCATTGACTTCTGCTAATGGTGAAGATAAGGACTACACTTTGGCAACCTTAGAGTGTATCTTGACTGCATTTTAACACAAGAGACAACCTACTAATCCTCAGCCCTTTACATGGTCTCTCAACACCATCTCCAAAGCATAGATATTTGTTAAATTATTCAGAGGATACTTACTGGTTTACTGAATGAATGGCTTTAATTGAACTGAAGATGTTTTCTGTAATGTCCTGCCTCAGGGTTCCTTTGGCCTTCAAGATCTCAACAAAGTACTGTGAGAAACAAGAGAGAAGAGGGAGACAAAATGACATTATTTCTGCATTTGTATTAATAAGCCGGAGCTGGGCCATCTCTGATTGGATATGCCACTGATGAATGGAAATATTTCTTTGATAAGGATGTGCTTTCACTGCTGACATCTTAATTACGCTCCCAAAACAGAGAGCAAATGTAATACCAAGACCAGACTGCGCAGAACATGTAAGTACTGTCTAACTACATAGCGCATAGTACAGAGGGATGTTGTTGTACAGCAGCACTCACAATGAACCGACAGCTGTGCTAGTCTCAAGTCAAATGAAATGAAAATGGGATTAGCAAATTGAATGTGCATTAGGCCTAAAATGACTCCTAACTGGAGTGAATGGGTGAAGGGTGAGTAATTGTGTAGAAATGAGTCTGCAGCGATGGGTGGGAAAAGTCTGTTCTCTCCACAGGGAGGAAAATTACCATGAACTCTACCTTGAGTCTGTTAATGTATTGAACAGTAAAAGGGCACTTCATAACGTCGCAGTGGAACACATTGTACAGAATAGCCTGTATGTTGAATCTTTTACCTCTGCAAATACTTGGCATGGAGATTTCTGTCTTCATTCAGTCAATACATTTATTAACAAACAATATTAGTCAAACACAGATGACTAAAAAACATGTTTTCTTTCCTGTAGTGCTGTCTAGACATGCAGATAATTTTAGTATCATATGCACAGGTTTTAAGATGAGATTTCTAATCTTAATTTAGATGTAGCATCTCTTTCTGAAACAGTGTTGTTTCTTAATCTTGATCATCCATAGACAGACTTCCCTGTAAGCAGCCGGAGCCAGAGGCACATTGGTTTTGTTTTCTCATCCTCGTTGACGCAATATCTCAACACCTTGATGGAGCTTCTCCAAATTTGGCACATACATTCACTAGGACTCAAAGATGAACTGATTTGATTTTGGTGGTTCAAGGTAAAAGGTCATGGTGACTTCACGTTCTTGTGAATGCGATATATCAGGAACGCCCAGAGGGAATCTCGATACTTCTGTCACACTGTGACCTCACAAAACAGGTTTTTGGCCATAACTCATATTCATTCATTAATTATGACACAATTGAACTCAAATGTCTATGAGGATAAAATGAAGTGATGACATTTTATATCTCAAAGTTCAAAGGTCACTGTGACATCATAATGTTCTCTAAAAACACTTCTGGCCATTATTCAACGCTGTAACTCAGGAAGGAGAGACTGTGACCATATTTCCTGTAACTTGGTTGGTTGGTGGAGGAAACAACCACGAGGAGGTGATTCTGTTTTAAGTATTTCCTCATTAGGCTGTAGTTCCAGTGAAAACTGTCAACAGTGTGTGCTCTTCCCTTAAATAAATCTCTGATTACAAATCTTGATGCAAACAAAATGGGCCCACTGATACAAGTCAAGCTGATCAATATGAAATCAGTATGAAATCTAAAATAACTTCAAATGTGTGTCCAGCTAGTTATCAAACTGTCCTCAGTCTAACTTTGGACTGCAGTGCATCTGTGAGTTTTCTTATGTACCATATTGGACTGATTAAGCCATTTCCCTTATTTCACCCAATTCATAAAACTCTGAAGGCTTTCTATTTTTTTTTTGTGACATTGCAACAGACTGCTCTGATTTATGACCACAAAGCAAACATACCACATGCATGATCAATCATGTTGTCGAATGCTTAGTTGAATCAGACTGAAACAGACACTTCTCTTGTAATTTATTTACATGATTACATTGCCTTTGTTGTAGCAACACTATTCATTTTTCCTGACGCTTAATGTTGTATTCTTAAAAGTGTAATTATTTCTTCTGATGTTTACGGAGAGATCAGACAGACCAGGTAAACCCAAACGTGTTGTGAGGGTGAACTGTGAATGTCTCTTTCTGCAGACTCTAACTCCCACCTCAAGAGGGACCTCTCATGCATCCTGAGGGAGGTAGGGGGACAAGGAATACAAGAGCGCCATGTTGAAAGCCTTCATTGTCGAGGCAGCTGCTCGTAGCTGTGATCAATAGGCCATCAAAAGTCGTCACTTTCAGGCCTTGGTTCTCTGGCAGAAGTGTAAAATGGAGCATGAAGTAGAAAGGCAGTCTGGTGGAGCCTCAGCAGTCATGTGAGCATTGCTCTGGACTGTTGTGGAGAAGAGGTAGCTGAGCCTGAAAGCGAAGCTCTTATCTTAACACGTGGATCTGTGCATGTTCCGACCCTCATCTACAGTCTCACGCTTTAGGTAGTGACCAAAATAAAGAATGAATGGATAGCAGTAGCCAAAATGAGTTTACTATTTAGATTGGCCTGAACATTGGGAGGGAGCTGGGACTGGAGATGCTGCTCCTTTGCATCAAAAGGAGTCAGGTACGAAGTGGTTCAGGCATCCAATAAGCATGGCTCCTGAGCACCTCCCTTTTTTCCCAGGCACAACCAGCTAGTACCAGAACCTTACTTAGCCTGCTACCACTGTGACCTGGCCTCAGATAAGCAGCAGCAAATGGATGGATGGATGGAAGTGAGACAATAAATTTTGTACCTTTTTGTAATCTGAACAGAGCCTTTCAGAAGAGGTACACCTGGATCATATGAAACAGCAGAGTGGGCCAATCCAAGATCTCAGATCAGCAGCGATCATAGAGTTACAGTCGAACTACACTGAGTGCATTTATTAAAACCATCTCGTCCGTACTCATCAGAACATTTCCAAAATAGTGCACAGGTCTATGATGCAAAAGTTACAGTATGACTGTGTCCTCTCAATCATGTGTAGCCACAGGCATGGAAGCTAGTTTGTTACTTTTGTTGGTTTGTATTTACAGAAATTTTATCTCAGTCTTTCCAAACTTAACTGGAGCAGACTAACTATAGAATGTACAGTAGTAGCAAATAATTAACGAGTTATTAAAAAACATAAAAATACAAACAAAAAACTAGAATCACCTCCTTGTGGTTGTTTCCTCCACCAACCAGCCAAGTTACAGGAAATGAGGTCACAGTTTTTCCTTCCTGAGTTACAACATTGAATAATAAGAGGTGTTTTTGCTGAACATTATGATGTCACAGTGAAGTTGACCTTTGACCTTTTGGATATAAATGTCATCACTTCATTTTATCCTTATAAACATTTGAGTTAACTTCTTTCATAATAAGTGAATGATTTTGTAAGTTATGGCCAAAGACGTATTTTGTGAGTGTGACAGAGGTGATGAAATTCCCTCTGGGCGTTCTTGATATATCGCATTCACAAGAACGTGAGGTCACCGTGACCTTGACCTTTGACATCTGACCACCAAAATCCAATGAGTTCATCCTTGAGTCCTAGTGAACATTTGTGCCAAATTTGAAGAAGTTCCGTCAAGGCGTCACTGAGATATCGCGTCCACGATAATGGGATGGACCGACCACCCTTAAACAGTATGCCTCCGGGTCTGAATGTCGCCGGTGGGGGGACATAAGTATTTTTTTAATGATCTGAGAGTTTGGTGGTATTTGCCACCTAATACAAAATATTTAGTGCCAGGAGGTTGAGAGACATAGTGTTTTTGTAAGTCTTAATTTAGTCTTTTCTTTTCAAGTTCTATAAGGATTTATTTTCTATAACACTTTTTAACACTATAATAAAATTTAAGATACATACTCCCTTAGGTGTGAGGGTCATCTGTGGTTGTGGATAAGGGTAACTCTAGTATTAAAAGTAAACTATTAAACGTATACTTTTAATACTGGTAGTAATTAAGTATTAAAAAAAAAATTTGTATTAAAATAAAACATTAATAAAAATAGACCAATCACTGCTAAGTAAAGACAATGAAAGCCTCTCAGTGTTAGCTTTTTGAGGCCTTTAGTTCAGACAGACAGTGTGTAATCTCTCTGAGCAGATTAAACCAGAGCTCATGACCGCTACAGTACGTACGGTGGTGACCAGCTTCAGCTGTTGGCAGTAATGTTGTTCTGTCTGCACCAACTCTCTGGCTGTTCGGCTGCGTTTTCTCTCCCAGCGGTCCCTCTGCTCCTGGATGCTGCTGCCCAGACCAGGGACGAAACTCATGGTCGCAGTGACAAGGAGGACTCTGCAGAGACACAAGCAGGCCTGGTTTACAGACAAGGCATTGAACCAATGATAAATTCACTTAATTTCCCCATGGGGATCAATAAAGTATTCTAATTCTGATTCATAAACAATCATTTTAACTGTACTAGTGACTCATATTGCAATCACAATATCTGCCAAAATACTCAATTAAATATATGATAAAAAATATTTTTTGCATATGGAGCAGCCCTTACCCAAATGTACATTAAAGTATTAATCACTGTAATTGTACCTTTTGTCTATACTGGTTGCAAACTAACAGATCCCTTCCTAAAGTGATGACACTGTAAGTGACAGGGGACTAAATCAATAGTCTCTGTTCTGTGCAGAATGTAATCTAGAGTTCAGCAGAAGCTAATATTCAACTTCAACAGTCTGACTTATTATATCAATTTTATATCAAGAGAGTATCCACCAAAGTTCCAGTCTTTGTAGCATGAAAATCCCTCTTTGTGCTCAGTGCAAAACAGGATTTTGGTACTAAAAGCTCTGTATCAATGCAAAGATATCAAGAAAATTATTAGTAACATTTAAAGCAAGCCATAACTGAGGAATGAATTTGTTTTACCCTTCAATGTTACATACGTTTACATTCACTTGTACATTCCCGTCAAGGCATTATGTAGCTTTGTGTTTTCTATAGTATTCTAAATTTTCATGAGATGACTTTAGGCGAATACCAAAATCAGGCGTGGACAGTAACATAGTACATTTTCTTGAATAAGTATATTTTTCCAGTATCTGTTCTTTACTTGAGTAAAACTTCTGACTTTTCCTCCACTACACTTAAAAGACAAATAGTGTACTTTTGACTCCACTACATTTCTATGAAGTGCTCTTACTTTGAAGCAGAGCTTTTAGTCACTGGAATGAATTTCATTTTATTTTGAAAATGTGATAGACATTATACTGTGTTGATAACAGGTAAAAAAAAAACAATCACAGTGAATTCCTACAAGGATGTCTACATTTGATAAAGATAGCTGTACTTTTGTTGATTCAATTTTGTTTTTATGGCAATTTCTAAAGGCTTAGAAGCATATCCTACCTGGAAATGTCCTAAAGTATGTCCTCTATTAGTGAAACTCGGTTAACATTCTGAGCAGCAGCATATTTCATCTGCGACACTGTGACGTCAAAATAATACCAAACGTTTATATACCTTTATGTGGCCGTAATGTTAATGTTGAATAAAAGCGATAAATACTCTTTTCGTCAAAAGGATAGTATCGCTCGAATGAGGCATTATGAGGAAGCGATATAAGGAACCGTAAGAAAGTTTTCAACACATTAACCTTATTTGTTAGAGCGACATTGTTTCGTGTGAGAAACAACCCGTTGTATCGACATAAAATATCTTAATATAGCTTAGGTACCGTATGCTAAAGTAATACGTGGCTTACCTTCAGGTAACGTCTCCACTTTCAATCAAGGCGCTCTTTTCAGGTTTAGCTTCCTTCTTCCGGGCTGCGATGCTGACGGACTGCGCTGATTGGCTCAACACCGAGACAATAACAGGAAAGACCCACCCACTCTGTGTGTACGGCCAGAGCTGTTGTAGAAATTATCTGCTGTACCAGATACATTCTGAACTGCATTCAGCATTTTCACTCACTGAAGTCATTAATCTGTGGAATAAACCATTAATGAACAGACGCAGCAGAACTTCATCAAACTGTGCTATATTTACTTTTCTTTTTTAGTAAAATGTAAAGACATTAACACATTGGAATTAGACACATTGGAATTAAATGGTAGCAATGGCTCTGTATACACTGGAAAAACCTTGTGGCAACAGGGAAGTTCTGTACAATTTGTTCATACACATTTATTTTGTTGAGATCCAGAATTTTGTCAATAGGAAAATAGGTGCTAATGTCAAAGTGAATATTTCCCATGATTCAGTCACTGATAATTGTAAATACCAATCCATCATTCACTGTTTTCAGTCAAACAGTACAGCACTTTAATTACAAATGTGAAGAGCAAAAAAAGCTAAGAATAATTTCAGTATTTTAAATTAGATTTAATTTGAACTTTAAAACAAGCCCGAATGTATTGACTTTTCTGGATTTAATACAATGTTAGTACGATGGTTCCACTATGTTTTTATATGTTTTTGTTTGAAAAAAAAACTATTTCCTGTAAATAAAGAACACTGGAAAAATTGTCATGTTAACATTAACCCTCCTAATAATAAACTATTACTGTATTACTGTTTGTTTCTTTGCAACATTTAGATTTTACTAATGATATATCTGTGCTCTTAATCCTATTTTAATATTTAAAATTTCAGTGCTACTTTTCATGTTTGGAAATATGTTCCTTTTACCATGGGTGGTTATTTGGCCTCTGAGGCAAAAATGAGCTCCTGGGCCCCAATTTACCCCCTTTTCTCTTACTTGTTATTCAATGTGTGTATACTAGAGATGGTCCAGGTTTGCTGTGTTGTAATTTAACAAAGCTGAAATGAGGAGACAGGTCGTCAAGATTAGACATTGAAGCAGCACCCACTTTCAGGCCCTGTATTGTACTTTAATGGTATATATTCCTAAACAAATATTCTATGAAATTAGCATGAACTACTTGACACACAGACTTCCTGGAGGTTTTGGAGCCCCCTGGAGTTCTGGTAATCCAGCTTTGCTTTTCACTAAAGCTCCTAAATGTAGCCTGGAAAGGATTAAGTAATGTAAATGTTTTTTGTATGCTTGATTATGAGTGAGTTTTTCTTGTTTTCTCTGTTTTCTTTTTGTAACTTTCTCTGACTCATTCCCAGACCTTCCACAGATTTCTACTGTGAACACATAAAGTTTTATCTTTTTTACTTAAGGAAACCTTAAGGAGAAGATACAGCATAACTGGCAGCAAGTGGTGAGAGATGGTGCACTGGTTGATGTGAGAATGGCTCCAGAAGAAAGTGCAGCTCAGCAGTTTGTAGCTCATTAAAGATAAAAGTGATGCCCTCAGTAATCAGGCTGTGACGCAGGAGGCTATAGAATGAAATCCACGAGGACTGAGGACTTTCAAGTGAAAAAATAGGATGCATTTTTTTTCTGGAGCATATCCCAGGCTGCAGTTCATGTTGCCTGCAGCTCCACAGAGCAGCGAGAACACTGACATCTAGTGCTGATAGAGGCCAAGTCCTGCTGCAAGACAGGACACAAGTAAAGAAGGGGGGACACATAGTGTTTTTAAGTTACTCATAACTTTATTGAATTCACATCTGGGTAATGGTTATTACGAAAGCAGTATTCTCTTTTTTTCAATTTAAAGAGTGATTAAGGACCAACCAGGGTTACTATATCAGCAATCATGATTTTCACACATATACCATGATTTAAGTTGTTATTTAGATGCCATGTAGGTTTAGTATGTGTATTATTACCTGTCAATGAATTAAGGAGTAATTGCAGGTTCTAATTTCTATTGATTTTGATAATGGGGCAGTTCTTTGGTGAACATCCTGATCACAAATAAATAACTACTGACTATTTTAACTCCTTCAGATTGGATTTTTTTTTCTCTCTTCCATATACTAGACCTTTGATTTCTTGTTCAAGGTTCATTCATTCAAGCTGTGCTACATTAATTCTAATGTGTCAATTTATTCATTCAGCCACCCTCCCCGTCACCTTCCCTTGGCCCACTCACACAATGTTCCTGTTTGTTCGCTAGCTTCCTGCCTGCTAGCCTCCAGCCAGGTTCCATTTGGCTAGCGCCGGGCTTGCTATAGTGTCAAGCCTGTTTCCCCACTCTACTTGCATTTGGCCCACTAGTCTTGGGTCTGTTTCGTAGTTGGCCTAGCATTGGGCTAGCGTCCCGCGTCGACAAGTGTCTGTATGGAAAATACAATTTTGTTGTACTTGCACTTGATGGATTTCTATCATTTGTAACTGCAATTAAAACATTACTCCGTGTGGTGCTGTATGATTATCAGCATCTGTAGTGCGTTGGGAAAGGTTCTGCCAAAACTGCCTCAGTTTTTAATTTTTCGTCCTCCAAAGAGTGTGTTTTTCACTACAGCACTACAGCAGAAGTGTGTCTGATGGCGGCACCCTGATATTTTATAGTTTGCTGTTTGGTGACACCTATTGGTGTTTTTGAGAAATACATGCTAAGTTCAAGGTCGTGTGTATTGGGATATAGATATAAATTAACTAAATAACGCTTGATACATCCCAAGCAGCAAATTACTATTTGGCTAGTTCGCAAAGAGTAGAATCATGAGGGCAAGTGAAACAGTGCAGACATCACCTGATTATTACAGGCAGTAAAATGAAATAATAATCCATGGTACTGATGAGATCAGGTAAATCTGTCAGGTGTGAAAGTAGGGAACAACCATAAGAAGTGGAAGAAGTCAGTCCGCAAGGCGAGGGTACTCAGTTACCAAGTCATTAGGGGTGGATTAACCGAAGGCGACATTAAAATCATGTTAACGATTTATTCATCATCCCCAAATAGATTTTAAATTACAAATCATCCTGAGACCTGGAATAATTAAAGTTTGTGTATTTACAGATGTTATTACATAAAGATAACAATGACAAAAAAAGACATAGTAAATTAAGTCAGTAAAGTAAAAGTAAAATGGTAAAATAATCAGAGAGAATTTTCGAAAAAAAATAGAAAAGCATAAACAAAATGAAATAGAAAAAAAATCATACACATTTTTCGTATTTAACTGATAAAGATTAAAAACATTCTAGAGACTCTAAAAGTGAATTTATAAATAAGGTAATTGTGATACAAAGGCAGAAAAGAAAGAAAAGATTATATTATTATTAATTGTTGATTGACCTGTTGATTATTTTTTTCAATTATGAAATTTAATGTAGTCTTTAAAATGTCATGAAATTGTGAAAAATACACAAGTTGTCATCTCGTAAACTGTCGTAGTTTATTTTTCTCCTTTTGGAAAATTTCTCAGGATTTACTAGAGCTCCCAAACTATGTTGCTTCTACAAAAACTGTTTGCTTGAGGAAGTTGAAGTCACACATGCACATGATCAGGATGTCACCATTTACGCCTCATTTTGACTCAGGAAAACCCCCCCTGGTGAGATCTCCTGGCGGATGCAGTGTGGACTCAGCCCTCCTTTGTGTCTCTGTTCCGGCTGGGAGCCGTTGCTCAAGGAGATCGGTGGGTGATCTTACCTGCTTTTGTTCCTGTACTTGCCTCCCTGCCCGTGCTGCAGATACTAATTGTAACAATACTTCATCTTATCACTCCCGGAGCTCCATGTTTTCTAAGCCAAAAATGTAAAAGTAACAGTGGTAAATATTACAGTTCAACATGATTGTCATTTTTATCAGTAATAATGATTTTTATTATGGAAGTAAGAGTTAGGTGATTGTATACAAATTATATGACTTTTTAATGTATAATCACTCAAGAAACAGAATCCATATTCTATATTTAAAACTGAGACCTGTTTTTCCCCCCCTAACTCTGATACAGCTACATATAGCAGACTGGCACTCTGAAGGCCACTGTAACGCTTCCTGTGAAGATTTATTTCCCTCCAAAACACAATGTAAACTTCCTATTTGAATTTTCAGAACTTTTATCCCATTCTTGTACCAATTTCAATGATTGAATTCTTATTGGAAATTAACTTTTATACAGATCAATGCAATGACTCAAAAGGCCCTTATGTTTTTGGCTGGACTGCAGCAGGGTCAGCCCTACTATTGCAAATGTCCGTGCCTGACTGACTGACTGAGTGACAGAGTTGAATGATCATATTTCTACCATTGGGCAGCTGAATGTCACATGACTCAGTTGGAGTTTCCCCATTGGCTGTTGCTCTATCAATATGAATTGACCCAACAGTTTATATTATGGGGGATGTTAACAGCCTGCAGTGTTGCCAACTTTCCGCATTTGTCGCTAGATTTAGAGGTTTTTTTTTTTTTTTTTCAAAAAAGCACCCACTGACAAATCTAGTGACTTTTTGGACAAACCATAGCTACTTAGAAGAGAGTTGGCAGTAGTACCCTCTCCCACATCGACACTGTTAAGTGAGGGGCAGAGAGGCGGAGCAGCAGTTTCTTACACAGATGGATGCTGTGCGCTCTCTGGGACAAAAGATATTCTGTCATGTCTTACTTCCTCTCTCAGTGGTCATTTTACAGTGAATACAGCTGAAATCACAGCCCAGTCTTTGTCTTTAACCGATGTGCTTGGTGATTTTTTTCATCACAGTTATAAAACCTGGATTTTAGCAGCAGGGCAGAAGCTTGGAAATGGCTCGGGAGTTAACATGTAGTCTTTGAGGGCCACGTTTCAGTCACTGATTCAAACTCGTTCCTTTGTCTGACAACAGAGATAGAAAAACATGTTAACGAGAACAGCTTCCACAGGTCGCCACAAAAACCTTTGAGGATGCTACTTTTAGCCACTATGCCCCAAAAACAAGGAACACTCTTGCCTGTAAATATTAGCCTTTCTGACTCAGTGGACAGTGTTAGATGACTCAAACTCAAAACATATCATTTTAATACGGCCTACAACTAACAGTTTTAATCTTCTGTAAGAAACTGTGCATGATACTATTTATAAAATAGCCTTAACACAAACACAAAACTCCTTGTCCTATGATTTTAAACCTGTGATTTTTGTTTCTTAATTGTAAAGCACCTTGAGTGGCATTCTGTGTATGAAAGGTACTATATAAATAAAGTTAATTCATTCATAAAGAATTAGGACAAGAAACTATTACCTGTGCCAACAATTTCACATGTGATAATGCAATATGATCTTCCATTCATCACCTAGAGGAAGACTGCCACGAGGATTAAGTCACTTACATTTCATATTTCTAATTCCATGTCTGTTTCATATGATATGAAAAACAATACCTTTCCATGTGCTATTTTGCACCGGTGATATTCCATATGTGAATTTTCTGTAAGGGGACTTATACTGAGGCAGAGCTGATAACCTTCCAGCAGCTCTCCACAGCCCTGGAGCACCATGTTCATGTTCTGCAGGTAATGTGGCAGAGTCTAAAGAGAGTGAGGCAAAACTCTGCAAATTGCTGAACAGATAAAATGCATCTTTAATGAGAAGATTATTAAAATGCACAATATTGGTAGACCCACTCTTTATTGTTTTCAATTTTATTGTGTTTCCAGTACATTTGGTATTATAATAATTGGCCCCAAAACAGATCGGTGCAAATTAGGCCTCTTTTGCCTCGAGGCGATGGAGGCATGAACAGTGCAGGAGACCACAGACAAAGGGTCCATTTTTTTACCTGAGGATAGGAAGAAAAAAAGTAAAAGCGTCAATAATCTACACAAGTGGAGGAACTCTCCCAAGGTTCTGGAGCCCTCCGGTGTATTATTCATACCAGCTATTGCCAGAGGACTCATAATTGACCTCTGCACTTTGTAAAAAAAAAAAACTTCATGAGATGAAAGAATGTGATGTTTTGTAATTCAACTTTTGAATTCAACTCTCCCCAATCCAATAGTATTGGATTGTAAGACATGAATTATTCAACACTTAGGAGGCAAGGCTATCTTAGCTGGAAGATGTTATATGAAACAAGGTTTCAGGACCAAGAGATATCAAATGAGTTGGCTCTAAAAGAAAAAAAAATACAACAAATAAAAGTCACATCAAAATAAATGGAAGCACTGTTGGACAGAAATCTCCTAAGCGACTACAGGGGAAATATTACTGTCAAATACCACTTTTTTCTGCAGGATGCCAGCACGTGATGTGAACAAAATCTCTTAAGTGTTTATTGATGTGGAATCTCATTATCTACCTTTGCTGAAGGGGGGCAAAGGCTTCATTTATGTATTAATGCTTCACCGCCAGCTCTTCACTCTGCTTCTCAGTTGTAATTAACAATGTTTTTGTCAAATGGTAATCATGGCGTCAAGTGTTGACACTTGAGTCTGGGCTGTTCACAAGTACATCAATGGTAGACTTAAGTAGCAGAAACTGTAATGTGTTTGGCGTTTTTATGCAATTGTTTGAGAACTCTTTAGTAAAGTCTCTGTTATCACGAGAAAGGTGAACTCTTCAAATGAGGATAATTGTTTAAAGAGAAGCTCCGTGTTATCTTAACCAAACCTTTTCCAGATTTGCTGAGATTTAATGATTTGTAAAGCTAGGGTTGTACAAGTGTTAATAAAGCCTCAGCATGGACATTAAAATCCCAATACTTTGAATAAACAAGAAAATCCAAAAATATGTACAGAATGCAAACGCAAAAGAAAAAGTGCTTTTTAGAGATGTTCAAACGCAATTAGCTGTAATTACCCATTGTCTACCTTTAGTAGCCTTGGTAAAAACTCTCAATCAGCATGTAGAACCTTGCACTTCACATCCCAATGCTGCTTTGTGTTTTGCAGAACGGTGAGCTCATTAAAGCAAAATGACCATTTGGCCTTGAGAGAGAAAAAATAATCACATGGTAACAAACAGCTGCACAAAATTGAGTGATACTCAAGTGGTGGAGGACCATCAAAACAGCCATGTGTTTGCAAAACCCAGCGGTTTTCATGGATAATGATAAACTGTCATGCCCGCAATTACTGAAAGCACTGGATGGCAGGGTTCTTTATGTGTGACAATGAGGTCTGCTCCTAATTGACGGTCAGGGACACTAACTCACTCAAAAGCTGTCGCTCAAGCATCAGACAGACAAGGTCTGGGGGGTTGGAGAAAAACTCCAGGATATTATAACATACTATTGAAGACCCTAGTACTCTGCTTCTTTTAAATCAGCACTACAAATAGCCACACAAAGGTGCCTGATACTTTGTGCAAGACAATTGTGGTGGGTGTGGGCAGGGAAAAAAAATACAAGGGTCATTTCCCTCTCAACGTCATCAAAAGATACCAATAGACCTATTGTTACATTGCTACAACACAAAGAGAGTGTTTACATAAAACTGTGTCATATTGTATAATGTCTTATCCTTCAAAATATATTCAAATAAGTTTCTCTCATCTTTCTCTTCATGTTCCTGGTAACATTAATAATTCACTACTCCTTAGTTTGCGTACTTGAACTTTCACTTGTCTATGAGCAGGTCACATGACAGCAAACAACAGCAATGTTCAGCAGGTTATTATGACCCATAGTTACGTTTTGTTGCTAGGTGACTAGTGGTCATAGTAATTATGACAGGAGCAAAGGGAAAAGTACGCTGACGTAGTATAAAGAGAGACAGTCCTCGTCAGGAGGAGGTTATGGTGGATGGATGAATGTGACACAGGAAAGCGGTGTTCGATTTCCATGGGGACGTAGCTGTATATGTTGTTTCTATTATCCATGACCGTCTAATGTTGTGATAGAACTTCTTTTAACCCAAATCACAATCTTTTCCTAAACCTAACCAAGCCCTGATCGTTATTATAGTAACGATGCGGACGAAGGTAGGTACGCCACTCTCGATACAGTCAGTGTGTTTATTATTGTAACCATGACAACTAAGGTCCAGTATGCAAGCAGCTGTAGCGGCACTATCATATCAGATGGTTAGGGGATATACTCAACCACTGCTACTCTCCCTTCCGCCTTCAAACCCTTCATCCATCTGCCTTTTGGCAAATCTGATCACTCCTGCATCCTACCGCTGCCCTCCTGTGGACAGAAGCTGAAATAAGCTCTGAGGACAATCTATGGCCAATCTGACCAATTGGATGCTGTATTACAACGATCACATAGACTGGAAGATGTTCTGTGATGTTTTGAAGGATTCATCTGGAAGTGTAAAGGGATGTTCTCCCTACAAAAATTGTCTGGGTGTATCTGAACCAGAAAACACAGATCAGCAGTACCATATAAGCTACTCTCACCACAAGAGACACTACCTTTGCTTCTGTAGACAAAAAGGTTGAAAAAATAGAACCTTATCATCTCTGGACAGACATCAGATCAGTCAAATGGGAATACAGCGGGAAGATCGAGATACAGCAAAGATGACCTTCCTGGAGGAGCTAAATTGTTTTTACCATTTCAAGGAAATTAACATCAGCCCTCCAGGAGAAAGCCTGTACCACCGCCGACACAATCAATGCTCTGGTCATCACTGAGACCGGTGTGTGCAAGTCGTTAGCGCACATCAACTTCCGCAAAGCAGCCAGGTCAGATGGCATCCCAGACCAGTTGATGAGAGTGGCTGCTTCAAGTCATCCGTCATTGTTTGCGGTGCTGAATGAAAGCAAGGTAGCATGCTTCAGTGACTGGTATCCCGTAGCACTCACTCCCGCAGTGTGCAAATACTTTGAGAAGCATGTTAAAGACCTAACCCTAACCCTGGATCCTCACCTACAAACAAAACAGATTGATGGGCACCGCCATAGCCACAACACTCCACACCAGCATCATCCACTTGCTGAGTAGGAATTCTTATGTGAGGATGCTGTACAGCATTCAACACCATAGTTCCCTCCAGACTCAACACCAAACTCAGCAACCTAGGACTCAACCTAAGCTTCCTGTCAGATCCTGGACTTCCTGTTGGATTCAGACCAGGTAGTGAGGCTGAACTACAAAAACTCAGCTCCTCTGACTCTCAACACAAGAGCCCCTCAGGGCCATGTCCTGAGCCCCCTCTTTTACTCCCTGGACACCAACGATGGCATGGCCTTGCACGGGTGCAACTTGGCGATTAAGTTCGCTGACAGCACAACAGCAATAGGACAACGACGGGACAGCCTACAGGAGAGAGGTCAGCAACCTGACGGAGTGGTGCCAGGAGAACAACCGCTCTCTGAACGTCAGGGGACCAAGGGGCTGATTGTGAACTACAGAAGGAAAGGAAAGATGCTGGACCCCAACATCAGCAGGTCTACAGTAGAGAGAGTCAGCAACTACAGGTTCCATATCACAGAGGACCTCCCGGGAACGTGCACACCGGCCATGTGGTGAAATAGGCAAGGCAACGCTTCTTTCACCTGAAAAGGTTTGACACGGGCCCCATGATCCTACAGGCCGTTTACAGAGAGCATCTTGACTGGAACCATCACTGCGTTGTACAGGAAAGGATCATACAGACATTCCAGCGCATCAGTGGAGGTGAGCCTCCCTCCTGCCAGGATTCATACAGCAGACAGTCAGTAAAGCCCACAGGATCATCAAAGACCCCAGCCACTCCAGTCACAGACTGTTTCAGCTGCTGCCGTCTGCAGGTCCAGGCCTTGAGGCTGGAATACAGCTTGCCAACCATGCTCATGCACAATGGACACTAACCTTGCCTGTGACACACACAAACACACACACACACACACACACACACACACACACACACACACACACACACACACACACACGCAAATACACACAAATATGCAGACAATGCACATTTGGACTTTACTCACACTATTAACATACATCATTTATATCATATATATTATTATTGTATTTTATTTTTTGTTATCATATTATTGTTTCAGTGTTGAGGAGCGGAAACCCAAGCATTTTACACTCTTGAATCTTCAGCTGCACCAAAATGAGAGTCTCTCGCCTAACTTCTTCTATGGTTTCATTTAAGGTATGGTTCCTGTTTGAGGACAGAGAGGTAAAATTCTCCAACAATCCACAAAAACATCAAAAATTAGGGAAAAGTCTGAAAAACTAAGCTAACCTTATGTATCTTATTTCATTTTATTCTTTCTTCTTTCTCATTAATCATCTCAGAGCCCCTTAGGTTAAATCTAGTGCTTACATACTGTGTAACTGTATAACTTCTACTTTATATAGCTACAGTTATATAAACAGTCACCTTAAGGCTCTATAATAATCAGTTACTCACATTACGATTAATTAATTATAGGTGGAGCTTTGATGAGGCCTGTGGGTGGTTACTGTTGAAGTTATATTAGTGATAGTACATGGAATGATTATATGAGGTAACTAATATACTGTTTATTACTATATGTTATATGATGTCTGCTTGTTTTGTTTGTAGAGACATCCTGAAAGCAACACTCCTCAGCATGAAGCCTTTTTAGGGAAAGGTTTTTGGTGGAATATTTCTTTAACACAGCGTGAAGTGCTATTAAGCCCCTTTTCCACTGGTCAAAAAACCTGCTAAAACATCAGACTTTTGTGTGCAATGGAAAAGGGAACAATCAACATTCACACCCGGGTACCTGGTAAACGCATGTGATGACATCACTCCTTGCAGTTGTGTGTGTTCTCAGTTGATTTTCAGTTCAGTTTGCCATTCTGTTCAGACTTTTACCCACATTTAAAAAATCCCACTTACACCCACTAATTTTGGTGGGAGAAGGGTATTATATTTTTACCTGCAGGTTGTAACCCTGGCTCAAAGACTGATCAGGTGTCCTGATGTAGAGTCCCACTGTTCACCCGTCAGCCAGTGTTATAAACTGTTAAAACAAAAACTGGAGGCAGATTTTATTCTAGGGGATGATACATCTTCTGTTTTTGAGGAAACAATTAAGGAGATAATCACAGAACACTGTCATTAATCAGCTATTTATTGCATTTATTGGTGAAATTGGCTCATTTGGACTTCTGACAAGCAGAGAGCTCCATGTTGAATCAATGTAAGGACTTTTTGTGTGTTTGCCACCATATGCTAAAAATGACATGTCTTTGTGCCACAGTGGTGGATGATAATGTTGGTGCCATAGATGAAAAGATGTCACTTCTTTAAATTGAAGAATTTCTTCACTTTTCAAACATATGTTGTCACAAGAGTAATTTTAAAGGCAGCGGCCGTTATGTTGACTCGTCACAGCTGCTCTGTATGTGCTGGTTTCTGAAGACGAGGCTGGCGAATGAAGGGATTCCAGACATGAGGGTGAACTGGTGAATGTGTGGATGGAGAGGCAGAGTCGGCTCGTCTTGTCTGACGCAGGGTGCGAATGAGAAACAAATTTAGAAATCAAAATAGATTTTGAATGAAACCTTTCTGCAGCATGACAATGAACCTTATTTGTGCCAGTGGAAAACGTAAGATGAAAAGTTGGAAGTTGAAGCTTGTGAAATCAATTAATATATAATTGTGTCTCTGCGTGTACACCTTGAGGGAATTTCTCCAAATTTGGTAAAAAAAGTTCACCTGGACTCGAGAATTGATTAGATTTAGGTGGTCAAAGGTCAAAGGTCAAGGTCAGTGTGACCTCACAATCACTTTTTTTTTTTTTACCTTTTTCGAATTCACTCAGCAAAATTTCACATAAATGGTTCATATTTTCTATGAGTCTGGATAAACAGAGATGTAACCTGAAACTAGTCTGAGTGGAGGAGGCAGAGGAGCACGAGGAGGTGATTCTCTTTTACAATGATATCGTAAATAATAATAATAATAATAATAATAATAATAATAATAATATAAGAATAATAATAATGATAGGCAAATTTGTGATATTGGGCTTAACAATCTGTACAGCATTACAACACCTCTGTCCTTTATGGCTGAACAATTAGGCTAATCGAAATACCTGACCTACAGAGGTGCTCTGGCCTACATATCATACTCTCCAGACATCAGGGAACATGCTTCATCATCATCTTCTTGATTTTTATATTTTTTTCCAGTGAAAAGAAAAGAAAAAAAAACACATTCTAACTAAAACTGAGACTCATATCACAATCACAATGTTTTTTTGTTTTTTTTTTGCATATCGTTCAGCTCTACACCCTCTGGGAAAGGAGCAGGATCTAAGGGTCAAGGACAAAACTCGACTGTAGACATTAATGAAGAATATGATCTGGGAGGATATCAAGCAGCTTCCAGGTGCTGCTAAAAGATAGGACCTGAGCCACACAACCTTCTGTTCACCATGAAGACCGGGAAAGAGGACAGACTACACACACACACACACACACACACGTCGAGGAGAAGGAAACAAAACACACAGAGGGAGAGAGGAGAAGGAGAGACCAGATCCAGATCCAAAACATGAACCACTGGAGAGAGGTCTGAGGACAGCCAATGAGAGAGGGATAGGCAAACAGCCTGGACGCTCATGTGCTTGAGGGAATGAACAGAGGGTTAGAGAGATGTAGCGGTTAAAAGAAAGTTTACAATAGGAGACTGAGACTGGGAGAATGTTTACAGCTACCAGGACTGAAATAATCAAAGACTGAGCTACTAACTGAAAGATGAGTTTTAAGTTTGGAACAGACTCTGACAGACTGATGTCAGCAGCCACAGTGGAGTCCACTTTTCCAAATAGTCTCAGACTGTAGGTTGCTCCAGAGGAAAACTCTCTGCAGCCTGCTGACTTGTTTCTCTTGCATTTTGCTGAGTGAAGAGCACAGGATGGAGTATAAGGTTTAAGGAGACCGGACAGGTAGAAAGTCGGCTGCCAATTTAGGATTTTGTATGTCATCAAACGTCTGATCTGAGAAGTAACAGGGAGCCAGTGAAGGGAAGCTAAATTTGGTGTAAATAGTTCAAAATTTTTCTGGATTTAGTTTAAATTCAAGCTGCAGCATTCTGAGCCATTTGATGATTTTCAGTAGGAGCACAGATCGGACCAGGAAACAGGATGATACAATTGACACACATGAGGTAGGGCCTCAGCAGCTGCCACAGACACAAACAATCATTATGTGTTATCTGAGATGCTGGATGGTTTTTTGCTAGAACTTCCTTGAGGCCAACAGAAAGTCCTTCTCCACGTCCTCCCAGAACTCCTCCTTTTGAGTTGGCGAGTGCCACTGCCCCAGCCCTTCTGCCGCCTCAAGAGACCCCCCCCCC
>NW_019525137.1:1937839-2017557 GCF_002814215.2 Seriola lalandi dorsalis
CCCCCCCGGCCAGCCAGCTCTGAAAAGCCTCCCTCTTCAGCTTGACGGCTTCCCCTTACAACCAGTGCTTACCAGCAATTTCTCGGGTTGGCGCCACGACATGCACCGACAACCTTCTGACCACGGCTCCTGACAGCCACGTCTACAGCGGAGGCTTTGAACATGGCTTACTCAGATTCCATGACTGCGGTCAAAAAGTCAAAATAATCTCTCTCTTTTCTAATCACTTTTCCATGACCTGAATGGAAAATGTCATCAGGTCAAGGAAAGATGTGAAGGAAGGTTCATAAGGACAACGAGAACAATGCCGCCTGTGGACGGCATTATCTCCTTTCCTTTCGTAAAAGGAAGGTCCGGTGTTTCCTGTGCTAAAGGATGTAAGATCGGAAGCATTGAAGCTCCTTTCTTTATCATTTAGAGAATTCAACTTGCTCTCATCACGGCTGCTGCTCTGATACTTCTGGGTCATTTCACTCAGTTAGGAACCTTCCTAAGCAGAAAAAGACTTTTCTACTGCAGCCCATTTCCCCAACCTCCTCCGGGATACGTGCAAAAGTATTTGTGTGAAGAATTAAAAAAAAAAAACTTGAGAGGAAAATTTAAAATCATGCCTTTTTTTTTCACAGCTCCACACACCTGGCCAATCACTGTGTAAAGTGAGCGTGAATGTCGGATTGCCGGTTTCAAAAACTGTTGCATGGAGCTGCCGAAGTCCAACGGCAGAAGGGTGTTGAGGGATGTGTGATCTGCTGCAGCTGTAGGAAAATGTTACCATGATAAATAAAATGTGTTAAGATGATGAAGTCTTTAAATTGATTAGTGGGTACAGTAGCTGTTACATTATGCTTGTTTGATACTTACTTATATGAAACAGAGAATATGGAGACAGACATGACGTGTATAGCCTCATTTATGCTTGACACAGCACACCCTCCATAGCATGTTTTTAATTGTGCTTTTGGGAATTTAGTGGATTAAAATTAATCAATACTAAAAAATAATAAACTCACAAAGACAGTTTAATATTAAATCAACTTTCTATTGAAGAAATAGTTCCGATGAAAACAAAATCTCAGCCATATATCTTAAAACTGACAAAATAAACCCAAAAATTGATACAAAATGGTTTTTTTGTAATTTGCCTGAGCCAGCCTTTTAAAACCTTGCATCATGACTCCCAACTATTTAGCATAACGTCCCCTCGGAATTATAAGGTTCTATCTGCGTACTGAGCGGGTTTGAGATATTGAGCTTCAAAGTTATTGCATTCCACATAGCAAAACCGACGGGAAAAGATATCTTTCATACATGAAAATGACAGACACCCTAAATGTATTCCACACATACAATATCAAAATCCTGTCAAACTTATAAATGGAGTTTTCTGGAGAAGGTCAAATGCAGGTAAAACCTTGTAATCCTGAGTGTCTACATGTATCAGTACGTTGAACAGAATGTGTTCTATGACATTTTTAGTACATTTATTTCTTGTATTATGATGAATAATTTTTTTCTTATTCAATAAAAGCATTACAGGTTATATATCAAGGTCAGTGCTAAATATTTTGTCCAGTACAAAGGTCGACTAGATATAGGAACCATTAGTTTAGGTTTCCTTTAGGTTAGACAGCAAGTCAGTGCAGCAGGTTACTGTTTTATTTTTGAGGAAAAAAATATGAAAAGGCAGATAAATTAAATAAATTAGTGTTAATTGTTTAATTAAGACCACAACAATTAAAATGTAGACTATTTATTTACCTTTAAGGAATTTGGTGGCTAGTGTGCTAGCATGCCAACAGTGAACAGCCCCCCCCCCCCCCCCCTTAGCAAGATCTAAAACACTTGAGAAAAGACTGAACTTGCATTTGCACTGTTGTCCTTCTTATTCTTATAAACCTTGTGTTACGGGACATTTTCTCACCTCCACTGAGTTTTCTGTCTTGTCTGCCCCTTTTCCTGCTGTCACCGAACAGTAAAGCGACCTGACGGAGAAGCAGAAGCTTCTCACATAATGTTAATAGGTTGTCACAGAATAAACATATCTGAATAACTCAAAAATGTCTGAATCTTATATTCCAAGGGTCGTCCCCTTGGAATATAAGAAGCTTATGTAAGGTATAAGGCTAATGATTGGGCTGGCAAACCACACACAAATACCAGAGTCAATTTTATACAGTTTCAGCCAAACACTTGTTTCCATATGAAGTAAATCTGACCTTAAACTGCACTGTACAGCGACTGAAAGGCTTTAGCTTAAGTGAAAAGAAATCCAACGTGTGAGTTGTTGTCAGACAAGCTTGTCAGGTCAGTGCTGACTGCTTGTTTGCATCATGAAGCGCAACCCCCCCCCCCTCCCATCCCTCGCCTAATGATTTCTCTCAGGCTCAGAGTAACTCCCCAAAGCTGGATCCCCCAATGGGCACAGTGCCTTTAAACTCAGCAGAAAACCTATTTACACGCAAATGAAAGCACTGCACTGGTGTGGCGCAGGAATCTGTACTTGCTGAAAAAACAGGGCAATTACTTGGAAAGAGTGAGGCGGGGGAATAAGCCTCATCCAGAGAGTAGGTGTGGCATGTACTCAAACTTTGTGTTTAAAGACAAACGGGGTGGTGGTGGTGGTGGAGGGTGGGTGGGGAGACGTGTTACAAGGAGAGGGGTGGGGCACACTCTAAAACTTCCTCTCTGAAAGTGAGTCAAAAGTACAGATGAAAAAAAAAAAAGATCCTAGAGTGAGGAGAGAAAAGGGAAAACCTTGCAGGTTCATTACATCATGGAGGATGGAAGATGTGTCTGTGTTTGCGTGAGTGAGTGAGTGAGTGTGAGGGGAAGCAGGAGATACTGTGCATGCATGCAGGCAAGTCTGAAATGGCCGCTTTCCAGTGGGGATTGCTTTGTTGTCTTTGATTAATGTGCAGATCGACAGTCTCAGGGGAGGGAGACGCGGGTTTGATTGGGTGTTTCTGGCTTCTCATTGCAATCCCAAACCCCCACCCCACCTATCCTCCATTCGATGTTGCACCTTTTCAAGGAAGCTTCCTAGAGATGGGATGCAAAAAAAAACTGCTTCCGATGTGCCTTCCTCCCCTTGGAAGTGTTTGCCTGTGGGGAACTCTCCAACAAGGAGGCGTCAACAGGGATACCAGTCGCGGAGGGAATGGCAGAGCCTGCTGTACTGGCTGGCTGGAAGACAGAGATGTGTTTGATAATGTTACTTTAGGTGTGTGTATGTGTGTGCATCTCATTTAGACTCCCTCCATAGCTCGAGGGCCGTAGCTACTGAGTAAGTCGGTGTGGAGCTGAGCTATGTGTAACTACCTACTCATACTTCCTGATACATGTAATTAAACCAATCAGCTCTGGAAAACACTTTGTTGACCTCTCTAGCTCTGTCAGAAGATGTCCCTTATCAGATCCTCCATATAGTTGACACCTGAACCAGAAGAACCAGAGTCTTGCTCTGTAGCTCCGCACATTACCGTACACAAGATTATGTGTAGTTACTGAGGAAAGAGTGATTAACGAGTCAGGAACGACCTGATGGTTGATGAGTCGTTAATAAGTCGTTCCTTAATGACTCTGACGCCAGGACTATGAAGTAGATAATGATGAGTTACTAGAGAACAGACAGGGAGACACTGTATTAATTAATCATGAGGTAATAAGTGGTTCATAAATATCTGTGAATCGACATACTGACCACTTTCATCATGAATCCTTCTGGATTAACGCTGAACCCACAGCTGAGCGAAACAAAACGGTAACTACTCACACATCACTGATCACTTAAACATGACTCTTTCTGCGCTAACCCTAACCCAGTCTGAAAGAAAGCTATACACCCTGTTCAGTAGTTACCAAGTTAATGAGGGACATGTTACTTCATTACCTCACCATTACCTACCCTTTTCTGGGGTTGAGGCCATGTTCAAAGCCTCCACTGTGAACGCAGTTGTCAGGAGTTGTGGTGGCGGGTGTGCGCTTTGAACGCCCGCCATCCATCCCCAACCAGCTGTTAATGACTCCATTGCTGTTAATAAGCATAGTGCTTCATTCATTATTCAAAACAAGGTCCAAACCTATATGGCTAGACCAATGTTCATCCCAGACATTGGTGGTCATTTCACGTTAAATAAAGGTTAACTATTGTGGATCCCACCACAATAGTTAACCTTTATTTAATGCAAAAGGCTTGTATTGGACACAGTTCTTTATTACTTATCTGTTTGATATGCAGAGTTGGTCATAGCTGAATTTTAGTACAGAGCCTCATTTTTCAGTCGCTCCCATTTGCCAAATTAAAGTTATTGCATTACATGTTACTACAAATTCCTCCTATAATTGTTTCAAATTAAAAGCTCTTTATACTGATTCAGTGGGCAGAAACCATTTATTTCTTAACAGGGCTTATATTGTTGTGCTGCAGTAAACATATTGTGTAATTTATTGTTGCTGGTGTTCCTATTGTGTACATGCTATTCATATCTGCTAGTTTCTTTAGCAGTTAGCAATGACTTCTCTCTCTCTCCTCTCTCTCCCTCTACTGCTATCTCTGCTGTGTCCTATGTTTAGTTATTCCACTGCCTCCTTTAGTAATAATGATACATGTAATGAGAGTAGTTTATTTGCTGTAATGGAGGTGAAGCTCAGTGTATTGGAAGTACTCCTTCTCATCCCTGCAGTTCTTGAGCAGTAAGGAAACCAGATATATTGGTATAACAAGAATTGTAGTCTTGAGCCCCTGGTCAGCATCCATACATGGCCCAGACCTGAACCAGGTTCATACCCAGTCTGTTTGAAAAAAAAGAGAGATTATCTAGAGACAATGAGCTAAGTTGGCAACACTGGAGCTGTAAACACCCCCTAATAGAACCTGTTTGAACCTGGAACTCCAACTTAGTGACGAGGTTGACCAGTGGTGAAAATATGATCAGTCAGTCAGTCAGTCAGTCAGGGGCATTCCAGTCTATAGGGCTGTTGATGGCTGACGATGTCACTAGGTATGACATTTTTATTTACACTCATTAGCAACTTTATAAGGAACACCTAGCAAAAGCTAATGTCGTCTTACACAACTTATCTGCAATAAATCCTCCTCATGAAGGTTATGATGTTCAGTTTTTGTTGAAACTTTTTTAGAGAGGTGTTGATTCAACCGTAAGATCCTCCCTGTAGACTCTAGTTTTTGGTGCTGTTGAAATGTATTGCAATATACTGACAGATGTTTCTATTATTTGTGCACCCTAGTTATATCAGTGAGGGTAGGCTAAATAATGGAAACACTTCTCTGTATAATGGATTAGTTTTAGTCTGGTAAACCTAATAAATTGTCAATTGATTGCATATGTGTTTTGACAGCAGAATCTAGTAGTATATTTATAATAACATTTTGCAATTGGTTGTTGGGGTACTGCTTACCTTGTTCAGTAAGGCAGGGCCTTATCCCAGCTTGCACTGGTTGAAATGAACGTGACCGGTGCACACTATGACTACACACAGACAAGTAAACACATTCACATGATTAGCCTTGATCACCAATGCGGAATGGGTTTCATACTGTGTTACTGCAACATCCGGAGTCATCATACCACTGTCTTTCACACATCTTTCTAAGACAATTGAATGTTCACTCCTTAGATAATTCATAGTATTTTGCTAGTTATTTATTCCAGACAAACTTGTGTTTTTTCAGAAGACTGAACAGAAACATGTTCCAGTACAGAGAGTTGCTACTATGATTAATAGATTGTTTAAGATTTCTTCATGTCTGTCTTAAAGGTCCATATAGTATAAATGCTGATGTCCATGTGTTGTTTGATTATAAAGAAGGTCTAGGTTCTATATTAATGCTGTGAAAGTACCAAAGCGCTCAGTCCACAAAGAAATGTACACAGCCTGTATTCAGAACAACTGAGCCTTAAAATGAGCTGTCACGACTTCTGTAACTTTGTGATGTCACAACAAAACGATCACTGCTCTTAGTCACGCCCCCTGGACCCACCATCCAATCTTGCACAATTTGATTTCTCTGAGTGTTTATCTGCTATATTTTTATTGGATAACTCAGAAAACAGTCAGCCAATCAGAAGAGAGGATCAGAGCCTCCTCTCTTCTGATTGGCTCACTGACCTGTTGTTACTAGAGTGCCAGAAAGAAGAGATGTAAAACTACATTGAGATGTTTTTTGGTTCTTAAAGCCACAAATATATCTTATTCTGGCTCAACACTTCAAATAAAATGCAGGAGAGAAATAAAATATGGGACCTTAATACCATAATACTAAATAATTGATAGTACTTCACCCAGGAGGTGAAAGGTAAAGTTGGTTGTGGTTTGCTGGGGATGATGGAGGGGATTCTCCACCAGGATTTCTCCAAGTGCTCGTGATGGCCACTCTGATCCCATCCATACACCACCATCCTTTGGGTTAAAGAAAGATGCTCAACCTCAGGGTGTGATTTGTGAAAAAAATCAATGTCTGTGATGCAGGGTTGGGTTCATCATAGTCATCTCCAGGTGAGTGTGCTGTGCTGTGCTTACTTACTAGTGTTAACAACAGTTAGCTAACTTTGCATTAGCTGTGGTAGTTATGTACAAACTCGCCTGCATTAAAATATTTCAGATATTATGTGAGGCATGAATACAGGTGCTGACAAATGTAAACTGGACCAAGTCCTGGATCCTGCTTTCACTCAAGTCAAATCTACTATTACACTATAATTATGGTATAATCAAAGTAGTTCTGGGTGGAGCCAGGCATTGTGATCATTCGGGGCTTAGCCCAAACTTAAAGGGCTGAAAATTAAACCATCACGTGTTTTGTGTCAAGCCCAAAGGCTCCCTTAGTTGTTGGGCGACCTATAGATGGTGATACTTCCTCAGTAGCTAAAAGAGCAACATTGATTTGCCGGTCCATTTAGAGAGACTGAAAGGAAATGACACCAAGTTGAATTTATATTATAAACCTTATGAAAGATTTGGGGCTTTTTGGAAAACATCCAAGGGCTGGAGCCCTATAAGCCACCTCCTCGCTACACCTATGCTTCTACTATTACATTACTTCCAAACTATTACTGCTAGTGCCAATACATCAACCACTTACACTCCGTCAACAACTGTTGCTAAACCAAGAGGAGCAGAGCAGAACGCAAATGGATCCACAAAATCAAAAATGTTTACAGAGTACGTTATGCGTATTTGCAAATTGCTCTGAATGTTTGTGGATATGATTCTATACAACACAGATAAAAAAACGTTTGTGGTTAGTTAATTTGTATAATTATATAATAATAAAGTCCAATAAAAACTTCCATATAGCTCCCATCGAGCTGGAGAAACGAGATTTCCCTAATCCCCTACCCTGATTACAGAGACCAAAATTCTTCTTCATAAAACATCTAACAAATTTTTGGCAGAAAGATGACTGTAAACATACTGATTATCTACTGGCAAAATAAGTACTTCTAAAGTACATAAAAACCTTGTCTAACATCTAATGAACAAGAAGCAAAGCTTGCCCATACAGTACAGCACTAAAAGTCTCCTCAGGACTTTCCAGTTCCTGTCATCTAATTTATCTCCATGTTCCCTCACTATTGTATTCACTAACATAAAGAGGGAGGTCATCAGAGATGCAGTAAATGCTTCACTGCTTGCATCATTGCTTTTTCCTCCCCCGTCATTGCGTTTGCATTGACTGAAATTACATATCTGCTAACCCAACTACCCCCCTTTCAGATGGCTTTTGACTGTAATAAATTGCCTCCTGAATTGCGGCTTCATAAATGGCTCTTAAATGGAGAGCAGGCATTGGTCTGATGATGTTTTAATTGTAACTTGCAGAATGTATTAGCTGTGACCTACAGGCTTTTTGTGGCAGCTTCCATTCAATATGTATGTGCGTTCAGACACCTTGGGTTTAGAAAGGTTAATTAACCTCTGGTGGTAGACCTTTCCTTTGCACTTAACTTGGTCTATGTCCTGATAGTGCCATTAACCCACGCCCTAGCCTCTTAACCTCCCCTATCATTACCCACATAAAACCCATTAAAACTTCCTATTGATTTTTCTCAACATACAACTTCTTCTTGTTCTGTTCAGCTTTGTAACATTTTTCATATTCCACATACATAAAATTAGCATTTTATGAACACGTAGTACTGCGGTTGGCAGTGGGTTCAGTTAAAGGATTCAAAGTAAATCAGCTAGTTGTGAAATAATAATAATTTTTTTTTTTTTATGAATAAAATGTATTAAATGGGTTTAAGATTTTCTAAACTGAGGTGGGTGAACAATGACACTGGTGCACATTTGAACACTGTTTGACAGCGGTGAGTGTAGCCTGGTTCCAGCCTGCACATCTCAACGAAACAGGGTTTGTGATGAAATTTGAGAGAGAAAAGGACAGTGTAGCAAATTTTTATGTCGGCAAAATCCATCACAGATTGTTTGAATGAATGATAATGTAATGATCGTATTTTTATGGGCATTTGTAGGTATCTGGGGCCAGGTGCACAAACACCTTGAGTTAAGATTTTCCTTTAAGTCTGAGTTAAGGTTTCCTTAAAATAAAAACAGTTGCACAAAACACCCTTAAGTGAACATTTTAGGGAAACTTTAAGGAGAAGACTTAAGTATTTAAGGTTTTCTCCTTATCTTAGGAGTTTTTTTTAATCTTACTGCATGTAATATCTTTCACAATGCTTGCATTATGTATAATGTTGTATTTAAGCTAAATGACAGAGTCTGTGACCTCATTCCAGTTTACCATCTCTTGCATGCATACAAGACTAGAAAAAAAAGCTTCCACAGGTGTAAATGAGCCTTGATAACAGTGTAAGAACGTCACTATTTCTGTCTATTTTAGTAGCAACAGCTGCTTTAAGTTCTTTTTAAAAAGAGAGACTTTGAGCAATAATGGTTGGGGGGACAGCTACGGCATTATGTGATGATGTAGATTCTATATTGTTGCAGCCCAGCTGTCTACTACAGGAGAAAGACTAGTTCGTCGTACCCTGTGATACGTTAAAGTGTTAGCGGGTAATTATGTTTTTGTCACATTTGACACTGTCATTTCATTTATATCCAATTATACTTATAATATATAAAACTTCTAATATATATATGTATATTTGTTAAAGACACTTGCTAATTTAAAAGATTTTTCTAGTTTATTCATAGACATGTCAGCACAAACTCTTGTTAACCTCCATCCTCCCTCTGCAGCCCACAACCTCACTGTGCTGTCTGTTGATGAAACCATGACGCTGTCCGTGGTGCTGAGACGAAATTAATATATATATATATATATATATATATATATATATATATATATATATAATATCAAGTGTTCTCAGGTCATTTTCAGAGACATATTGTAGCAATGTTCAGAGCGACCTCAGTTTTCTGTAAAAGTAAAGTAGCCATTGTTAGAGTTAAATGTTGCTTAGTGGTCTTTGATTTCCATTACTATGGCAATGCGTTGGAATGTATATGTGCGTCATAGCCATCAGTTCAACAGTTGCTGTTTAAAGTCCCTGATATGTTCAAACTTGAACTGAAAGGTTGGGGTCTACAGAATTGGTTACTCTACTGAGCTATTATTTTTGTTTACCATTCATTCCTGATTGTGTATCTTGCCTATTGAATTAATGTTTTGATTCATGGGACAGATGTTTTTGGACCATTTAGTTGTTTGTTTTTTTTAGGGTATTAAGTTTTAGGATGTAGGTATCTTATGGCTGATATTGTATTAGTACATGCAGTGACTGGGCCCTTATTCACAAGCTTCTGAAGCTTAATGGGGTGTCCCATTTTCATCCATTGCTATTATTTTGTTTGTGCTTTTACTCATATTTTAGTAGTCAGGATTATTTAACTGTTCTACCCCACCCTCCCTCAACACAGCCTTCTTGTGGAAAGGGTGGGTTGCATGGTTACTGTATTTCAAGCTGAGTTTCAGAGAACTTGAGGTTTCATTTAGTTTTTACTCTCCAGATGTTCAAAAGACACACCTCAAACAGCCCAGCATGGGGTCTTAATTAACAGTACTACATTGTGATTATCTCAGCTGGGGTTGTAAACATTTGCAAAATCATTCTCTGTAAAACTTATTAAACTACCTAACTAAATTTAAAACAAACAGTAGAGCAGAGACCGAAACCTGAACTCACCACCCTGAACCGGTAATCTGGACTGTAGCCAGAGACACAGCACAAAAGATTGGTAAACTGTTGTTTGTGAAGAAATTGTTCCAGCAGTTAACATCCCCTTTTTTTGGGTTGTCTGTCAGTATGTCTGTTCTGTTCTTGTGAACATGAACAAATTTCTTCATATTTGGTGCAAATGTTCATGTGGAGTCAAGGATGAACTGATTTGACTTTGGTGGCCAAAGGTCAAAGTCACTGTGATCTCACAAAAAACCGTTTCAGCCTCTTGAATGTGATATCTCCAGACCACTTTTAGCTGGAACTGATTAGAATTTAGTGGTCAAAGGTCAATGGGGTTTTTTTTGGCCGTAACTCACAAATTCATACACTAACTATGGCAAATGTCATAGGACTTCATTTTATCCTTATAGACATTTTGTATCCAAAAAACCTCTGGCCATTATTCAGTGTTGTAACTCATGAAGGAGGGACTGTAACCATATTTCCTGTAAAGTCTTGGTTGCTGTATTTCTATGTATCAATGATATATTGCTTCTCATATCAATGTCATAAGGAAAATTAATTAGTAATTATCCATTTAGGGCCTGTTGTGGTGACAAATGTAGGAATTTAAATGAATGAAGTGCATGTTAAATGTCAGTAAAAGGAGTTTTTTGCAGCACTATATAATACAGTGCACAATTTACAGTTATATAAATCAGGTACCAGTAAAATATGTAGCGATTTCTTCTGGTACTTAAATGTACGTTCAGTGGAAGAAAACAAGACTGTCAACAACAGTTGGACATTTTAGGGATAAGGAAAAAAAAATTATACTTTGTAAATACTGGTTGTCTTACAGGTTGTAGTACTGGGAAAGAAAGCAAGAAATTTTGGTCTCACTTGTTATAAATCAGAATGTGATTGGTTAATTCACCTGACACTTTCTAAATACCTATGGGGGAATCAGGCCTCGTGTTCTGGTTATGCAGTCCTAACCAACTGGGCCAGCTAACCTTTTCTTTGACTAAATAAATAAATAAATAAATAAATCTGCCTAGATAACTCTATTTTCATAGTTTTAGTAACCCTTTCATTTCTGAAGTAAGCTTGATAGAAAATGGGGCTAAAATTAGAATTAGAGGAGAATAATTATTAAATGAAAAAGATTTAATATAGCATTTAAAATGCTATGTTTGGCCTTCTCTGAAGGCCAAGAAGGCCCTGAGGGTTACCCACTGGTAGGAACCAGTAAATGTTTTATAACTACCTGATTCATACAGTGAAACACCCTTAATTAGAAAGTGTAACAGACTTTTTCTCTATTAAACCTTAACCAAGTGCTGTGAGAGTCTAAATGTAACCATAAAATAAAAAAAAAAGTTTAATAATGCTGTAGTCACTACAAGTGGATATTGTCCAGCAAGGCCAGATATTTTGCCAGTAAACAGATTTACTGTCATTGAACATTTTAGTGATATGTATCAACATTTTGTGACTTGCCAAATTTGTTATTTAACAACATTCCCTCGTTATGATAATAGAAAACCTAATCTACTCACAATTCCATTTCCTTCTAAATGTGTTTACTTTTGCAAATGAGTTATGAAGAAGCCCTCATTTTTAGGAGACAGGGCTGGATTTAGTTGTGTATTCCCAAACTAATATGCACTTAGTTAAATCACACCACCTGAACTGGTTAACCGGTGTGAACCAGGTGCAACCCCATACTAGTAAGTATGGGCTTGCAGGGTTGCAGGGCCACTGCCTGGTTGGTAATTTAGCCTTGTAATGTTTTGTGAGGTCAACAAACAAGACAAAAACGATCTAACTGATTACGTCATTCAAGTTGATTAATTATATAAAAAGGTGCACATTTTATTCATTAGATTGGTCGTCTCTGCGGACTAATTTGCCATAATTAATGTAAAACTGTTCCTTGCCACTCGAAGCTCCACAGCAGGTAGGTGAGAAGAGGCACTTCATCCTCTCTCTTTACTTTTTCTCTGTCTCTCTCTTGCATGTGTCAGTGACAATGGAGCACAATTAACAGGGACTCTACTTTGTTAATTTGACGTCTCTTGAAGTGTTAATCAATGCTGTTGCTGTGGCAACCGAACAAAGTAAAAGCTACCATAAACAAGCTACTTAGAGGAGCGGTGCCTCACTTGTGATGTGCAGGTGTTACAGCAGATCAGCCTTCACGTGGGTGGAGGAGATTCTGGTCACTCTCTGGTGTCATGTGACGTTGTCAGAGTGAATGGGTTTAACTGATCACACAATTTGCTTGGTTCTCCTTGTCAGCCAGAGATACTTGTATTGTCTCTAGTGATAGGCCAGCCACCATTTCCACCACTTTCCTCTTTAAGCTAACTGTTTCAACAATTCCTCCAACCTTCACAACCACTGGTCCTTTTCTACGACCCTCTGATACGATCCATAGGAGTGTCTCCTGAAATGGCGCCCCCATGGCAGCAGGCATGCGGGACCTGGCGACAAGTGTACCGGACCTCAGTTGTCTTAGTTACAATAATAAACACGCAGACTGCACCAACAGCTGCATACCTACCATTGTTACTATAATAACGGTCATGGCTTGGTTATTTAGACGCAAAAACTACTTGGTTAGTGTAGCACTGTAATTATTTACAGATAGCTAGGACCCTAATCTAGGTTCGGAGGAATAGTTAAAATGAAGAAAGCCTGGTAGACAAGGCAGGAGTCTCCGATTGTGAGGATCCCACAGGTAAGACGGGTGGGAAACTCACATAGCAACATCAGAGCTGAGAAAGGGGCACAGGCAGAATTCGTGGTTGGGATAGAAGGCTGAGGCATTTACCGGGGCAGAGACGAGGCAGGGAAGTCAGTCTGGAGATGAACGCTGGAAAGTCTTGCATAATACAGAGAACAATCTGGCAATGAGTGAGTGGACCAAGGCTGCTTAAATACTGGCTTAATTGTATATGGAGTGCAGCTGGGAGCAACAGGTGGGGACGGTGAGGCTGATGAGGAGGTGTGGCAGAGTTGAGATTGAGATGGAGGTGGGGTGAGTGGAATCAGGTAGGAGCAGAGGGGGATTGTGACAGAACCCCACCCTCTAGGGACACCTCTTGGGTTGGTCGTACGGTTGTGGGCGTACTTGACCCACAGGAGCTGCTCGGCCCAGGTAGAGGGGTGCTGCGAGACCATTCAGCGGAATCTCTCGATTCTTGCGTTCCGTCTGGCCGTTGAACTGGGGGTGAAAACCAGAGGACAGGCTGGCGGTGGCCCCAATAGGCAAGCAGAATTCTCTCCAGAGGATGGAAGCAAACTGGGGACCTCAGTAGGATACCACATCCACCGGCAGACCATGGAGATGGATGACATGTTGCAACATGAGTTCAGCGGTCTCTTTGGCCGATGGCAGCTTGGGCAGGGGAATAAAGTGAGCCATCTTGTTGAATCGATCGACCAATATGAGAATGGCAGTGTGGCCCTTGGACAGAGGCAGCCCAGTGTCAAAGTCTATGGAGATGTGAGACCAGGGGCGACGAGGGACAGGTTTGGATGCAGGAGGCCAGCCGGGGCTTGATGAGAGGTTTTTCGCTGATTACAGACAGGGTAGGCGGTGACAAGCCCTCTTGTGTCCCCATTCAGGGTGGGCCACCAGAACCGTCGTTGAAGGGCGAGGATAGAGGAAGGGGTCCAGGGCCAGGGCTGGAGAGCCATGCTTGATCTGTCCAAACCAGGAACGGGAGCTTGGGACCCTCTAACCGGTGACACCACTCCTCTGGTCCACGGGTGTAGGACTGCCCCCCCAGAGAGATCAGGTAGGAGCAGAGGCGGATTGTGACATCTTATTTATTTAGAACACAGCACCAGACATTCACAGTAATTGGTTAAAAAAAAAAAAAAAAAAAAAAAAAAAAAAATCACAAAATACACAACTTAAAATGTATTCACACTGACTTAGCTTAGTTACTGGCAAGTGTATAATTGGCTTGAAAACAAGGAAATACCACGCTACTTAACATGGTTGAAAAATAGTTTTAACTCACCAAATCCACGCTCAAAACTCAACAAAAACAATATCCAGCACACAGACAGAAGGTGAACACAAAATTCTACAAAATTATGGGAAAAATAAAATTTTGCATGTCTCAAAACTTGCTTTTTAACACAATTTTTTCTCTCCTCACATTCCGACTCTCCGTAGCTCGTCTGTTGCGCACTGCTGTTTTTATTTCTTTTAAGATGCCGCCACAGCTCCACTGATTGTGTACTCTGCCTTTTAACAGGTGCAGCAGTAACAGCCAAAGTAAAAATGCAATTTAACAGTGTTAACTATTATTATTGACGGTTAACATAATATTAAACATACTTAAGTAGCCTACACCAAGGTTACATTAGTTTTAGGAAAAGATCGTGATTTGGCTTAAGATAAGTACGCATACTTCCTCAACATTACACATTCTTTGTTTCCATGGTTACATATAAATAGCTGCTTTCACAAAGGAATCGAACATAATTTTCTTGTGTCAAGTTCCTGTTTTGTTGACCCATACATCCACCACAACCTCCTCCTGATGTAGACTCTGTCGCTCTTTATACTACGTCACTGCACTTTTCCCTTATCTCCTGTCATAATTACTACAACCACTAGATGTCGCCTAGCAACAAAACATAACTATGGGTCATTATAACCTACTGGATAGACAACATGGGCTCGTTATTTTTACTGAGGAGAGTCTCAACTGTTTTGGTTTTGCCTACAGGTAATCCTCAGCACTGTACGACAGTGGTTTGGCTTAAATGTTATTACTGAGCTCTGACACTGATTCCAGATCTGATATTTTAGAAAGCTGTGACCCAGGCTGAGAGCATCACTAGTGTCATATGACATTTACAGAAAGTTCCTGAAGCATCTTCCTCTCTGTCCCTCAGATACAGTTTTTAAAGGGTATACTGGACATCGAGTACCCACAAAATGGGTGAAGGAGGTGACTGTTCAGTGCAATGGCCAAACTGCTAAGCTACAAATTTATGTTAACAAAAAAACTATCCTGCTATAATGGGGCATGTGTGGCTAAAGAAAATCCAACTTCACTGGCAACAAGTAAGGAAACTGTCACACAGTTCCACTACGCTGCAGGCCATACTGGAAAAGCACAAAGAGGTTTTTCGTGAAGAATTAGGCAGCATGAAAAAAATTACAGTGAAGCTGCACATGAAACCTGGTAGTAAACCAGTGTTTATGAAAGCCAGACCAGTGCCATACGACCAGCGCCATACGCCACCCAAGGTGGAGGCTGACCTGGATGCTCTGGTCAAGAATGGTGGTCCGGAGCCTGTGACAACCAGTGAGTGGGCCACGCCCATCATTACAGTTATGGATCAAATCCTGAGTGGGTTACCAGGAATGCAGTGCTACCTGGACAATATCCTGTATACTGGAGTAAATGATGAAGGGCATCTGTGCAACTTGGATGCAACTCTTCAGAGACTAAATGAATATGGGTTTGGAATCCGTAGGGAAAAATTTGAGTTTTTCCAGTCATCTGTGGAATACTTGGGTCTGATTACAGAGCTGGGTGTTGATGTCATTTGCGCGTCCTGACAACAGCAAGTATCACAAGTCAGACGCTCACTGCAATGCCGATAGGTTATCCAGATTACTGGATCAGCTGTGCAGGTGAAAAAGGAGAACAAATTACCCTGTGTTGTCTGCGGTCATGGACTTGATTGCGTCATCACCTGCAGGGTGTCCCCAACAGTGAAACGCAGGCCATTAAAAACTCTTAAAAGGGCTGTTTCAGTGTCATTACTAACTTCTCAAATACCATTTATGTCAAGGTATGACTGCAGATGGTCCTACGACCTTTTGATAGCTGTCCAACCACAGAGCTCCCTTTTCTAAGTCAAGAGGAGCTGGGGAAGAACACAGAGTGAGTCTGATGATGCAGAGGAAGGCCCAAGTGGGGTCCAGACCCCTCGGCAGCAGCAGGCCCCTGAGCAGCAGCAACAGCAGCAGCAGGCACCTCAGCGGGAGAGTGTGGCAGAGGTGGAGGGCCTCGACGATAATGAGGAGGTGGCAGGGACAAGTGGAGGACAGAGGGAGACTGCAGGACATCCTGTTCCAGGGGAGCGGCCCGTCCTCTGGAAGCAGATACCTTATCTTCCTGATTCCGTAAGTAAGAAAAAACACAAGCGTGTGAGTGATGGTAAGGTTCTGATTAAAAACTACTTACATTTATATTTGTTTGCACAGAAAAATACATCAAGGATTTCGGTGACTTCCTGGAAGGAACCTGCCCAACTCAGAAGCACCGGGAGAATGCGTTCTCCCGTGTCGGCCGGGGGAAGTCCTTCTTATTCTTCATGGCAAGGCCAGAAAATTACAACAAGAACGATTCAAAAGAGTCATGGTCAGCCTGAATCCCTTGGAAAAGAAATTGAGACTGGCCCAAACACTTTTGGCTCGGACCAAGAAGGCTGCTCTCAGGGTAGAGCTGAATAAAAGGCTGAGCAGAGGGGGGAGAAAGACGGGGACTGAAAGCCAACCTAAAGTCAGATTGTTCTTTTTGATGAGGCTTATGAAGAGGCACTATTGTTGCTCAGATCCTCTGGGAACGCTGGTTTGTTGAGTTGAGCTGGTTATGTTTGAGTCTGATAAATGTATACACAGAATTGGTCAACATGATTATTCTTTCTCTGTCGTTGCACAGCTAAGTCAAGAGGAGCTGGGGAGTGAGTCTGATGATGCAGAGGAAGGCCCAAGTGGGGTCCGGACCCCTCAGCAGCGGCAGGCCCCTGAGCAGCAGCAGCAACAGCAACAGCAGGCACCTCAGCGGGAGAGTGTGGCAGAGGTGGAGGGCCTCGAGGATAATGAGGAGGTGGCAGGGACAAGTGGAGGACAGAGGGAGACTGCAGGAAATCCTGTTCAAGGGGAGTGGCCGGTCCTCTGGAAGCAGAAACCTTATCTTCCTGATTCCATAAGAATAAACACAAGCTTGTGAGTAATGGTAAGGTTCTGATTAAAAGTTATTTTCATTTATTTATTTGTGTTGTGTTGTGTTGTGTTGTTGTACAGCAAAATACATCAAGGATTTCAGTGACTTCTTGGAAGGAACCTGCCCAACTCAGAAGCACCGGGAGAAGTCCTTTTTCTTCTTCATGGCATTAGGATCCCAAAAAGTGCATTCATGGCTATTTTTAGATAACATGAGGAAGATTAAGAAGTAAGTTTGGCTCTCCAAATCACCTTCTGTTATCTAAGTATGAAGCCTGTGAACAGTGGCTAAATCCAACCTTGTGCTCTTGCAGATGGGAAGGTGAAGTTATACAGTCTGGGAAGACATGTACTTTAGGAACGTTTACCAGTTCCTCAAGTACATGAAAGAGACTCCACCACACCTCTACTGCCTCTCACGGAGTCAACTGGTTGGAGTTGTCCTAGCTGTCAGAGCTGCTTTGGCTCAAATAACAGGGAAGGTCACCCTGCACCAAATTAAGGTGAAGGCGGACAAAACTGCCAGGGTCGTTTCAAGAGAGTCCCTGGCCTGGTGCAGGAGCCTTCCAAAATTGAACATCCGAGAGCTGCTGGGTGAGTGTAATGGACAGTGAAGTCTTTGTGTTGATCTGTGTGTTCCCAAGGTGTTCAAATGGTGTCTGTGTTCTGACTTTTGCCATTTCCTTTTCAGATAAAATGCGCAATGACAACTCCCAGCAGCTCCGCTACAGATTCTACGGATACTTCTCAGCCTTCGTTGCCTGCACTTATTTACATAGAACGGGGGTTCTGACAAACATGCGTGTTGCAGAGATCGACCAGGCCAAGACAGACACCTCGAGCCATGGTCATGTCGTTTGTGTGAGTATAAGGGTCTTTACTGATGTGTGGTTATAATTAGATTTTCACTGGAAATGTTTGGCTTGAACGGGTCTATATGTGTCGTCTGTGTATTGCAGGTAAGCGAACACAAAACAAGTCGAGACTATGGCATGGCTTGAATATATATTTGAGCCTGAGGAGTTTGAATGGCTTCGTTGGACCTCCGCAAGGATTTGAGCCCCCCAGATAACCTGGTCTTTTTTACAACAGGAAGAGGCCCGGCCAATAATCTGGTCCGTGAAATGCAGGCAGCGTGGGCAGAAATGAAACTTCTGGGAAGGCCCACCTTTATTGACCTCAGGACGGCTGTGTCGATGCACGTGAGTTCTCTTCGCCCACTTGTCCTGAAACAGCGTTGCAATCAAAACTCTCAGCTTTTGTAACACTACAAATCTGTTTGTCCCTCTCTTTTTCTGTCTCCAGACATAGAATGTACACTCTCAATTTATGTGTCACAACACAGCCATGGCGGACTGTTTTATGCCCTGAACTTGGACGTCGAGCAGTACCCACAGATGAGGTACTCGGAAGAAGTGACGTCGGCATCTTCGTCCCGGGCCTCAACATCCGCTTCAGCCTCCACTTCCAGTCCTACTAGGAAGTCCTGGTAGGAGTGCAGAAAAGGAGACGGCACAGAGGACAGCCAGGGGTCACACCAGGCCATGCTGATGAGGGCCTCCATGAAGAGGGTTCTCCAGGCTCCCAAAGAGAAGCGGCAGCAGTCACCAGGAAGTTCCATATCAGGAGTCTGGGGAGTCCGCCGTGGAGGAGGAGCTGGAGAATATTCAGAGGGAGCTGGCTGAGGAGGAGGAGGAGGAGGAGAGTGAGGAGGGCAGAAAAGAAGACAGCACCGAGGACAGCCAGGGGTCACACCAGGGCATGTCTGAAAGACAGAGTAAGTAAAGAAGTGCCAGATGCCTTTGTAGTACTGAAGCCTGTAAATGATGTCAACCAGGAAACTAAGTGTGTTTTTATCTTTTCTCACCAGACCCCCAGAAAATTACAACAAGAACGATTCAAAAGAGTCATGGTCAGCCTGAGTCCCTTGGAAAAAAAATTGAGACCAGCCCAAACACTTTCGGCTCGGACCAAGAGGGCTGCTCTCAGGGTAGAGCTGAGGAAAAGGCTGAGCAGAGTGTGTGTGTGTTATCGTTCTTATAAAAGGATTTTAGAGTTTAGCTTTTAAAGTTTAAGTTTATTGTATCAGTGTTTGCTTGTGTGGTTTCAAGAAATATAACCACTTTTTTAAAAAAAGGTGTTCATCTATCCATTAATATTGAGACTATATTGAAACTTTTACATTTCAACTTCACCCTAATTCAGACAGCTCTTGCCTCCTATGCTGATTAAGTTCATTTTCAAATTTCAACACATACCTCATCCATCTGTACAGAAAACCGTTACTGTCATTTAACCTCGTTACAAATAATAGGTTTTAAATTGTCATATAGTTTATAGAAAGTGTTTTATTGTAGTATAGTAAATAGGATTTATTTTATTGTTTAGGAGAAAGTATTGTATTGTTGATTAATAAAAAAAAAAAATATATATATATATATATATATATATATATATATATATATATATATATTAAATAATCTTATAATAGTAAAGGTGTGTTAGTTACTGAAGGTGTGTTAGACATAGAACTGATAGGTGATAAAGTGTGTGAAATATTCAATAAAACACTTACTGTCAATTATGTTTGTTGCGTATTACTTATATAACACTTACAATTTGATTAATTTTCATTAATGTTACATTAACAGCAGTGCTGTGATATTACAAAAAAGTTCACTAGAGATACAAAGCATTGTGACTGGACACCAAATTCAAATGCAGAATTGGACTGTCCACTATCCTGAGCCCAATGAAAGGTATTTCAAGTGGACAGTGTCCATAATGGCAATACCTTGTAATTTAAAAAACACAAGGTATTGCCATGAATTAATACAAGGCAGACAGCACCCCTCCTTGATTGAACACTGAACAAGATAGATAACCGTAGCCGTTCAGAGACTCATAATAAAATTTGCATTGTTGTACTGAAAACCTGTATAGGATTGATAAGCAGAATCGATAATGGCATTGGTATCAATAAAATCTCATCAATTCCCATCACTACACAAGCTGTGTCAAAACATTCCTCTTGTACATAGGCCGTAACCAGGCGCAGCTGTCCGACTGGCTGTTCCTTGATGACACAACCGGGATCCAAGGGTGAGTAGAATAAACACATACACAAACAATATATTCCTCATAAAGTACAGTGTTTTATCAATTTAATGTGTAAAATACTATCCCCCCTTCCCCTATTCTCTTTCATCAGCTAGTCTCGGAGTGTGGTCAGTGGGGGTATGAAGGTAACCACAGCCTTTTATCTAAATAACGCCCACAACTTTGTAACATTCCTAAAAAGGACTTGCCAGCCAGTTCCTGCAGCCTAACCAGATGGGAGCCAATTAATACCGTCTACTGCAGAATCATTTGACCCGGAGATGAAAGCTGATTTTTTCTTGTTCCATTGCTGACAAAAGCCTCAAGTTGGCAGTTGTTAGCAGGTTTTTTGACCAGTAAGTAAGGGGATATACATTGTTTAACATTAAAAAAAATAATCAATGAGATCCAGCACTAGGTGAGACAACAAACAAGCTGACAAACAGTATTAAGGATTTACTGGTATTAATAAATGTATTGTATGACACACACTAATATATATATATATATATATATATATATATATATATCAAGAGTGATGTTGCCATATATTTCACCTATAAAAAAAGGGGATATACTTTTAATCACATATATACATCCTCTGGTTATATAAAGAAATAAGTTCATAACATATGAAATACCCAGAGAATTTATATATGAACACACACAGACATTTATGTATATATATATATATATATAAATAAAAAATTGTAATCCTTTACATGACTGTTACCCAAAAAAAAAAAAAAAAGTACATTACTGCCCAACTTTGTTTGTCACATAACACTATCATCAAACTAGGCTACATGATGCAAAACATTACTTATACACGTTGTCTTTTTTTTCCCCAATTCAATTAAAAAAAGGTACATAAAGGTTAAAGATGAAATCAAAAAGGTTAAAGAAGCTCATTTACATTAACATGATAGATGTATAGTCACTAAAAATAGCATCACCAGCACAATGTTATTACATTGGAGATTTACCATGCAATTCAATAAGGCAATAAGAAAATGAATCGTTTAATGTCGACTTTTTAAATTAATAAAAGTGCATCAAACAAAAAGGGAAGGATTCTGAAGGGTATTAAGTCATCAGATTTACTTTTATCTTGATTGCATTGTGGAAGTCGTGAATAATTAATGGAGGGAGCTTATTAGGAAAAGATGATTAGGCAAATTACACAGGTGTCGGATGCATTTTTCATGATGAATTTTGCCAGGACAATCCTGGATTTCCATCTGTTCTGCTCCTATCAGAATGTCACTCCAGGGGAAATTAATGTGACACATTAAAACGCAAATTGCAGGCTAGCAAAAAAAAAAGAAAAAGAAAATAAAAGTATAAATAAGATTTAAGGGTTTTGTGCTGAAATAAACATAAACAGGGAATTGCCATTTTTAGAAGCTTCCCAATCATCAGCAAGCTTTTGGCAATTGGGATGTAATAAGGTGATTCTTTTTAATGGACACTGGGAATTTCATTTTATGATTACACTGTGCAAGAAAACGACTTTGTCCTTCACCATTATGCATGGTCTGAGCTCATTCAGTCCTCAGTATATGTAGACCATTACTGAAGGTATAATTAAGACTCACCTTTCATTTGGTCTTATATAGTGGAAGGTTGAAAAAAAAAAAAAAAAAGAAACTGTTTATCACCCCCCAAGCATAGCCGTCTGCTTCCTGCTTTTCACTTGAAGCATTTCTATAAAACGCTGATACTGACGCTCAGACCTTCAAATCAGTGTTTCTGACCAAGGGTTTGGCTTTTATTTGCAAGTACACTGACACAGTCTGAATAGTTTTCCACATCTGCATAAGCATAATTTTGATGCTATGAGGCAAATCAGAAATCTAGTAGCGAAGCATTTAGACTTGAAGCATTTGAATAAATTTAAACTATTAAAGCAAACAGAACGAAGTGAGAGAAGACACTCTCAAACTTCCAACACAGAGCGCGTTTCTCTGCAGGCTCAGACCATTCTCACCTTCCTTTCCCGTGATCAAACCTCATCAGCTCCTGCATTATTGAAAGGAAAACTCTTGGCTCAATATGACCACCATGTTTTTTCTTGGTGTGGTCCTCTGCTGCTTGCCTTTATTGGGGCTCCCCAAGGAGTACTTCAAGGCCCCCTCAGATCAGGCTCAGGCAGGTGGGTTTTCACCTCTTGCACCTGTGAACTGTCTTCATAAATTCTATCCTCCCACAAGCAAATCAGCAATGCTGTTTGTGCTGCTTTCATCTCAGCCTTTTCACTTGCTGTTGGTTGCTGAGCTGTTTATTTGTCAGAGGAAGAATAAAGAGACACCTATTCACATGTGTGCATGTGCCATGGTGGTTGTTCATGTTTGTGTTTTTCTATGGATGTGTCAGTGTGTGTCACTGTGAGTTTGTATGGTTATGTGTGTACTGTATTCGTGGGCTCCAAAAAAGCGGAAACCCACAGAACTTGTGGCGACTGGCAGCTTTGTGGGGACGGAAGCTATGAGAAACCCTTGGAGGCAAAAGTTACATACAGGGCGTGAAAGACTTGGTATTAAGATTAGGGTAAGGGGCTCGGGCAGTGGTCGGCAACTGGCAGCCCACATGCTAGAAGGCCCACCATATTATTTTGTTAATCTAATGTTTTAATCTTTCAACATCTGACTGACGGTCACAGATTTAGCTATAATGTTCAATTAGAAATGCTGCTGTCGGTACAGTCTGCCTGTTTATTATTGTAACCATGACAACCAGGGTCCAGTACGCCTGCCGCCAATGGGGGCGATATTTCAGGAGACACTCCTATGGGTCGTAGTAGATGGTTGAAAAAAAACGACCTGTATGGTTGTTTAGGTTGGAGGAGTTGACAGACATACGATGTGTGATGTGAAAAAAAACGCCAGTTCAGTAAATCAGTCAAACATAATGTGTGACTGTGGCTCACAGCACCACATGTGAACAGTAACAAAGTAAATTCCAGTTGAATTTTTATCATTAATTTCCTTAATTAATCTTTGATTATATTTTGGCTGCCATCTAATGGATTAGAAAAACATTGGCCCAAGGCCAATCTCACTTGCCAACCTCTGGGCCAGGAATGCAGTATGTCAGTGATGAATATAGAAAGCCATGGATATGTGTGTGTGGGCTTGTGTGTATGTGTGTTTGGCCAATGGGGTGTCTACTGAAGGTGTCCAGGGTTCCTCTATTGATATCTTGAGGGGCCATAAAGTGAAGTGGAGGAGGATGTCTACAGCAAGTGTTTGGGTCTCTTCTGTCCCTATCTGGGGCACTATTTCATTAGTAAGAAGCTTTTCAAACCTCTACCATTCCCATGAAATGTTTGATATTTTAAGGGAACAAATGCCATTGTAAGAATGCAATAAAGAATAGTAAAATAATAATTGATATAAATACTGATAAAATAGAGGGTAATTCTTACATGTTAAAGATATGTATTTTTTAAGTTATATAAAATTGTATTCTGAATGTTTATCCAATAAGAAATGTGTGATTTAAAAAGCTATTAGACATTTAATCCTGTGGTAAAACAAATCTTCATATGCGTTTCATCCTTAAGCTGTGTTAGTGTTGATACAGGAGAAAATCAAAGTGTCAATACAGTGATCCAGAATTTCACTTCATTTTTATTCATATATTCAATATTTTCAAATCACAACACACACACATACATAACATCAAGGTACAGAATAAGGTCAACATCGACAGTATTATATAGAAACCCAACACTTCCCACCGTAAGCACCGAGCAACAGTGGAGAAGAAAAGTCCCTCTGATGTGGGGGGCCGTGTGTCTCGGCTGGTTCAGTTGAGAGATGGTGGAGAGAGAGACCAGGAACAGCTGTATATAAGTTACTGTAATGATAGCAGCACTGGTTAATAATACTACTACTAATAATAATAATAATAATAATAATAATAATAAAGTGAGTGAGTGAGTGAGTGAGTGAGTGAGTGAGTGAGTGAGTGAGAGGACACGAAGTTAATCACATAGAGTTGTGTGATATAAATGCATGGAAACAGAAAAAGAGAGGAAGTGCTCATTGCGTCACGGGAGTTTCCCCAGCAGCTTCAGCCTATAGCAGCATAACTAAGGGCTAGTAAAGGACTCACCTGAGCCAGCCCTAACTACAAGCTTTATGAGAGAGGAAAGTTTGAAGCCTGATCTTAAATGTAGAGAGGGAAGCTGCCTCCTGGACCCCGACTGGGAGTTGGCTCCACAGGAGAGCAGCTTGATAGCTGAAGGTTCTGCCTCCCACTTTTGTCTTAAAATGCAGGTCTACTTGTGATTTCTAAGACTAAAGTGTTCTGTTAGGATAATGGGGAACTATGAGCTCTCTAGGATACAATGGAACGTTGTCATTAATGGTTTTGTACATTGGGAGGACAATTTGAATTCTATTTAAGCAATATAACACGAGAGGGAGTGATGTACTGAATATCTGCACAGCTGTGATTGGGTAATAGGGACGAGGCTGCAGGCTGTGCTGATGATAACAGTTTTACGAGTGCCATATTAGTTAAGTAAGCAATGACAGATTATGATTTGTTAATTTCATCATTTATTTGGTTACGATTACAAATAGCTCTGCAACTGGACTGTTGCTAACAAACATTTTCCTGACCTGCACAGTGCACACTAGCTTGATACTTTGTCTACACGTTACTTCAGATGTGCGCTGAAGTATCCAGGCTTCTTTCCTTCCCCTCATCCGACGACCAGACATCATTTATTTCTGGAAATATATTCATCTTTGCAAAGTTTTTTTACAATCTAGAACAGATGACCGTTTACAAAATGCTAATTAATGATTAAGCGGAGTGATACATGTAGTTAAAAGTCCCATTGCTGTTATACTCTATATCAGCACTCAAAGAATGCCTCTTGGCCAATCAAATTACTTTGCCAGATGTTTTTAGAGGAAGCTAATGCATAGAAGCTAACACAGGAGAAATGTGATCTATTTTTCTAGTTCTTGGATCTGAAGCCCCTTTGCATTCATCATATAATTTACTGCCCTCTTGTGGTGGCAGCAGGGTGTTGTCTCTGCAAGCTAACTTGACTTCCAGCTGTTGTATCGATAGAATCTGTCATTTTCGTGGATTTAACCGTGTCCAGTTGACAAAGCTTTGAGCTTGTCGAGTGGAAAAGACAGCAACTTAATTCGGAGTTATGCACATTGAGGATAACCCTGGATCGATGATGAGTGATTAGCTATAGCCAAAGTGTGCTTGTGTCAAGCTGTGCTTAACTCAGTTTTTCTTCCATTCTGGGATCAGTTAAGAAATTTGACATGGACATGCGCAGAAGTGTGTGGAAACTAAACTTGCTTATTAGGCACTAAGAGGCAGCAGTAGTTAAGGTTCTTAAAAATCTCTTCATTAATTCACTGATATCTACACACACACTATTAATGTATGATCAAAAATCTGAAGGAATTATCATCATGAAGAAGCTCTATAAGTTCAGGGAGGTAAGTATAATGAGAATTTAAAATAAATGAAAATGGATTTTATTTTTGTTTGGCTTAACATTAAAAAGGTGGACAGTCTAGTGCACTTTGGGTGCATTCATTTAAAATGTTAAATGTTTGCCTTTTGTTTTTTTTCCAAAATTGTGGTTGGTTAGGTAGAGGTTGTCTAGCCTAACCCTAACCCACCTCAACTTTTATTTCCTTGATTAAAAAGGTGAAGTTTTTTTTTACGGTAAACACAAGAAACTTGTGCTACAGAAAATGGACCAGACTCAGTGAATAGTTCCCAAAGCTTAACATCCTAAGTCCTATGATAACTATTAATTTAGCTATACAGACTAATGAGAAGTGATAACTACCATGTCTTTGGGGTCATCAGGTGGGAACCTCCTTTCACCAGTGTTTCGTCTAGTTGGTCCCACGACACCTAGACTAGACAGTGATCACTGGTGTCCCAGAGTCACTCCCCTAATGCCAGCCATCACTGCTCCTCACACCACAACTATTTTCCCCTTTATCTTGCCTATGCTACCACAAACAACACTATCAAGTAGGACAAAACACACTAGCAGATTCAGCAAACAAAGACTCCCCTAAACAGTTCTGTTCTGTTGTGTAGGACTAGATGTTTTTTTTTTCTCAGAAAAGTGGCAGCCAGTTTGAATGAGGGACGTAGAGTCAGGGAGAGATGCCTTGTTGGGCTAAACTCTCCCCCGCTGGATTAGGCTTTGCTCTACCTCCCCCTACTCCCCCACTCTCCAAGACAATACAACTCACCTAAAACAAACAAACAAACAAACTCACCTAAACAGTCAAAGACACACTACAAACCAATCCAAAACAATACAAACAAACAATACAGGCCACCTCACCTGGACTAACCGCATGGTCTCAAAGAGGCTCACACAGGCCACAAGGCTCACTTAAAAACACTTCCTCTTTCTGGATTTCTTCCTTGCTTCTCTTAAGAGCTCCCCCTGCTGGGCCCCCAGCTACCATTATTTCTTCTCAACCAAATCCACTCACTGGATCTTACTGCCTCATCTGACATGTCTTTTGCTATTTTCCCTCACACTCTGTCCACTTCCTCCTAACTCCCTCACCAAAGAGACAACAGACCTTGCTTCAAATCCTCTACCTCCTACTTCCACAGGACAAATCCTAACTTTCCATCCTTGCTGCTCTGCTTCTGCCCCTAACTCTACATACCTAAGCTTTTTCCTTTCATATGCTTCTACAACTGAAGCCTCCCACGGAACAGTCAGCTCTATGAAATATACTCTCATTCTACTCCTAGATCACAAGACTATAACAGGCCTTAGCTTTGTACTGGCTATTTCCTGGGGAACAACGAGCTTTCCTCCTAAATCTACCTGCATTTCCCAATCACAAGCATCCTCTAAGCTGCCTTGCCTCCTTGCTGTCTTACTAAATTTCTTTCCCTCTTGAACAAACTTGATTGCAACTCTTTATTTTAGACCCTCCTAAATTTGCCTGCCTCCGTAACTCTTCAATTCCTGCAGCTAAGCTTTTTAAAACCTGGTTATGTTGCCACGTATACCTGCCTTGCGACAGACTAACCTTGCAGCCTGACAAAATGTGCTTTAAAAGTTGCAGTACCTGAACACAATGAACATAGCAGGTCTCCATTTACCCAGAGTTTTAGGTTCTGGGGAGTTGGCAATACATCATATGTTGCCCCTATCAAAAATCTAATACTACTTTCCTCCATACTCCACAGCTCTTTCCAGCTAAGCTTTTTCTTGTCTACACCTTCCCAATTCAACCACTGCCCCTGCTTAGCCTGGGCCCCTGCCTTTGCACCCCTTAATATTTCCTCCTGTCTACGAACCTGCTCCACAACTACCTTTCTCTTCTCCTTGGGACCTGCTCTACTCCACACCGGTTTGACTGGGCCAAGCCCCAAGCCTCCCCGGCCTATTTTGACATTACCCACAATTTCTGTATGCCTGAGCGTTGCTTCCGCCTCCTGCACTGCCATGATTGGATTCCATTTTCTCCCCTTGTTTGGGTTTGGAACCACCTTACTAGCTACCAGATCTTTACTTGGAAGTATAAACAATTTAATGCACAGTTTGACATAAACAGGGTCTCTTCTCTCCCAAGTATCAAAGTCATTTGAATCCGGGGAAAGAAGAAGAGGCGAGGCTGGGTGGGGCTAGTGAGTATGGCTGATCTGTCGCACGGAGAAAAAGACAGGTTCAGGCAAAGTAGATTACTAGAGTCTCCACAAAAATAGATCACAATAACAGGGAGCTGTGGTGCGACTACTGAAGGGTTCACAACGAACTGGGGAAGACTGGAGAGGAAGGCCAAGCTGGCAATCAGAGTAAATGATCCACAGGTGTGTGAGGAGCAGCAGGTGCATGAGGAGTTTGGCAGAAGAGCAGAATGTAGGTCAGCCACACCCAGCCTAAGACACACACAGACAGACCGGGGATACAAACTGGGGACAAACATTCAGCAAGAAGCGAGAGGAAAACACACCGGAGAAACAAGGGGAATAGACAAAACTGTAGATCCTAGCAGATATTCAATATATATTTAACATTGCAATATATACTAAATATATATGCACACACACATTAGACCTTCTTCACTGAGAAGGAGAGGAGATGAGGTCTGTCCAAAATGTATCTGTCTCCAGCTGCTTTTATGAAAAACAGTAGCTGAATGGTTTAAAAACATGCCAGATGCCTAATGTGGGTTATTTACAATATGTGTGAAGTTATTTAGTTACTTATTTATTGTTCTTTATAATCTATACTTAGAAAATAAAAAAAGTTTTTTCGTGTTCTTTAGTAGATTTTGAAATTTTAAACATAAAGGGGAACATTTGGAATAAAAATAAAATCCAGATTTTGTACATTTTTTGATGGTGTCAGATTCTTTATTATGTAATGGTGATGGCCTTTTTTGCCTAGGGCCCCAACATTCTCTAGAATCCCCACTGCCTGTCTGTGATTCCTGCCTCTATCCCAATACAATGGGGGTGACTGGATTTAAGTTCGTGGTTCTCACAACAATAAAAAATCTGCAGCGAAATTTACTAACACTGCATCACATATAACCAATTGAAATATAGTTAACGTCTATTGTGAAATGTATTAAAATTTCAGTAGGCTCCATTTGAGATGCAAATTTTTATAGTAGGTTCAACTTTTGGGATTAACTTTCATTGAAGGCTCTCCAAACACCTGGAGGGTGATAAACTGTCAGGACTCTCTGGGCTGCCAGGTGGCTCCCTGGCTATCCCGGATCCCCTCCGAGTCACATTGTATAATGTTCCAGTTAGGATGATGATGAGGACGGTGACAGATAGCAAGAAGTTTGAAGGATGGCTGAGTGGACAGACGTTTGACCTGAGAGGAGAAATTGGATTTGGCTCCTGTCTCTTGGCGCTGGCAGAGGGTGGCGACAAGCTCGGTAAACTACCTTCTCTCTCTCACACACACACACACACACACACACACACACACACACACACACACACACAGACACACACACACACACACACAGACACAGGTTTTTGTGTACTACAAGGACACCTCTCCCCAAACCAGTCTGTTGGTGTATTAGAGGGACACACCTTCGCACTTACTCCACAGACATGTGGTAGATATCAAAAAAATCGAATTTCAACCGTAGAACACAGATATCGCTTCAGAGTTTGTTTACACAAAACACAACTTGAAATGTAACAACCTGACAATATACATAATTATGAGGACAATAAATAATTAGATACCTAAGCCCCTCCCATGACAAAGCCTGATATTAGAAGGACTTACACCACTTGTAAGGACAGTGGCTATACAACACACAAAAATGTCACTTAAGTGTATTAAAGGGTCAAACATGAATAATTGGAACAAGGATAAACACATATACTAAAGTGACAATATTTTGCATTAAAAGGACACACCTGTTATATAAGGACGAATTGTTCTACACAGTGCATAGTACACTAGCACTGTGCATTGTGCAATTTAAAAGAAGCTGGTATGTATAGTATTTTAGTATAGTGATTTGAAACCACATGTTTTTATGTGAAGTGACTGTTTATCTACACAATCTTTTAATAGACATCAGGACATACCACAGCATGCACAGTCAGTGAACAAGGAGAAGAGTTTTACTTGCCATTGTTTTTTGACAACATAGTGACAGTCAATTTTCCTGATAATATCAAATAACAACATACAGTTAAATTTGTCCTGTGTGTTTAAAGAAAACTAGAGATCATCTTGCGATGGGATCACATAAGCTGTGACACCAGACAGCAGGTTGAGAACTGGTTATGAACATCAATATTTACCCTTGTGAACATTTATAAACATATAAAAAGAACATAAATACACATCTAAAAGTCCATTCACATTAACGTATATGAACGTATCATTCTGCAACTGTCTTTTTTTTTTTTTTTGAGCATTAAGCTCCGATTCCTGACAAAGTCTCTACTGTTTTGAACAGAGCGATTAGTCAGAGCAGGATGCTCAGCCGTCTTGCATTGTTTGTATTCAATCATAGTGACTAGTTTCCCCTTGTTGATGTGGTGACGGAAGTGTCTAATTACTGCTGCTGCCTCTTTTGAAGACCACTTCTGTTTTTGTTTCCTCCTAGGATCCTCCCTTTAAGCAGGATTTTCAAGAAACACTACAAAAGAGGAAAACAGATTTCCAAACACGGGAGTTAACACTGTACCACAGTTTGTTGTGGCGATAAAAGCTCAGGCAGGGCTCATTGTGACCTAGAGAGCAGATAGTCAAATGCAAATATGTCAAAACAAATATTTATTTAATAACCCCCCATATGCACTAGATTTGGATCTAGGTGATCTGAATATTTCCACAGGTTGCAGCAAACAACTTCATTCTAAGCTTTGTGACTGGATGTTGTGCTGATTCAACCAGGATAGTTTAATGCCAATCCAAATCATAGATGTGCTTCAACTGTCAGAAGCTAACATTGTCTAAGGGAAAAATGAATGGGAATTTAACTGCAGAAAAAAAGAGGTGCCCAAAATAGCTCCTCCCACTCTCAATGTTTCAGTTGCTGGCTCACGGGAAGACAAAACTTTGTTGACATAGTTCCTATTAAACCTGCTAGAAGTCACCACTCTCAAAACATGATTCAGTAGTAGATTCTTCTTTGTGTATGTGTATGTGTTTTTACCAGATTGTTTGCACATTTCCTTTCTGCTGTGCACTTTGTCCTCTCCATCAGTGTTTTTGTCTATTGCTGAAAAGAAAAGAAAAAATTAACTCGTCCATGTCAATCCAAGCTCTTAGGTTAATGTTTAATCTTCATTTCAATTTTTATGTCATCTACAGGATATTATCAACCTACATCTCCATAGCAATCTAAGCTGTGTTTTAATTGCTTCAGAGCATCCCACAGCCACTGGGAGATCATACAAAATATTGTTAAAACAGTGATTATTAATGGTACTCATTTCAGTTCTACATGAAATCCTTTAGACACAACTAAAAAATACATAATTTACAACAATCTTAAGTAGCAATACCTTCAATTTCAATCCCTTCAAGTGTTTTGCCCCGAAGGTTTGTGTCATGGTTTGCCATGGCGGACATTTTAGGTTTGAATTTATGTTTGGACTTTTGTAATTTCCTGTTTTATTTTGTAGTTGGTTTCCTTGTGTGTCTCTGATTTTACTTCGTGCCTTGGTCCTGCTTCTGTGTGGTGATTGTCTGCTCCGCCCTAATGTGTTTCACCTGTGTTCAATCACCCTTGCCTCCCTTGTGTCTATATAGTCTCTGTGCTCCCCTTTGTCTGGTTTGTCCTTGTGGTATCCCTGTGTCTCCGGTTGTTGTTCCTTGTGTGCCCTCGTGCTTCGGGTTCCTGTTGTGTTGGTTAATTTTAACTTTGGTTAATAAACTTTTTGCACTTCATCCCAATGTGTTTGCTGCATTTGGGTCCAGCTTTACCTGCACTGTGAAAGTTTGTAAGGGACCTCCATGGCAAGAAGTAGTTTTGATATCTTGGCCAGCTGGCTTGTAGCCTCTGGAAGCCTGTAATATTCTCTGTGGACCAAAAAGTCAGCAACTTGGTCCAACTCGACCAATTCTTTCAGATTCAGGATCTGTGACAAAGTTGCAACATGTTTGCGCAACTGTGTCGACCTGAGGAGGTCAGAGTTTTGCGCACCACACTCATTTGCATGAATCCTCTGACAGTCCTGTCCTCTGTAAGGAGTCAAACAGTTGGGTGTTATCTTCTGGGACTCCCCACTCCTTTCTCCTTCTTGTGAGGTGTGTTAATGCATCAACCATGTCCGGAGATAAAAGCACAGCAACTTTTTGCCCCATTTTATCCCTAATTTCCACCTGACTGAAATGTGCACAAAGTTTTTGTTCAAACTTTGTGAGTCCGACTGCAACATCCTTATGTAAGTGCAGCTGTGTCCCTCTCCAGGAAGCCTTTTCGTTGCACCTTTGCAACCTCTCCTCCACGTCTTCGGTTGAACAATATTATTTTCGCCAGAGTTGCTCTGCAAAGTTCCCCATAGACTTGTGCTGATGCCATCTTTCATGTTTTCAGATGCTACACTGGCAATCTTTTCAAGATGCTGGTGAAGACATTGCACATCCTCTGTGAAAGGGAGGGTTGATGGCTTGTTAAAGTGCCCCTCATGCAAGGTAGTCAAAGCTGTGTGGGAAACAAGTTCAAGTTTTTTTTTTTTTTTTAAATTCTGGGTTGACTTGATCAGCTCACTATCTTCTGCCATTAGAGCTCTGCAGTGTACGCTAAAACTCAGGCGCAAACCAAAGAAAAAGTATGGCCCAAAAGAGTCTGTGCATTGTATGTATTGCCAGGCTATGTTCCTCCGGAGAGATCTGTGGCGACACACTCGCAAATGTCTTTCAAAACCAGTGGAAGGCAATGAAGGGCCAGGAAGAACTAGGGTCTTGTCTTTGGCCACAATGTCAGAATCAGCGCTGTGTCAACAGATATCCCAGGGTGTTTGGAAGCTGTTGACTGTGATGAAAGATGATGACATCTCTGCTGCTGTGTGCAGTGACTTCTGCATCCTTCAGCTGGCCCGGTCAATAAACATAGATCCCACGATATAACTATATTCAACAGAACTTCCGAAGTTGGAAGACTTTTGCTGACAATGCGTAGAGATTTTTCAATACACACCCTTGAGGATGCTGTAAGACCTGTAGATTTTCATGTGGTTATCCAAGCTGTCAAGAAAGTGTCAGGGTTTGAAGTGACTGTTTTTAATAGCTCCATTAAAAACCAACTATATGTATCACTTTAATGCACTCTAAAGCACACAAATATTTTGGGCACAGATGCACACACTGCACCGCCACCTACACAAAGTCCTGTCCATTCCCCACAGTACACAGCATGGCACCAGTAGTTTCTTAACGTGAAGATCAATACATAAACTGAGATCCAATGTAAATGTGGAAAAGATAATACTTAACACAACACACTCTCCCCCACAATACACAGTATGACACCACACCAGCAGTAAGTATGGGGACATACAGTGACAAGACAAAGTCTGTGAATCCTTTGGAATCATCTGGTTTTACCAAGTGTAGACAAATGCAAAATGCTCAAGCTAATACCACACAAACAATCTTTCATCTGACTGTGGCCTGATGAATATCTTAACTCTTTGAAATGACTCTGTAAGCCCTTCAGCTTTATACAAAACAACAATTCTTGATCTTAAGTATTCTGAGACCTCTCACCTCCAATCTGGTTTCATTGACTGTGTTCCAGGTCTGATAAATCCCGACTCCAGCTATTTTTATTTTTTTTATTTATTTATTTTTATAGCTTTTGTTCATGTCATCAGGATAGGGGTTCCCATACTTTCTACAACCAACACTAAGAATATTTTACTGCCATATTCAATATTGACAAGAACAAAACAAGGGTATGTTGTTCAATATGATGAATTAACACATGAACATCTCCACACAGTTGGGAAATTTTTTAAATGAAACTGTGTATTCACTTGAATATAAATATATTAAAACTTATGAGGTACAATGTTCACTTCACAGCTCAATCTCAGATCATCTCCCTAATAACATGAAGCAGTCATCTGGAATAGCACGAATAGCTTATAGTAAATTATAAAATTTCAGATTTTTTTTTTTTTATGAGACGGCTCAGAGTGGGGGGAAAAAATGACAAGCTTGATTTTTGCAGTGAAAATCACATTAAAATATATTAGGCTGGAAGTGTTAGTTCCATCAGTAAATACCTTGCCTCTCCATAGCTAGTCAGAATCTTGTATTTGTACGTGATTTCTTCCCCAGGACTGATGTCTTTCAGTGCAAATAAGCACAGATGGGGCTTTCCATCTGATTTCCAACTGATTGTTTTCATTTTGCTGTTTGGGTTCACGTGATCATTGACAAGTCTCCCTAGAGAGTCTTCTCTGGCAGCATCAATCCTGAAACGACAGGAATATAAAAATGATTACAAAGTGCAACCATATAGACACACACAGAAGCAATTAATACAAGTCTCACTGAACAATTAAAGAATCATGTTTCTGGATGGATTATTCATCTGTTTAATACTACTGTTACTTTTACAACCATGGAATAAGAAAAGACAGTATATATCTCTGGGTGACCTACAATTTAAGCACAGCAATATAGTAAATACCTGATTTTATAACTGCAATGTTGTCTGATGAAATCAACAAACATATAAATGAGAGACTGAGGTGTGATTTCAGCTGGATTTACTTATAATCACTTGGAGAGAAACTTAGGAGAGACAGACTTTTCCTTTTCATTTCAGTCATAGTACGAAAGAGACAGTTGATTGCATGCAGCAAAGTGCAAACCGGGCCCGTCGTGGTAAAAAAATTATTGCGAACTTTAACAGGTGAGCTACTGAGCAGTATGTATGTTGCACTAATAAATCCTTCCTGGCTCTTACACAGCTCCCAGTCGTCTTCTGGGATTCACAATAGTTTAGTCTTTATTTACATAACAGCCTTTTTTTATTAGAGGCAGGTCTTTATATCTAACTCCCTCTGTTTGATATGTAGAGTTGGTGAAAGCGGTTAGTATTAAGCCTCGTAACTGATGACTGCTCTCTCTGCTCGGTGTGTCTTATGTTTACTTATTTCTCTGCCTCCTTTATTAATAGTGATACATGTAATGAAAGTAGTTTACACAGAATCTCGCCTCCATTGTAATGGAAGCGCTCCTCCGCTCCCCAGCAGTAGCCTACCCGAGAGACCAGGAGTCCAGAGCTGCTCTTGCATGCTCTAAACTGGTGCTCTTAAATAAAAGACCAGGCTAGTTCATCAACTTGTCTGCAATAAAAGTTAAAGTAAAGGTAAAGTTGTGGTAGCTGAGGTTTCCTTGATAACTGACGATCAGTTAAACACAGCGGATTTGACAAAACCCTGAATTATGGGGACTTCTGTCTGTTCGACCAATGAGAAGCTGCGAATTATACACGTGTGAATATATTCATAAGGGGGTGCAGTAACACTGACCCAACTGCAGGGTCGCAGTGTCAATACACAGATTTATACACAAAAATGTTTTTTGTGAACTATAGGGACTTTTGGAGAGAATTTGAGCCCTCTCTACCTGTAGAAACACTTCCACGTTGTCGGTATTATGAGGCCACCTACCCTGTCCTCATAATACAAAATGTCCGCGTAGTGATGTGTGTATTCATATCAAATGTCCTTGTAATATATAAAAACCAACACACACACACATTCATGCACCTCCCCTCCACGCCATTTCCATTTCATTTTCCGCAAAGCATGAAATTAAAGCTATTTATAACCTGGCTGATAATTACATTATACTTATTCCATCACGATTAGGTTTCTGGTTTTTATGATACAATGTCACAGTTTTAATTAAACCATCTCTGGCAGCCTGCTTGGCCAGCCGCACTGTTTATTCACTTCTCACATGCTTCAGGAGCAACTCAGGACTGAGATGACCACCTGATGACACCCTTTACAAGAGACCGCTGATTGACAGCACCGCTGCCACTTGCACCACCTGTGATTACACTGGTAATCTGTGTAATTTGACTTAGACATATCCCCATTTGATTGCGCGCCTTAAGGGTGGATGTGATGAAGTTTGACATAGACGGATCATGTCACCTTTTAAAATGTCTCTGTCTGTTTAATGGCTAATTACATTACCAAAGCAAAACCCTGACTGGTGGAAGTCCTCTGTCACCTTGGACGAATTAATGATTGAATTATGAATCAAATGTCCCCCGAGGGGAGTAAAAGAAAGTTGAGATCTAATGTTAGCAGTGATACTTTGGAAAAAAAATGTACGTGAAAATGTACCCTGTAGGTATTGTGCACTGAGACCTAACTTACGGGTAAGAAAGAAGAAGTTAGTGAATTATTTAGCAGTGATATATACTCAATAATAAATAGGTGATAAATAAAATATACAAGCTTGTCTTGATTAAGGTGTGTGTATTCCCCTCCCCTGACGCTGACAGGCCTTTGATTCATGTATCTGTGTTTGTGCAGTCCTCCTTCCTCCTCATATTCAACATTTCCACTTTGTGAAACACACTTGAAAAGGCACTGGTTCTTGGCTGGAGGGATGTTGTATAGAAAGGAGCCAGAGGAACGCCTTGCCTATGGCATTGGCTCAGGGCATAGTTAGAAGCCAAGACCACCCTGGATGCTCATTCATGTTTCATTGTGGAGGGAGAGACTATGACTGTAAATGTGTCCCACTTGAGAGAATTGTGGATATGGCAACAGAAAATTGTGGAGACCAGTAATTAATACCTTGTGGATATTTCTTGTTTTTTTTTCTGTTGATTGATTAAATCATGCAAAACACTCCTAATTATAAGACTCCCCACAGGAAGATATGTGTCTCAGAGATGACTGCAAAATATCATGGATGAGTGTTTGTGGCACCAGCATTGACTCTTAACTCTGCTGGAGACAAATGGGAATGAACTTTGCATGCAGCTCCTATTCCAAATGAGACACCAGCCTGGCAGTCTAAACTAGTGCTGGAGCCATTTATCACCGTGCTTTCAATAAAATGCATGTAATGGCCGGTGAGCGTGGCCCACTGGAATTGATATGATAGAGGATAGGACATGACTTCACTTAACAGCTTCAGAAGTGTCAGTCTGTAAAAGATGTAATGAAACATGCTTCACTATTCATTAAAGATCAAAACTCAACAGCTAGCTTTTCTGTTCAACCCAGAAGCAACACTGTCTCTAAAAATTATTTTTATATAGTACAGATTTGCCACAGCAAATACACTTTTTGAAAGAGACATAATGCAACACGGATTACATTTTTTATCAACATAATAAGGCAACATTGGTAAAGGTTATATAGATGGGATTTTAAACATTAAATAGGAAATGGTTGTTTGCTGCTGTATTAAAGATATAATGTCTTTTTGTGTGTTGTAATCCCAGCTTCTTCTCATGGTTTGCCCTGACGGACAAGTTATGTTTGAACAATTGTTGGACTTTGTGTTTGGACTCTTTGATTTGGACTTCAGGGATTTTTCCTGTTTTATTTTGAAACTTACCTTGTGTTTGTTATGGTTATTTTACTTGTTTTTTTCCTGTTGTTCTCCTTGTTGCCATTTTGAAGTTGTCTCCTTGTGTTTTCATTTTTTGGACACAAAAAACTCAACTCATTCATTGCATTTGGTATGCACTTGGGTCCTAACTCTACGATACATAACACTTCTACATGTTGGTGACTGTGAGTCCCTCCATGTTAAATTCTTGGCCCATCCCACTTTATAAACACACAGGGACCGCCCACACTCAAGATGCAGCGTTCGGGTGAAAACGACCTCACAGAATTTAAAAAGGCCTCAGAAAAAGAGAGATGAGGCCAAAGCACAGGTGGACTGGCCATGGGGACTACCGGCTCAAGGGCCATGAAAACATCCATAAAGTTTTTACCAGCTCTGTCAGTGTCATTCATGCAGTTGGTCCCAGTGGATCAGTCCAAGGATGAATTTCATTCCTAGTCCAACCATGGAGCCAATACTGGTCTGGCTTCTCCTAGATTTAGAACCCTATGATCTGCTAAAGGGCTTCAGCTTGACTCAGAACTGGTCTCTTCTCCTCCAAAGGGTAAAAATGGTATTAGGAAAACACCTTCGTCTTCATGCAATTATCCAATTGGGCAATCATGTGGCAACAATGTAGCAAATCATGCAGATACAGGTCAGTAGCTTCAATTAATGTTCACATCAAACATCAGAATGGAGGCAAATGTGATTTCAGTGACTGTGGCGTGGATGGCAATGTTTCTGAAACTGCCGATCTCCTCCTGGATTTTCACACACAACAGCCTCTAGAGTTTTTACTCAGAATGGAGCAACAACAAAAGCATCCAGTGAGTAGCAGCTCTGTGTTGATGAGAGAGGTCAGGTGAGTGGACAGACTAGCTAGCTGACAGAAGGGTATGGTCACTCAGATAACCACTCTGAAGCTTCAGCAAGGTTGCACAGAGTGAACAACATGTCCAACCTTGACGTGGATGGACTACAACAGCAAAGGGCCACGTCAGGTTCCACTTCCTGTCACCAAGAAACCTGAGGCTGATGTGGACACAGACTCGCCAATAATGGACTATTGCAGACCTGGTCTGATGGCTCTGGATTTGTGCTGAGCCAGCAGGATCATGCTCCATGTCACAAACTGGTTTCATCAACATGACAGTGAGTTCAGTCCCCCCCCCCCCCCCAAGTCTCCAGACCTGAGTTCAGTAGAACACCTCTGGGATGTGGTAGAACAGGAGATTGGCAACATGAATCTGCTCCATGTTGACATGACTGCATCACATCATTTCTGTAGTCTCAGTCTTTCTCACTCACAGAACAGATCAGTTCTTCATGTCATAGATTCCACAAGATTTCTAAGTGTTGCCACCTGGATTGAGGAGGATTAATCAATTACATTTTAATGAAACATTTAAATGAAGTGTTCATTCAAAAGCTATATTTAGGATGTTCTCATGTTTTGACTGTATGTGCTCTCAGCTGTTATATATGGACTCATAAATATGCTGGTCACACCTCCAGCTGAGGAGACAGCAAACTAAAGGGTAAATGTAAAGTGTAAATAGTACACATGGCCTTTAAAACAATGTTAAGGTGAGAGCGGTGGTGCTCCTCAATGCCAAGACACTAAAGGTTGCACACCTCTCTGTTGGCAGAGCCCTCATAGTTCTGACAGTCCCTCAACACGCCGCTTTCCCAGTGGCAAAGCAAACCACCACAAAAGGTTTGGGGAAGTGCTACGTCTGACCTTTTCCCATCTGCCCTGATACACTGTATGTGTGTATGTGTGTGTTGGCCATGTTGATTGTTGGCTGTGGGTCATAAGTACAAGTTTAAGGGTGAATGGCCCTCTGAGGCGAGGTTTTGTCGGCAGTGTTTTCTTGTGTCGACTCTGGGGTTAATTACCAACAATAGCTGTTTGACCTTCTCACAAGTCTATGTGTGAAATGCTGGAGATGTTTGCAAAGCACCCGGCAGGACTCTAGGTGCTCAGAGACCCATTTCTCGTCACCTACGACCAGTTTGCAACTATACTGAAGAGATGTTAATGGTTCAGCTGTTCTTTGTTTTACTTTTTAGATTTTTTTTTTTGGCCCTTTCTGACATTTTTTGATGGTGACAGTAGAGAGTAGTAGTAGTAGTAGTAGTAGACCATGAGCGGTGTGTGAGCTGAGGACACGTGCACGCACATACACACATGCACACGCACTAAACCACTCACTCTATCACTCTCCTCCTTTCTCCAGACCAAAAAGACAAATCTGTTCTCTGCACTGTTAACTTTGACTTATTTTTCTAACATTTAAGCACAAATAATCCCTATGTTAATGTTTATCTAGCATGTAACAAATCAGTCTAATTAGAGTGCACATCATATTTTATGAGTGTGTTGCCAACGATTAAAGAGACGTATATAGTTCCTGGGCTCATTTTAATTTGTGGGACCTCAGGAGTTTCTGTATTCTGCGGGATAAATTAATGTGCACTTCATTTTCTTTCTACGTTGCCTTGAAACTAACATGAAAGGACGTGTGAATCTGCAAAATCGCCTGACCAGGGACTAGTGTGTGAAGGGTATAAGCTGAAAATAAGTCCCTGTTCGGTCTATTGTCTTTCCATTGGCTAACTAGCTCAAACATACTTTAAAAAGACCCTCACCTGAGTGCGTCTGAGTTTACTTGTTGACGGGTGAAAGGCTCTACACTCTGTTCACTGGCTCTCTGACCCGGGTCAGCAGGTTGATCCTCTCTTCTGCAGAGTCCATGCATCCTCATGCCGGCCCGACAGCCACACTCCAGACACACGAGTACCTACCTTCCTTTAAACTGTTAACCTGCCTCATGCATGAATAAAAACGGTCTTTTTAAAAAAATGTCCACATTTCTATCACTCTCTTACCAGCTGCTTTCCGGTGACTGTCAGTTCTGCCATTTTCATATCACTCCATGCAGCCCTTTCAGTATCAGCTTAATCTAATTGTTGCTAGACTTTGGTTAATATTTGTTTAGTTAGTGTGTGTATATGTGTGTGTGTGTGTGTGTGGGTTTGGTATTTTCCAGTTTTTTTCTTTGGCTCAGATCTCAGTTCCTGACTCATGTATTCTTTTGTTCTCTCTAGTTAAGAATCATTTCTAGTTGACCAACTCTCCTGGACAAGCCACCAAAAGGTGTCAGGCGTAATACCATCATCAAAGAATTCCTGACTCTATGAAGCTGTTTAAACTGTATTGTGAGCAAAAAGACGATGCAAGAGTTTCCAGACAGCAGCACACATCTGAATCAATAGGGAAATGTTGTTAGGTAGAAGTATTGAATCTCCATTGATGTTCAATATTAAGACCAAATTGAAATCGCTCATTAGGCTTTATGGTGAATAGATATCAGATTTTCAACTGACATTGAATCAACACTTATGAGCTATCATCTAAATACCTATGATATAAAATGGTACCTAAGAGAGAATTTTAGTTTTTGATTAATTGAATCAATCTTAACTACCAGAAACCAGACATTTGAAAATATTTCTCTGCAATATTTATGTATCATCATATTGTTCTCAACATAAAAAATGAAACTTAAACATTTCCAAAAAGTGAACGACAACACAATCAATTTAAATGATTAAATGCCTTAGAATATTTATCACATTGAAGTTACAGACCAAACATATAAAGTGAAATATAATATTAGAGCATGTCCTGCAAATGAAAGTGCGTGAAATATAATATCACAACACTTTGCGTAATGAGATTACCTTTTGATTTCATAGAAATGTTATTTACCTTAAAGTAACATCCGTACAATATGTAATGAACTTGCAGTTTTTGTATTGAGCTGAATTTACATTTTTAATTAAAATCAAAATTTTATACATTATATTCAACATTTAGATTTTGTATGGAATCCCACAACAGCTCAGAATATTGACTCCTAATCAGATATGCATTAAAGGCATGTTTTACTGTAGATGTTGCATATAGTCTTTTTCATAAAAAAAAAATTGGAAACTGCTGATGAATTGAATTTTTTAACAGCATTAATATTTAGACCCTCATGTTCTTTGTCAAAAAGGGGAAATTGAATAAGAATATAATTCAGTTGATATTAGAGCCACTAAAATTGAAATGCTTAAATCATAATCACAACATTATGTTAGACATGAAGAAAACGCTGGTAAATTGTTGGCCTGACGGATAAAGAAGGAATCTACTGAGAGGAGAACTTCTGGACCCTCTCCAGATTATGATATTAAATAATATACTTTATTTACATGTAGGTCAGTTTTACAACCAGATGTATCTTTGTGCACTTTTTATTCAGGAAAAGTGTGTGTGTTTTATCTCAACAACAAAAGCATGAATTAGATAATGAATATTACTTTAAAGCTATTCATTTTCTTCTATTCTGCTACATCTTTTTGTTCATACTTGGTTTAAAAAAAAAATCACAAACAGTCTTTATTTATGACCAGAATTACCTTGTCGAAAAAAAGTGAAAAAGGTCATGTATTGTGTTCTTCCTTTTAACCAATTTCTGTTCTTTATGTGGATTATCATAGCAAAGCCTTTGGTATTGAGACCTGAGAAAAAGTACTTCTCTGTCTTCTTATCAAACAGGCTTTGTCCATGGTCACACATCCTCTGGTGATCCAAGAAGACATTTCAGTATTTTGTTGCATACCCAGTTATAGTCCCTCTTAATGATGACGAAGCAAAGTTTGACAGAGTAGAGTGGAGATATCTTATGTCTGTCTTGGAATGTACAACTTTGGTCCCATTTTTTTGATTATGGATTGAAATACTATATAAATCTCAGATGACCACAGACCACAGAATAATCAATATTTGGATGTTTGTCTCTAACTAAAGGAAGAAGCCTTACCTGCTCTGTTTGCCCTTGCAGTTGAACCTCTTGCTGTTATGTTTGCGTATCATCCTCTTATGAAAGCAGTAAAAAATGGGAATGACTATCATACTACTGTATATACTAACCAGTTCCATTCCACCATTACTGTTTCTTTTGGAGGGGTTAGGTAAATTTCCTGGCTTTAATGTAAACTGTTCAAAGTATGAAATGATGCTTATTTCCAAATTCCATATTGTCTAAAAGTAGATTTCCGTGTCTTCTTTGGTTATGAAGCTGCATACCTTACAGGAAATGAAAACAGCTTTTCTGGGAAAAAAAGATAAATGCAATTTGTGATCTGTTTTCTAATTTTTCCATTAAAGGTCCATAAAGTCTAAAGGTAGACTTCCATGTGTAGTTTGATTATAAAGCAGGTCTAGGTTCTATATTAATACTGTGAAAGTATCAAAGCGCTCAGTCCACCTTTTAAAACCAGCCGTCAGGACTTCTGGAACTTTGTGATGTCACAACAAAGCAGTCACTGCAGGATTTGGTTTCTCTGAGCGTTTACCTGAAATTTGCTATATTTTTTATCAGATCCCTCAGAAAACAGTCAGCCAATCAGAGGAGAGGATATCAAAACTATGGCACCTTTTTAAATAGTTGTAATGTTTAACGTGTCAGCTGGAATACTTTGACTAACCATTAAACATAATCTGTTATTCTACTTGTTAATATTGTGGTAACAAATCTTGTAATAACTAATAGTCTGCAATCTTTTTCTAATGTTGCAGAGAATAAGGTTTGGCAGGTGTTTCTGACGTTGCCTGAACTCCATCGGTCAAGTAATTACTTTGATGTATAAGGTAGAAAAGTTTCAGTTTAGCTACTGTGCAAGTTTAGAAATATTGTTCCTGTGATTTGAGCTTGTAAGAAACGACAATTAGTACGCTCAGATAAAAAAGGACCTTACGATGTGATGGTTTTGTTAACTGCTTTTTCCAATGTAAAGAATGAACTTTGAAAGTCATTATTAGATATATCTAAGTAGTTTGAAATCAAAGCCAATGTGATTAACACATTTTGTCAATATATTATAGATTTACATGACACTGTAAGAAAGATTTGAACACTGTCAGGCCAACATGGTCAAAACTTTTTACATTATTGTCAACAAAAACCTTCTAATCAGTCCTTTTTTTAGATTTGTATTGATTTGGGATCATTCTACTCCATGTCAAAGAACGCAAATGCTGTTGAACATTGAGTTCTCATTACATTCATGTCTTTCAGTTTCCACAAGCAGCGCCTCATTGTCAATATCACATGTTCTCAATGTATTGCCCTGCACAATGATTACCTATTGACCCCTCCCCTTATGGGAATGCTTTATATGACAGGAGGTCTGGTCACATATTCAAATATCCTGTAAGCATCTCATTTCAGTAAACATTAAATCCATAACTGGATTTGGATTTCTACAGCTCTGGGAAAACGGAGAACATCAGAATACGACTGTCTCATATGACACTTTACTGCTGTAGTAGTAGACTTGTTCAGGAAAGACGTGGTGAACGCTGTTATTGTATGACAGCTGGTGCTGACCATTTTTCTGGAAGTATGAAAGCCTTCTCATTGACTAAACATTTCTGCAGATTTTGGATTTGAACAGCAAATGATTCATTTATTGGTCGTCACGTAGTGTAAATGCTTTTTGTAGATCACTTCAAGATCGAAAAGGACTTTTAAGGAAGTTGATCATCAAAACCTTCATGTCTGGTTTCATGTTCTTGATTCAAACTCTTCCATGACCAAAAACCTGAGTGCCTTAAATGGTTCATTTGTTGAGAATTTCCCCTGCATCCATTTCTACACTTGGTGATTCATTTTCTCTGGCTCCTTATTCGTCCCCTAATTCTGAAAGTACTACTTGCTTTGCTTTGATTGAACTCAATAGGGTTTCAACCGTTAATCACTCCTCGGTTTGTCTACTTATAACCATGTGAACTCCTCCTGGCTCCCATTGTTTCCAGGACTTCCATAAAGATTACCAGCTCTTGCTGTAGAAATACTCCAATAAAAGATGAATGAAACAAAACTGAACACACCCCTGTGCAATAGTGTTAAAAGGTTCTATAAGTAACATTAAGAAACACTTGTTATCAATGACGCCGGTGGACGCTAAGTATAGTATAAGTATAAGTCCATAATTGCCAAAAGCTGATTACTCTTTCTGTTGTTCATTTAAATTATTGATTTGATTAACAAAAGTTTTTTAACTCCGAGTTTAGTTCTGGGAGAAAAGTGGAAAATTTAGCTTATGTTGTGGATAAATAATTTAGCAATTAGAATTATGAAGTTAATTAGACACAAGCAAGTATCCTGGGTATCAGCAAAAACAGTGACATCATGTTGACGGATGAGATAACTAAAGTTACTCTGTTATTATACAATCCATTTCTAAGCTAACATTAGCTAGTGTTGCACACTGTTGGAGGTTTTTTTTTTTTTTTACATAAAAATCATTCCATAAATAAGTATTTCATTTTAAATTTTAATGTGAAAAAAAAAAGATAATAGATGTGGTTTTAAGAACCAAAAATCATCTCAATGTAGTTCTGATTGTTTTCTGAGTGAGCTAATAAAAATATAGCAGATTTCAGGAAAACACTCAGAGAAACCAAATCCTACAAGGTTGGATGATGGGTTCAGGTGGGCGGGGCTTGGGGCATGGCTGAGAGGGCTAACTGCTTTGTTGTGACATCACAAAGTTCCAGAAGTCCTCACAGCTGGTTTTAAGGCTCAGTGTCTGAACCTAGACCTGCACATGGAAATCTACCTTTATACAATATAGAACCTTTTAATTGAAAAATTAAAACACAGATCACAAATTGCATTTCCCTTTTTTATTGAGAAAAGCTTTTTTCATTTCCTGTAAGGTCACAATAATTACAACCAACACCTGTGAGCTCAAAGTGAACAGATGAAGATTTCACCTATCATCACTTTGCGAGGAAAACATAATTATCATCATACAGTATATGGGCACCACTGTCTCATGCTCTATCAATTGAGTTTGGAAGTATGTGGTATTTTTAACAGTAACAAATTATTTAAATCTAAAAAACATGCTGGGTTATTTTTGATAACCAAACTGCTGGGTTATAGGTTATGTAGGTTTGACCTAACATTGTGTTAAATATTGTGACTCAGCACGATGGGTTGACGATGCACCTTAAGGTTCAACATCGCAGTTCTTTGCATATTTATGCAGTTTAGGCCACCGGAAGAAAGAGAAGAAAGAGGTATGAGAAACATGAATTTGAAATGAATGTTGTAAATTTTTATACATTTTAAATGTACTGGAACATTAAGTTATACATGGCGATATTTTTTTGTTTTTGGAATAAAAGAATGGCTGGGAAATCATCTGCTTGTTTCATCATTTCATAACAATTTTAATTTAATTTTAACATTAACAGCCAAAGTTGACTGAAAAAATAAGTAATTTAACCTGGAATTTGGGTTGTGATTTTCAACCCATGTTTTGGCTTTAATTCAATAAGTCATTTTTAGGCACTTTGGTATAGAAAACATAACAAAACATTCTGGGTCAAACCTATAACCCAACCTTGTTGTGTCCCCTTTTTGACCCACCACCCACAAATAACCCAAACTGGGGTCAGGCCACCTTTGGGTTTGAGGTTGTGAAAAATTCCTTTGACTGCTTTGCTCTATCATCATCGTGAAAAAAACAAAAAATCATGCCAGTCATTCCTTGTAAACCAATTACATTTCACACAATTAGTATTGGTGAATGAACTGCATCAAATTAGTGTGTGATTAAAAATGCTAGTTAAACTTAAATTTTTTTAGTTTGAGAACCACTGGAATAAGCCATGACAAATTGTGCAGTTATCTTATTTACACTGGTCATTGTGGATCATCCTGATTATTTAAAGGCAGCTTACATATATACTTTGAGGCATTATTATCAGTATTCGTTTAAAACAGTGATGTAAATGCCATATCAGAGCTGACCAGCCAATCGGAGAGGAAGATCCTCTGTTATTTTTGCTTATGATGAAGTGAAATTGTGCTGACTCATCAAACGTTGACTTGTAGCAGCGTGCCACCAGTGTTTCTGGGAAAAGCAGAGAAGTAGTGGAGAAGGACAGAGACTGCAGAACAAGGTTACAAGACCAGGGGCGACAGGATCGCAGTAGGGCGACAGAGCAGATAGTATTGATAATATGGGAAATGTGATCGCCTTTAGTCTGCGCTTTTTCATTTGGGGAGGAGAGGGCAAGGGTGATAGAGAAATCAGAGGGAAGACAGAGGGAGAGTGTGTAAGGGATCCTGCCAGTGTCTCGCTGTATCCTCCTGCAGTCTGCTGTTCTAATCAGCGAAGCAGCGACAGCCATCCTGTCTTACTGCTGCTTGGCTGCCACTCCACAGCCTATTGATGGGAGTGCGGGGCGGCCCAGCCCAGCACTTTCTCATCTGCCACTGGAGTCAGGCCGTCTGTCCGGGTTCATATCCCAAAATGGAACACCCTGACTTGAATCTGAGAAGGGGATCATGGGATCAAGTTATTTTACTTTTAATGAGGAATTGGGGAACCAGGTTTTAAACCAGTGGTGTTTAGATATTGATCTCACTGGTATTGGGGCAAATGTATTGCTTCAAAAACAGCATTTTATCTAATTTACCAAAATTCCTGTATCCTCTGTTTTACTGCAGAATCGTTAATGCAGTTTCCATGTAATGTGTAAATCAGTCTGCACCAACCAAAGCGTTAACTTTTGAGATGTGTCCAATTCAGATAATTACACAAATGACATATAGCGACTAACGGAGCAGGGACGACATTGGTGAGGCTGTTTATGGTTCCAGTGAGACAACGAAACATGATCCAGGAAGTCCTGGTGGAGTAACAGATTAATCTGTTTGTTTGTTCAGTGGTTCATAATATTCACAGACTGGATTTTACAACTCACTCTAGAAACTATTTTATCTTTCGTCACAAGATGCAAATAATAATAACATAATTGTATATAGCACATTCTAAACAGAGTTGCAGAGTGCTTAAACGCACATTCACTTCTGCCTCTAGGGGTTTCTCAAAAAAAAAACAATAACAAAAGATGGCGCTAGGTAATGTCGTGACATAGCTTGGGATGTTGTCTTCACCACCATTACCGTAAGCTCCTCCCAGTTTGGGTTCCCTCAATGTAGGTGGTTCAGGAAATCAAACGGACCTAGTGATTATAACTGTTAAAAACACTGAGTAAAGCAGTTTCACATTTAAAGTCAGTGTTTGAGCGACGCTGTAGAGGACAGAGACTCAGAACAAAGGTTAGCATCAATCTCAGCTCCAACTCTTCCATTATTGTTTCTCTGATAACTTATGAACAAGATGTTCAACAAGTTTTTACCAGCAGCTGAATTATCCACAGAGGTGTCCTCCTCTCCATAACAAACACACCGGGGGATTAAAACCAGTACAAAGGTGCTGAGCTGTCTAACGTCTCCTCAGCTTGTTTCTCTGATAACTTCAGATCCAGACGTCCGACGACTAAAATCCTTCATCTGGTTCAAATATAGAACTGAAAACCACCAAGGTGTAAAAAGTGTATGTGGCTTAAAAATAGATAAAAGTCAATGTTCTGTCAGACAAACACATTTGGGATAATATAAGAACACAACTCAACAACATATAGAACATAGGGCTAGTTGTTTTTAGACATTTTAATGTGTAAGATTATATCTTTAACAGCAAAACCAACAAAGTAAACTGAATGACTAAATGCTAAATTAATGAGATTACAAGAAGAAACAAAAGCGCAGCGCAGAATGTAACAGTGAAACAATGACAGCAACAATACAGACAGATTTATGAAAAGTGTCTCAAAAGACGCCACAGCAGTGGCAAGTCCATGATACTCAGGCAGGGAGTTCCAAAGCTGAGGGGCATGAACCAAAAAGGCCTGGGTGCCTTTGTGTAACAAAACGAGTGGCTGGAGCAAATATATATAGGATGCTCTGTCTGCGGTGTGGCTGAAGAGGGATTAACATATTGACAAAACAAAACAAGCCTTGAAAGTTGAAACTTGAAAAGCAATTCTAAAAATCACAGCAAGCCAGTGTAAAGATACAAGAATGGGAGCGATATGATCTGATTTGCTAGAGTTTGTTAAAAGCCTGTACATCGTAGATGAGCAAGTGACTTGGAGCTGAGGCCTTGATGAAGAGAGTTACACTGAGAGGAAATAAAGGCAAGATCTGCAGCTGTTAGAAATGAGGTGAGCGAGGTAAACAGTATAGCAATATGCTGCTCACGCTATACAGAATGTGTGTGTGCACGCATATGTCCGGCCACACCAGGTCCTCTGAGGCCCCCGAAGGGTCTCACCCCCACCGGGCCCCAGCACATCAAGCCCCCTGCAAAGCCCCTGAATGGAAGGATCAGACCTTCAGACCCAAGAGAGAGTGGACTATGATTCTCAGGCCCATGTGGTGAAGACATTAGGAAGCTGCAGGGATGCAGACCGAGCCTGGCCAGGTGAGGTCTTGCACAATATGTTGCATTCAGTAGTTGTTGTGTAATGTCAAGTTTGGAGATGGACACAAGTCCAGACATAAACCCACCAAATGTACAAAAACATACAAATTTAAATTCTGCATTGGGTTCATTTTTTGTGATGTTTGGAGTTCAATGAGTGCAATAAAGATTTTGATTGTATACTGGTGTCATAGTGTTTCCTTTGGACAGTAGGTATTCACAGTGTCAACCTGAGTCTCTCATATATCTGGATTGAATATGTTGATTTTGTTTGATTGTAAAAATGTTCTATGTCGCAAATACAAAGGGTTCAATTTATGATTCAAAAATTCATGTTTGTTATGGAGATAATATTTGCTGAATTGTGGGTTATTCCCTGTTAGTCCCTCAACCCAATTTGTAAACACTTGACTTGAAATATTGCTGAAAGTGGGCGCTATTCAGGTGGAGTTCATTTACCAAACGGTGGTACTCTCCCAGCTGTGTCCTCACTTGGCTTATGTTGTGAACCCAAGATACAAAAAAAAAAAAAAAAAAAGGAATATCAAGTAGCGTTCTTCAGCTTGTGTCCACTGTTTAGGTTTACAGGCTGGAAATGGGGCAAAAGCTGCGGCGTCACAACCGCCACCAACACAGACAGATATTCTGAAAAACAACGCAGTGTGCTGACATTTCGTCCATGCAGGCCACTCTGGACGTCTGTATTTCAGCACAGCAATGCTATGTGCTAAATGCTAACATGCTCACAGTGACAATGTGGTGTGGTGTGGTGTGGAGTTTGCATGTTCTCCCTGGGTTCTCTCTGACTTCCTCCCACAGTCCAAACGCATTAGGTTAATTGGTTAGGTTAAGGTGGTGCCTATACGTGTGAATGTGAGCAAGACTGGTTGTTTGTCTCTGTGTGTCAGCCCTGTGATAGACTGGCGACCTTTCCAGGGCGTACCCCGCCCTCGCCCAATGTCAGCTGGGATTGGCTCAAGCCCCCCTACCACCCCATAAGGATAATCGGTATAGATAATGGATGGATGGGTATTGGACAAAGTGAAAATGTGACTTGATAATGCCGCTAGATAAAAAACCAGGAGCTTATAATTAATTTTGAGGAAAACAGGAATCTGTGTAAATTTCATGGCCAGCAAACAGTTAAAAAGATATTTCACTCAAAACCACGAAAGTCGACCTCAAGATGCCAGAGAAAAAGCCAGGGGATCCTCACAGACTTTTCCTCTGTTTACAATAAATATTTGTAATGGTAATCCATTCAGTAGTTGTCAAAATACTTCACTAAAAGGCCAAAAATGTCAAGCAACAAAGTCAGTGGGATTTATTGTCTGTGGACCATGAGTGTCTGACACTGTGAATTACTCCTTGACTGAAAACTGTTGTACAAAGTTTGATTCTGGACCCAAATGCAAAAGATGAAACCAGTAGGTGGCAAATAAAGAGTTATTAACAAAGAAAAAACACAAAAGCCTTAAAAATGCAGAAACAAAATCCAGTCAGGTGTGGCAAAAAAAAAAAAAAATAAAAATCTGATGTTCATAATGAAGGACCAAAATTCAGGAACTGAAAGGGTAACTAACAAAAAAAAATATGATGAACTAGAAATCTGAGCAGAAGCACAAAGACACACAGGGGAAAACTCATCTGACACAAACAGATGAACTGACAAAGACAGATGGGAAGACAGGGACGTAAATACACAAGGGTGGCAAGGGCAGTAGAACATAGGTGAATCACCTCAGGGCGGGGCAAAGGACAGAGACAGGAAGTAAAAACAAACTTGAGATACACAAGGTAAATACCTTCAACATAAAACTAAACAAGGAACTAAACTAAAATCCAAACAGTCCAGTCAAAGTCCAAACAAAGTGTCCAAACGCAGAAATATAAGGGAAAAATCAGGACACAGGAGCTAGTTTTAGTGCTAAAATACTAAGTCTGAGAGAAGTCAGAAGAAGACTTGCACTTAACAATGATCTAAAGTACCAGTTTAAGAGTAAAAAAGTTCTTTGCAATAGGACACATTGACTTACTCCTACATACAACGAACTGTAAAAGCAACTTTTAAGAGCAACTCACAAGTGATCGGATGATCGATCACATACTTGCTCAGAGGTGGAATAGCCGATCAGAGATATAGATTGACTCTACAGTGGTGGTATTTTATTCTGCGAGAACGTATGGATTTTTTTTCTTTTTTAAAAGTTCATTTTATTTGTGTGAAATCTCTAAATCTCTGGGTATTAGTTAACATGGGAAATTAACAACGATGCAAAGTGTAGACAATGAAGAAGCTTAGACAGTAATTGCAAATAAAATCAATGCCAGATTTATTCCTGTTGTTTGTTTGCACCCCTGATGAATGCAAAGAAAAAAATGTTCAAATAATGGACTGAAACTATTGTATTCTTAATTATACTGATTCAGCTAAAGTATTATTAGTGTTATAATTATCACAGAGGAAACAGAGGCATGCTCGGCTCTGTGTCTGTACTGCAGTCATCTAGGATCTATTCTTAACCAATTTAAAAGAAAAAAAAAAGAAAAAAAGAAACCTCTGGAGCTCTCTTACATTTAAAGGCATATTTTGATGGTGGTGAATTAATAAGGATCCAGATAAGACAGCAACAAATTTAAACAATCCAAGAAGAGCAAAGATGACAACTCTGCAGTGCTTGAGCACAGGGACAATTCAGCTTGCAGCCTATTATTCATCAGATAGACTTAATTTAGCCGGTGATATTGTACACTCATTTAATTTGTACCTTCCGATGCTGTGTATTGATAGATATTGAATTTCACACTCACTGATAAAGACTGGTCACTTGTTAACCAACCACTTTAGATATACTGAGTCGCCCATAGCAACAGGGTCAACCCTACCCCTTCTCTTCTCTTCTCTCCTCTTTGTGAAAAGCTGTTCAGAGGAAACTCTTTTAGGACCATTTCGTAGGAGAGGACTATTAGTGGTAATATAAGACCCTTTTGTAAACAGGGCCCCTGAATCATTGATATTTAAAGCTGATATGATTCAGCTTTCAGATTTATAGTTATAATATGTAACTTTTCCATATTAAAATGCCTTAGAGAAATCTGTGATTTCATCATGGTAACAGCGTTATGGTTTCCTGCCAGAAGCTCAAAATGGACTTTTATCCAGTTTAAAGTCACATTTTTAAGATTCACTTGGTGGTTTCCAGCTCTACATTTGAACCAGATGAAGGATTTTAGTCGTCGGATGTCTGGATCTGAAGTTATCAGAGAAACAAGCTGAGGAAATGTTAGACGAGCAGCTCCCAGCTGCTGGAGACGTCTTGTCCTGTGTCTTTCACAGACTGTGATGAATTATTATTTTTTGGGCAGTGAGAGAGTCACAGGAAAGTTGGGGAGAGAGAGAGAGGGGATGACAGGCTGCAACAGCCATGTGTCGGACTCGAACCCATGGCCGTTGCAACCTGAGTGGTATGCGCTCTACCAGTTGAGCTACGGGAGCGACCAAATAACTGATTTTTTAAAGGTAAACTGCTTTCTGGGTGTTTCTACTGGTTTGAATCCCCTGGTGTGTTTGTTGTGGAGAGGAGAACACCTCTGTGGATAATTCAGCTGCTGGTAAAAACCTGCTGAACATCCGGTTCATAAGTTATCAGAGAACAAAGGTTAGCATCAATCTCAGCTCCAACTCTTCTCTGACGTCTCTGTCCTCCGTACAGCGTCGCTCAAACACTGACTTTAAATGTCAAACTGCTTTATTCATTGTTGTTACTGGTTAGAATCACTGGGACTGTTTGATTTCCTGAACCACTGACACTGAAGGAATCCAAACCGAGAGGAGCTTACGGTAATGGTCGTATATTGTCCCTTGATCCCATGCTATTTCATGATGTCACCAAACGCCACCTTTTGTTACCGTTTTGATTGAGAGACTCCCAGAGGCTGAAGTTAAGGACTGTGTGTGTTTAATACAATTTAGTATTTTTAAAGGATATTGAGTCAAAATAAACTTCAACATCAACGATGTTATTGTATATTTAAAGAGTGTATCTAAGTGTGTGTGTGTATGTGTGTGGGGGGGAGTCAGAGAATTATCACCTGAATCTTTACAAAGCTATATAATGACCCCCAGCCCGTTAGCTGTCCGACCCACTGTAACTCTCATAGTGTCATTTTCAGCTACACATGCAGCTGTTTTCATAGAGAGAGAAACTGACTGCAAACTTCCTGCTCAGCACCAGACCACATACAGACACAGTTAGAGACTAGCTGGTGGACATAGTGAAGCGAGAGTGTTAAGAGAGAGAATAGTGGACAGCGGTGAAACTTACAAGTCTACCATATCAACTTAAAAGGTGATGATATGTCAAAGTTGTGTTCACAGCTGGTTTCTGCTGCCTCTGAGTGGCCAAAAGTCAGTTATTGCAGGTTTACCCATAACCACACTCTTCCCCTGTCCTTAACCAGGTCGGATTAAATTTCCTTAACTTGACCAAACATTAGATACAGAGGTGGCAGATAAAAAAAAAAAGGGTCCTTTTTTTTTTTTTTTGTCATATAGGTGTTTTCATGCTAAGTGACGTGAGGAGAAACCTTTGGAAACGGAAATGAATGAAAACCGTTAGTTGCCTTGAAGGTGAAGTAGATAAACCATGTAACGTGGTCCAGAATGTTTGAGAAAGTATTTGGTAACATTAAAAATTATACTCTAAAAGGACAAAAAAGGTTGTTTTTTTTTCACCCCAATCTTTTTTTCACTGTTGCCACGGCCGCCCTGGAAACTGAACCGCCGTGGCTTCCCTGTGTCCACAGACACAGTTAGCTCCACTTTCAACATGGCTGCACTTAAGCTTAAGTAATGAGGCCCAATTTGACTCAATTAGGTGGTGTTTGTGTTGATGGTTATTGAGTGTGTGTGTCATTGGGCTTGCTGGCCATCCCCCTGGGACTCCCCGAGGCCACAGTGTGGATAATTAGAGTTCGTGTGAGAGGGTTAACCCACCTCAGTGGGCACAGGAGAGCAAGACAGCTCACTGCTGCACCTCGCTTTTGATGTCTGGTCAGCTCTCTCTCCCTACTATCTACCTGAATGTCAACCAATTGGGACAGTGCAAGGGCTTGACATTATGTCTGCCGGTTATCATTATATGTTTTTTTTTTTTTTTTTTTTTTTTCACCTGATCGATTGGCTCTGGTCTGCAGTGGTGCTTCTGGGGCTAACTGTCACTGCTAGTTAGGGATTGACCAGTGGGTATCATTAAGAGCGAGAGCGCCTGCTTGGGGGAGGCTTTGTTGTGGGGAGGGGTTGTGAAGAAGCCAAGCCTTTCTCTTTTAGCCTCCTGGACTTAGTTGACCTTTCACTTAGGGAGCAGCTGGAGCTGAGAGATATTTAATTGAATGGAGTCTTCAGATGTATTTTGGAGAGAGCAGAGGAGATACCGCCAGCTCAAGACCAGGCAAGAGAGGGGAGACAGAGACGGAGAGCGCGGGGGGAGAGAGTTTGCTTGACCTTCAAAGCCTAATTGATAGGCTTTTCATAGACCTTGTTTGAGATGTGCGTAGTCCCTGTTGTTCAGCAGACCCTTACAACTCCTGCAGAAGTACAAAGTCAACCGCAGGTAGGGAGCCCCAAGTGGCCCGCTGCAATCAATAGCAGCCGGCTCAGCTAACGAGAGCTGCAGTCACTCTCCAGCTTTCACAGGCCCCATTAACAGGCAGCGCCCGGCCTAATTCCACAGCCTGCACTCATTAATGTGGAGAAATACAGGGCAATAGCAACATTATGAAGCAGCCTGGAGAATAACTGACGCTCATATTTGGCAAAAGAAGTCAAAATAGAGCAGCAAAGTGATGCGTCTGGTGCCTGATTGATTAGGAGAAAGCCGAGTTAACAAACGAGGGGATACATCAAAACAAAAGCAGCCTTGCAGTGCTCGCCGATTCACTCTCCACCCAGTATTTCTCCTCGCCTCCATCCCTTTCTTTCTCTATCTGCCTCCCTGTTTATTTTAGCTCACTGAATTTTGATAAAACAGGGCGATGGGCAACACAGGAGGCTAAAACAGATTAATGACAATTCAATTTCCTTCACACCGCACAGCTGCAAGGTAAAAGGCTGAGGCTTAGTGTCTGTCGGCGACAGGGGAAGTTCCGGAAGAGGAGGAAGCTCTGGCCTTATTGTTTTGGAAAGTGATTTAATTAGATCTCCCTCCACCCCCTTCCCCACCATCACCTCCTCTCTGTGGAGCCAGCCAGGATACACGGCTCCGGCTCTGGCGGCGGCCTTGGACGCGTAGAAAAGATTTCTGAAGGATCATGTATGGAGATCAACTGATAAGCAGCTAATTTTGTGTACTTATGGGAGCAAACGATCGGGTATGTGCCCCCTCTCCTCTCCCCTCTCAGAATTCCTCCAGCCGAGAGGATGAAAGCCGGGGAGCTGAGCCCAGATCTGAGGCTGTTTCGGCCATTAATGCTGATCTCTAAAATTAAAGATTTATACCACTTGATAGAGCTCACTAGCAGCAGCACACATGCACCGGATAAAGAAGGATGGGGGGGTTGGGAGGGGGGCTTTCTCTTTTAAAGCTTTCTTTAAAGTATTTGAATGGGAAAGTGGGGGTGGGGGGGGGTGGGTTGGTGTGGGGAACACAATAATGAAGAACCACTCCTCAGCTAATTGGAATCTCTTGAATAAGTTAGCAGCGAATGATGTTTAATTTGGGAAATGAGTGATCTTACCGACACTTTGATGGGAAATTAAAGGAGAAAAGACTCATCAATTCAGGCAGGATCTAAAACAGACTTTCATGGTCTACACGCTGATTGATTCCATATACCTCAAGGTCTGATGCCGGCAGATCATCCCACTAAACAAAGTGTACTGTTTAGATAACGCACATCAACTGAGATCACAGCATGAAGACGCGTTAACTCTGGTGATATTTTATATTTTTCACATAGTGGTAATTTAAAGAGTAGAACAGTCAATGAATGTATCCTATAACAACACTGTCATTCATTTTCCCACAGACAGAACACAGGCTTGATGCTACTGTGTGAGTAATGTTAAGATGTTGGCTAAAACTAGCGTCCAGCTGTTTCCTATGTCAGGACGACATATATGAGCTCATCGTTAAAATGGAAAAAACACTATCTGTGACACCCAGTTCATTATCTGTGTGCCGTTTCTCTTTCTTCCAGCGCGAGTGCAATGCATGATGTTATGTATTGTTTGGTTAGTGACCATAAGTTGTACACTATTTATCATGATGCATTGTGGGATACTATGAATCTACTTTAGGGTATAATAATTCTGACTATACATTCGGACATCAATATAAAGTGAAAGAGTGATTTCAGACACAGCACTTCTTTCTTTCTTTTTTAATTTATTAATCAATTGATTAATTTGTTCATTCTTTCTTGCTTTCTTATTACTACTAAGTCTTTTTTTCAATGAAAGTATATACTGTATTTGTGACTGGGGCTGAGCATTTTTTAAAATGAAGTTTTAGTAACGGTACCTCCATGACAACTGAGCAAACTTCCTTTGCTGATGAAGGCCACAAGAAATGACTGAAATGCACCTTGTGATACATTTTTTTTTGGCAATCAAATATAAATTTGTTTTATTTTATAAAAAAAAAGTCTGCCTCAGTTCTATTACAGTTATAATAAATCACATTACTCACACACAGAGAATGATCACTAACTCTGCAGGAGCTGTAATACAAAGCAACTATGTGTATCTGTTTGTCACAAGAATATCTGTATTTGTGTCTGTGTTTGGATTACACTGGAAGCGTGTGCGGTTTATAACAAAGACTATTAGAAGTGATCTGATCTGCTTCAGTTTTTTTATTAACTGCATCAAAAAAAGAAGACTAAGTTTGAACTGAGTTTAAGTAAAAACAGTCTAACGTGAGACTGGGTCAGTGCACTGTTCAGCAGAGTCGTAGAGGACAGAGCAAACATAGGACATGTCACCATGAAGCTCTTGCTGTGTTGCGAGTCCATCGCTGACAGCAACAAAGATGTTATCTTTCCCATGCTAAGAAACAAGTGTTAGCATTAGCCCCCGCTAATAACGAGAGTACAGGGAGCAGCAAAGAAGAGGCTGTGGGTGCCCTCAGGCACAGAGAGCAGCCTGGGGAAGGAGCTCCATTTCCACAGCGACCAGTTTTAGGTCTATTTTCCGTTGAGGCATCCAGCCAGGCACAGAAAGTCGTTTCCATTGGCTACGTGGGTGTTTGCCACAGCACGAGCTAGGTGAACGATGGTGCCATTGCCACGTTCTGTCTGAAAGCCCCATGACTTTTCTGGGTATAAATGGACACTGGTTGAAAATAGCAGGGGCCCTATTACTTTTTTCTTTTTTTTTTTCAGAAGGTTTTGCAGGAAATTGTAAAGGCTCCAGATGAACTTACATTTTGTTTGAAATGTCTGTTAAATAAAATGATAAAGCTATTGTCAAACATTTGAACAGCTCCCTTGACCCATCTGCATTCACTTATGAGACAGTGTCTAACTTCAGTTTCTCAGTTTCCTGTTGTTACAGGACCAGTCAGATCACATCATTCATGCTGAATCCTGCACTGAACAACTAGTCTGGCTTATGAAAAGTTATTACTGTGAGAACAAGCACTGCTGATTGTCTGAGTATTCAAGTTAAGCCTAAGTGCACCTCTGTGTTTTTAGCCAATAGCATGTTTGTTTTGCTGCATAATGAAAAGTCATGTTGCTCTGGCTGTCTTTTACTTTACAAACAGCAACCCCGGCTGAACCAAGACTGAATCCTGCTGAACGTAACAAGGTCTGTATGATGTCTTTGTGTTTAGATTGGACAAAATTACGACTTTGAGGAGAAGCAGTTTTATATTTGGAGAAATTGACAATCAGGTGGCAGGTCAGGGGTGGTGGTGAGGGGGGAATATTGGTGCAAGAATCCAGATGTTTTTTGTATCTGTGCATATCCAAATAATGTCTTTTAGATTCTGTTACAGAACTACTCTGCAGGGCCTTTTTTCAGCCGTCATCAGTCTTGTTTCCAGTAGCAGCATGCAGCTGTTTTCACTGAAAAATCTTTAATAACAGATGGTGCCAGACTAGTCACATTACTGTAAAGAGCCCTGGGGCTACGTCCATATACACACCCCCCCTGCCACCATCAGTGCATGTGATGTCATGTGGTTGTTGCATTTGTCTGTTGCTGCGAGACTCCAGACTCTATCTTCATGATCTCTGTAGACTTCAGTTTGAATCCTGACCTGCTGTATGCGGATGTTAAAGAGGCCAGGAGATTCTACATGAAATGGTAAATGGACTAGTCTTAGAGATCACTCAAAGCCCTTTACAATACTTGCCACTTTCACTCACACATTCATACATCACACCCATACACTTTATTTATTCTTTATTTGGATCCCCTTTAGCTTCCACACAGTGGTCGCTAGTCTTCCTGTGGTCCACTCACAAAAACAACAAATAGTCAAAATAACTAAAATAACACTACATGTAAAACAATAACCTACAATGAAAACTAAATCAATGAATTATTAATTAATTAATGCTCACAAATGCACATTAACAAGAAGAAGACGAAGGTATAGAAACCACTAACTTCTAGATGACATTTATCAAAATGCACATTTACATTTTACAATACATTAACCCATCGATTTCACATTTTACTTTTTGCACATTTTCATCTGTATATTGTTTTTATTCACTTACTGTGTATTTATTATCACTATTTTAAAATAGTTTTCACTTTTTTCACTGATTTACTTCTTCTTCTCACTACTTGCTGTGGAATTGTAACAAAGCAGTTTCCCTGGAGATCAAAGTTTTTTAGAATTTTTGTTTGGTTTCTGATAAATCAACTCTGCTGTTCAGTATAGAGCCGGTAGTGGATAGTAGACAGAACAAACTTAAAGACTAGCTTAAGAGCTAAAAAGCTCACAAGCTTCTGGACACCAAACCAGAAAACCAGTAAAAGAAGATTGAATACTGGACTTCGATTCATCAGGTTGACTGGCAGCTTTAAATATTGCCTAAAAACAAGTAGCAGTGCAACAAACTAGTCTCACATATGTAAAATTATACTTATAAATAATCTGCTGGGAGACTGAGTAAACAAGATTAAAAGTCTGATCAGCTGTTCATTTCGGACACATTTCGGTCAGTACTAAAGAAGTATTTTGTAAGTGAGTGTAAAACACAGTCTCATTTCTGCTTTGGCTCCTAAAAAATGTATGTCTCCAGTCGGAGGCAGTGGGTTCGGGGCTGACAGCCACGGACAGCAGGAAGGTTAGAAATTACTGAGAAACAGACAAACTGTCTTTTCATGAGATTTGTTAAGGAGAATATAGAACGATGCTAACCTTACTCTTAATGTCATAGTCTTACATTGATCACCCTGTAGTTGGAATTCAATCTACTATGTTACCAGATACTTGTTGCTCATGATGTCAAGGCAGTATTTAAGAAAATGAGACAAATAAGAGCCCAGGGTCTTAGAGGTATTACAGGAAAATTGCTGAGGAGCTGTGGTGTTGTAAGGGTTCCAAACTTCCAGACTCCATTGTTGTCACGGTGGCTAAAAGCAAAACCCCTAATGAGCTAAACGACCTTAGACTAGTGGCATCGACATCAATGGTTATGAAGTCATTTGAAAGGCTGTTCAAAGGGGAACTGCCGGAAAGGTTGGGGGAGGCTCTGGACTTTGTGCAGTTTGCATATAGAGCTGGGATGGGAGTTGAAGATGCCTCAGTTACATTACTACTTCCTGTATTATCACCACCACCTAGAGTCATCTGCGCTCAACACTTCCTGTCTGAACCCCTCAGGCCTGTGTCCTGCCCCCCTCCCCTTCTGTACATCCTTTACACCAATGATTATAGAAGCCAGCATGGGGACAGGTACACCCTGAAACTCACTGATGATACTTTATTATCAGCCTGCTACATAACGATGAACCTGACCATGGGCTGGTGATTGGTGAGTTTGTCAAGAAGTGTGATGAAGCCTTCCTTCAATGAAATGCCACAAAGACCAAAGATGGTCATTGATTTTTAGAAGTGCCATTGAAATTATTGAACAGTATAAATATCTTGGAACAGTCGTTGACAACAAACTGATATTTGATGCTAATTCGGAGGTGGTCTGCAAGAAGCGACAGCAACGTTTGTACTTCCTGAGGAAGTTAAATGTTTTAATGTAGATAGAAAGTTGGTGTTGGGTGCTGGCAATTCAAACAACGCAGCCACTGGTGCTGCTGAAGCCAGTTTGAAAGAACATTTGAAGGATTTGAAGGAACAAATAAGTTCAGTTTCCAATGGAAAAAATCTCACATTTCACATTGCAAATTGTGCTCGCTGGGTCTGAAAAAAATAAATCTGATCCTCAGCCACATCAGCAAGGAATTTGAAACAACACACATCGAGTCTTTTGAATGATCTGCGAGTGAATGATGATCACAAGAAATCATTGAGAAAGGGTCAGACCATGAACCAACAGCTGCAAAGTTCCTCCACCAACATATACTCACATTGGTTTTTTCTTATCTTTTAAAAGTAATCTCTGCTTTAGACTCTGTAGTAGTCCACAGCAATTCATTCAGTGTATGAAGAGGCAGTGACTGGCAGCTGAGGATGGATGGTAGGAGGAGATTATACTGAAAAAGAAAAAGAAAATGGAGGTAATAAACATTAACTAGCTCATTTTTTTTAATTGTAAACCTATAATTTCAAATTCAAAATTGTGAATTATGAATGTGAACTAGTTCATTTTAATCTTTGTGTACTGAACTTTGAGCCAGCTCTTGGGAAGTGTGATAAAACACCTGAGTTTGAAACTCTCCTCTCAGGCCAGGGATTTAGAGAACCCGGTTCACGTGCAAAAGTAAATACTCCATTGTTCTTTGTGCAATAAACCTGCTGATTTCTCACATGTAATTTTAGCACATTTTTTTTACTTTTGCATTTTAGAGATTATTTTGTTGCATTTTTGTATATCGTATGCAATAGACATTTATTCGCTTTTTATGTTTGTGTTGTGTGTTGTACTGTGTTGCTGTTTTTTATATTGTCCATCTGACTTACTAAAACTACGTTTTGTACTCCACGCTGGTTTCCTCCCTCCTGGGATTTTTTTTTTTGCAGTGCATGTGTTGTCAAATTGATGAAGATGTCTGAATTTTCCTTTGTGTATTTTGTTGTGTTTTCTTATGTTGCAGTGCATTGAGCTCTCAGAGCCACCATAGCTTCTATTTGAAACACAGCGCTGCAGACTGCTCTGACAAATTCCTGTAATATTTGCAAGCTAAATTTCAATCTTTTCATTTTCCATTTTTCAAGCCTGTCACTCTTTATTCAGTTGTCATTATTATGCATATCAAACAAATGGAACATGGAAAAAAAGATCTAAATTACCCATGAAGCAATACTTTGTGCTTCAAACGCTCATTATTTATTTTTACCACTTTTTTTTTATTCCATTTTCTTCAAAATATGAGCACTCACACTATCATGGGACATCATCTGTGTGCACCCAGTGGATCCATGACAAACATGAATCAACAGCATCTTATTAAGGATGACCTTGATATTCCATATTTACTGTGGCCTGTCAATCAAAAGCCAGTTCCCACCCATGTTTGCTCATTAGGCATTAAACTGAAGAGGGGGTGAGTATTCCACATTCAAACCTTCACTGTTTCCCAGGAAACCATCAAAGGTTGGTCTGGCCAATAAGGTGAGGTTAACCCTGGCTCCGGTCCAGGCTGGACAATGACGGAGGGCTGGAGGCTCATGGGAGTTCATGGAAAACAGAGCAGATAAATGACAGCACTCTTTATGAGAGGCAGTCCTTCGGTGTTTCATCAAAGCGCTGATGTGGCACATTGTTGGTTTTCACTGACATCCTTCAGAAAGATCAAAAGCAGGATAATATGATCTGTTGCCATTTTGAAACCGTTTCACCTAAGCAACCCTGATGTGATCTTTGATTAGTTTACGTGAGGTGGAAATTCTACTGGTGTTGCGGCAGTGTTTACTCACAGTTAACACTATTGGAGCACATGAGTTGTCTCAGTTGCAGCAGGCTGGACTCACAGTTTGCCTGTTATTTGTGCAAGTGTCTCACTCCTGCATTTAAATGCACAGTCTGCAACTTCTGTCTCTAGGGGTCTCTCAATTAAAACAACAAAAGACGACATTGGGTGAAACGTAATGAAATGGTGTGGGGTCATGGGAGTTGTTGTCTTCACCACCATTACTGTAAGCTCCTCCCGGTTTGGGTTCCTTCAGTGTCAGAGGTTCAGGAAATCAAACAGACCTGGTGATTCTAACCATTAAAAACACTGAATAAAGCAATTTCACATTTAAAGTCAGTGTTGCGATGCTGGACGGAGGACAGAGACTCAGAAGAGTTGGAGCTGAGATTGATGCTAACCTTTGTTCTGATTGTTTCTCTGATAACTTATGAACCAGATGCTCAGCAGGTTTTTACCAGCAGCTGAATTATCCACAGAGGTGTCCTCCTCTCCACAACAAACACACCAGGGGATTAAAACCAGTACAAACACCCAGAAATCAGTTTACATTTAAAATTCAGATTCAGCGATGCTCTTCAGTGACACAGGACAGGACGTCTCCAGCAGCTGGGAGCTGAGCTGTCTAACGTTTCCTCAGCTTGTTTTTCTGATAACTTCAGATCCAGACGTCCGACGACTAAAATCCTTCATCTGGTTCAACTATAGAGCTGAAAACCACCAAGGTGTAAAAAGTGTACGTGACTTAAAACTAGATAAAAGTCAAAGTTAAGCTTCTGGTAAGAAACCACCAAACTGACACATGATGATACAATGTCACTGACAGGTGACCAAATGACACGTACTGTTACTATGATTAAAAACACAGATTTTGCTGGAAACATTTGGGATGATGTCAGTACACAACTCAAAAAATATAGAACATAGGTCTGGTCATTTTTAGATATTTTAATGTGGAAATGTTACAGATTATAACTTTCATGGGGGATCACGCAAATAATAAGAGGATGTAAGTGGAGCATGATTATGTGGTGATTATGAAAACTAGGCATTTTCAAGAGCTGCAAGTAAGGCTGTAGTGGCAGAAATAAATTTGCATTAAGGCTTTTAGGTAATTACTAATAGCAATCAAAAAATCCTGCACACTGTCTGACTTGCAGCAAACAATTATTAATAAACACAATATGTGATTACTGTAATGCAAAAGAATAGTGGGTGGAGAATTGTGGTTTGTGTTCATCAAACTTGAATTTGAACTTGACCATCAATGATGTCGAATCACTGCTGACTGCGGCTAAACTTGTCTTTGTTTCAATTAAACATTTTAGTTTTGCTGCATTGACCTCAATAATAATAACATCCACATCAAAATGCTCCACTCTGCTGCACATGCTCCGTCCATCTCCATCTCGCTCTCCTCTGCTTAGTGGGCCTTGTGTATATTTAGGAAATCTTTGATTTGTCGTATAGTCCATCTGCTTTTTATTCTCCATGTTTACTGCGTCGTAATGAATTACGAATTAGATAAATGCTAAAAATTGTCATGTCGTCATTTCACGAGTGATGTTTTTGTCTTGGTAACAGTTTCTCAGGTGGAACTGAAACGTGGCTAATATTTTGTAATCAAGATCTTTACATTATCAGGGTTTTCCCTTTCATTGTAAGTGTTCTTGTGCAGCGCCTAAACTGAATGAACTGCCCTGGTGATGAAGTGTTGGCCTAAATATAAGATGCTATTCTTTTTCTGAAAATTAGGTTTGACAAAGTGGGTTCATCTTATATTTGAGGACAAAACAATCATGTGTTCATTACATCTGATATTCTTTTTGATTGAGTGTTTGTAGCCTTAATATTGCTATGCTAGCAGAGTTAATCAGCCCTAAAGTGTTTAATCTGCAGGAGGTTACAAATGTAGACTGTATAGTTACGACTAAAAACATGTTCATGGGAAGAATTACAGCTGTCACAGATTACGAGCTCAAAAAGAAGTAAACGATTCTCAAAAGATGTTCAGTTGTATTTTTATTAAAGTAAACCAACAGGTCAGGGCAAACCAAAGGCATGACCAGTCTGTCTTTCCCTCTGACTGACTTACCCTGATGTTCTCATGTTAACTCAAACCAATCATCACTCCTCATGCCTTAATCTAACCAAACCACACAAAAGGAACTACAGCCAATCAGAGGCAGAGAAGGTGGCTATAGGCCGCATACATGCGGGTACACTGCACCACACCACTGGAGGAATCCACGGTTACCTACAGTAACTCAGTCAGCTGACTACTGCCTACACCCTCTGAGAAATATGTGCGTACAGACATCTGACTGAACAGAAATTCTGGTAAGTTGCTAAGCGCTGTTACATTGTCAATTTGCACCTAAGCTCTCCTGAAACTGTGTGAAAACCCTGTTCATCATTTATTTTCTCCATATTAGTGATCATATAGAAATCTCACGTCTGACATGCTACCTTCTCTCTCAGTGCGTCTTCAGTATCAGAACTATGCCCATGGCTTGGTTAAGGTTATTATCTAAACCTCTTTATTTAGAAGTCAAACTGAAAGTGAACGCAGTTCACTGAATAACTGTGTGCACACAAGTACAGTAAGAACAGTATTTCAAAGTTGAAGTATTTAGTGGGTCAGTAAACTATGGTTGATGTTTATAACAGGCAATAATGATTTTACTGTTCACTGACCTGCTTGTTCCCACCTTTTATGATTGTCTGACTGCTTGTGTTTCTTCACCCATCAGCCTTATTTTTAGTGATGTCATCAAAATATAACAAACTGATTAGAGCACAAAATCACACAAAAATAAAAATCAACCTACCTGACCACAGTGACTAATATTTAAAGGTCCCATAGTCTAAAGGTAGATGTCCATGTGTTGCTTGATTTTAAAGCATGTCTAGGTTCTATATTAATACTGTATAAGTATCAAAGCCTCAGTCCAAAGAGAAATGCACACAGCCTGTATTCAGAAACTGAGCCTTAGAACCAGCCGTCAGGACTTCTAGAACTTTGTGATGTCACAACAAAGCAGTCACCGCTCTCAGCCATGTTCCACCATCCAACCTTGCAGGATTTAGTTTCTCTGAGTGCTTACTTCTACCATATTTTTATTAGATCACTCAGAAAACAGCCAATCAGAAGAGAGGAGCCTCTGAGCCTCTCTTCTGATTGGCTCACTGACCTGTTGTTACTAGAGCTGAGAGAGACGATGTAAAAATACATTGAGATGGTCTTTGGCTCTTAAAACCACAAATATATCTTCTTATGGATCAACACTTCAAATTAAACACAGGAGAAGAGGAAAATATGGAGCTTTAACACAGAAATACGTTGACAAAGAACAGACTGGGTGAATAGAAATGGACAGGTACAGGAAGAATGTGTCTCCCCTAGGAGCAGTGACTGCACCAACAGTGTCAGGGTGCTGTTGTAGAAACAGAAGTTTTACCTCCAAACACCGTGTCTAAAATTCAAACATGTCCTGTTTCTGCTTTTACCAATTTTTAGACAATGTTCTGAATAGATTCCAAGTTTATGTCAGTGTTCATACAATATTAATGCCAGTGAGGCCCTTTGAATTTCAATTTGGAATTTGGGAAAACTGTACATGTAAACAGAGACTCGTGGTATCAGACAAATAAAAATACAGTTATTAAACTGAAAGTCTTGCAGGAGAAAGCAGAGGCCTGAGAAGGTGTGTGTGTGTGTTTGTGTGTGTGCGTGGTGATATCCTGATGTGTGGGAACTATAGCAGGTAAACGGAGGGAATTGTTATGGCCGTCCTAATTGCTGGAGTGATCTGAGAGATGTGTAATTTATTTCAATTGCTTTTTGACATTCAGAGAACGGCTTCTGCAGTGACTGTGCCTGAGTTCTCCGGCCAGTAATTATTCAATTACACAAGCTAATTGACACCCTGTATTGTCTTTTATAGGTTGATTTATTGGGTAATTGTGCTGCCTCTAAAAAGCCACTTCACCCCTGCTATTGAAAGTCTGTGCTCGTTCTGTTCACAGGGTACTTGTCAGGCCCACAACAATGGAGAGAACAAAGATTTCATCATGTTTTTGATTGTAGCTGTTGATTGTTGTAAGTGTTTTTTACCTGAACAATGAGTGCTTTGGTATGCTCCCGTAGCTCTCCAGCTGTTGTTTGGTAATTCCTGAATCTATGAAGTGCCATCGAAAAACACAATGTCACTGGAGACCGCAACACATGGGTGTCTCATAAAACTTTGCAAAATGGGCTCAGGCTCTTAAATGTTGATTATGTGATGAAAACACGACTGATGTGTTTTAGTTTATTTGTGAAAAGTTTAGGTTGAAATGAACAGCATGTCAGCTCCAAACTTAAAGTGAGAAACTTGTGGTTTTAATACTCTAGCGTTTACGCATCTGAATTTTAAATAAGTAGCACTGAAGATAATGCCAAGGCAGCTTAAACAGTTTAATTAAGGTCAACACAGTTAACTGTGAAAATTATCTCTTTACTGCCAGTTCCAGAGAGCAGAATGAAATATCTGGCCCAAGTCTGGCCCATATACTTCCACATCTGGGCAGATTCCGGCTGTCGTCGTTTGTGGCCCAGAATTTGTCCAGATGAGGAAGTAACATCTGACAGTCATACTGTATATGGGCCAGACCCAAACCGTGGATAAAGGTGTAGACTGTATACTGCAAGTTGGATGAATATCGGGTCTACATTGGTACATACTTACATATTTTAAAATGGCGTTTTAAAATGAAAATGATCTTCATCCAGATGACCGTTTTAGCACCGCATCACAAATAATGTCCATCCATACTAACACACCTGAAAACCCATATCACATGACCACTCATGTAAACTGTGTGATCTGGTGTAAACAGGAAGCAGATTGTCTCCTCTGCAGTTGGTTGGTTGCAAAAAATACTTCGAACAAGGAACAACAAAGACAATTGTAGCATTAAAATGCAGAATTTAACTCGACAACAGCTGCCACTAAAAGCAACAAAGTCAGTAACACTTGTAATTCGTTATCCATGTTGTATTCACCACTGGTAGTCGAGGCTGATGAGACCCAATCAGGAAGCAACTGCATTTTGTCTGTCACATTTTCAAACTAAAACAAGTCCAGCAGCATTTTCCAAAAGTGTCTGTTTCAGGCCGACGTGTGTGGACAGCAGGAGTAAATGCTGCTGCAAGCTAAAACGCAGCGGGTTGGATGTAGCCCCAGTCCTTTGGTAAAACATACAGTTTGGATCATCACTACATAAAGACCGGCTCTGTATCGCAGTCTCTCCTGGTCGATGACGTAGAATGTGAACAGCAGGGCTGTGTTCCCTCTGCACATAAATGCAAGTTAACTGCTCCTCCATTTCCTCCCTGCCACCTTTGTCTCCCACACAGTTTTAATGACTTGGAGAAGAAAGTTTCCTCCTGCACACAACTCTTCAAAATAATAAATCACAGGATTTCTGCTCACGTTAATTGACATTTGACAACATCATTTGCATAATGATTCAAAACAGCCTCAAGGGAGATGCTTAAGAGGAGGGAAACATTATGGATTTGCTAATTAGTCATCGTCAATTCTTCTGTGTTGTTGCAGTCGTTAGTCTTGGTGAACTAACTTGATCAGACAACCATAGCTTTATGACAGTCGTCATCACTATTCAATCATGATTATTGCTGCTTTTCCTGAGCGGCTGAAATTACCATGTTATAATATGCCTGATAAAACTTCCTGGTGAAGTTTTAAATCAGAATATATAACCTAATCAAATGAAGTCTCGTCAAGTTTATTTATATAGCCACTCATAATGAAAGAATGACTGAGGACCGAGGGTTCCTGCAGTCATTTGTATCATTTCATCTGAAACCAAGAAACCTACTGTTTGCATTGGAATTTGTGCCCTGCCTATAAAGGTTGTTTTGAGTTTTTCTTGCCAGCATCTTGACTTTAGAGTGAGTTTTCTCAGAAGCTACAACAAGTTTCAAACCTGTGGTTTTATTTTATCCAAAAAAAAGCAGGATTAAATGAGAGCACAATAGGAAACTGGAAGGATGGAAGGAAGACAACACATCAACCACAGAGAGGCCCACTTACAGTGACAGTTAATGTGTGTTTTAGCTGAATATCCAGTCGCAGATCTACCCAACTGTAATCATTTTGTGGTCTAGGTTTAAGCAACGGCTTTAAGTTATAGGCCCCTTCAACACTTTGGTGAGCATGGCTGATTCATGAGTTAAAAAAAACAGCAAATGCACAACTAAACAGGGGTGCGATATGTTGGAAACATACAGTGTCTAGGCTGCAAACAAAGAGAGTGTCTAAAGGCCCAGAGAAGCCGTCGAAATCTTGTTTTTAATGACCCCCACTGGTTTTACTTCTGACCTTGCTGCAGTGATGAACAGCTTTACTGCAGGACCCCAGTGATATCACTACTTGGTCTGATTACATGAGCCTTATCCAGGAGACTCTCTGCGTTACTCTAAGTGCCATTGAGATAATCATAAATCATAAAACTGATAGGTGACTTCTGGAACATCCTCAACATAAATGATGGGGTTAATATTAATATTACAATACTTTTCTATACAGGATAATCTAACCTCACGGTGCATTTTGGTCCTCACCTGAAAATTGGCATTTTACATTTTACTGACAAGCATCCTCTTGTGGCTGTGCGGATAATGAATGTTGTCTCAAAAAAAGCAAAAGGTCGAATGGTATTGTGTTATAAAGCACCACAAAACCTTACAGGGATGCAGTTAGGATGGCTGTCCGTTAGCAGAAGGTTTCTGACAGTCGGACCATTTTTTTATATCCTGTCTTTAGTGTTGCCACTGTGCAGTGATAGGTTCAGGCATGCTCATATGGGTCATTTTTGAAGGAATTTTGTGCTTGATCTTGGAAACTGTCTGTTGGAAAAAAGTACTCCACCGCTTCAGCATGGCACTGCTGTAACACTTTTAACTCACAATGGACAAAAAAGGATCAAAATCCATTCAGCAGAACCAGAGATATTTTCTTTATACTTCTTATTTCACACATTCTTCTTCTTTGTTAAAATGGGGCACCTACATGAGCAACAATGCAACTGTTGGCTTTCCACCAAGTCTTGCAGCCAATTTGTCCCAGTGGTGCCTCGTGGTATTGCAATGAAATAATCCCGAGGCTCAAAACCATTTTCTACGCATGGCAGCCCTGACGTCCCTCTCCCCTGTCCAGCTATTTGCCAACTGGTAGGGATTGCCTCTCTGTTTGGACTGTATTGCAACCTGCAGATGGATCCTTACCATAAACGTAGGTTAATTAATTAATTAATTTATTTATTTATTTGTTAATTTATTTATTTATCTTTCTACCTATCTTTAACTATTACTCTGGTATAGATCGTGTGCTTGATTAAGGTTACACTTTAATTTCCTCTTGGCTTTTATTGAGATATTTTTACGTTTCACTTCTTTGTCCGTCTTAGACCATGTGATTTTATTTTTGATTTTGAATTAAAAATCATATAAATCCATATAAATTTGTTTTTTGGTTTCAAATAAAATAATGATAAAAGAAATTGTCAAGAATCTACAATGGATCATTTTGATTAGTTTTTCATTTTTTAAATTCTGATCACCTTGAAGCTCAGAGTGAGCTGCTTCGCCGTTGCCATCTTGGCAGTGATTTACTGTGCCCTTAACTCCCAGCTAATCCAAAAATGATCAAAGAGGAGGAGTGTGTGTGGAGCTGAAGCTTTGGTTTATGCTGATTTGTGGCAAACATACGCTCACCCACATGTCACTCTAAGCAGCCACACCCACAATTCTACATAATAAAATATAAACAAGTGAGTTATCTCAACAGTTGTCATGAAGAATATTAGCTCCAGAGACCAAAACTGTTTTTGTACCAGGCTGTAAACATCTTTATTTCGGCTGTAAATTTGGATATTTTAACATGGGAGTCTATGGGGATTGACTCACTGTTGGAGCCAGACTCTAGTGGTCATTAGAGGAACTGCAGTTTGAAGCACCTTAGTGTTGTTTTCATTTTTCAGCCCCGGAGGTTGCTGCTTGATCAGCAAATTAATGCTTCACCATTCACTTGGTCTGATGTTGATCATGCTGACTGTCTTCAGTTCAGTAGCACATTCAGTCTTTTTCTTATCCAGGCTGTTCAGGTCAGTATAAAACTAGCTTTTACAAGCACTGTACATGAAGTTAGTAGATACACAGCGTATCAGATTCTGATTGTTTCTGTGGCTTTCCAGTTCTTTTGATAGACTTCTATCAGCGAAGCAACGTACTGTGAGTTGAAAATGTGTTAATAAAAACGAGTTTGTACATATACTGCACCTCAAGCCTCAAGTAGAGCTGAGGAACGGTCTACGGAGGTCTGCTAAACTCACCTCTTTGATGTTTCTGTTTTTCATTTTCAAACTAGTAGTCTTCAGCCTCGACTGACGCTGAGTCAAGTGACATCACCTGAGGCAGTTTATCAGACTTCACACAGCTCCCCCTGGACCCACAACTCTTTCTTTTCACATAGGCAGTACTACTCCCTAACACCTGTAAAAACACTTTGATGTGTAGTTCCCATTAACGCAAGGTCTTTTCACTTTTTCTGGAGCTTTCGGATACAGCTTACAGTCTTCCCCAGCAGATGGAATTTGCTCAGTTGTCATGGGTATGGGTGAACTGTGACACATGTTTACCCTGACTCAACTGGTTGAGGATAATCTCTTGCTACTGTGGTCCTCACATTAAAGTGTAAATGTAATTTAAACATTATAAAAAATGTAGCTGCTCAGCACTGTAGCAGTACTGTAGGGGATTCAATGCTGTTCATTCTCATTTGTTGGTTACAGCATTGCTTCAGTAGTCTGTAGATCCATACTTAGTGGGGAACCCTTGTATCTATGCATTTAGCGACAGGTATCTCTTTGTTGGATATAAGTGATGCAGTAAAAACATTCAACCTTGTGTTTGTTCTTATTTCACTGGAGAGGACTGGAAAAGGTTTGAAGACATGAAGCTTCCTGCTTTGAGAGCTGCCATAACTTGTTTGTTTTGGCTGTGTGTGTGTGTGTGTGTGTGTGTGTGTGTATGTGTGTGTGTGTGTGTGTGTGTGTGGGGACCGTGCTCCAAAGTCTCAGCATCCTAACTACAAGAAAATATCAGTTGTGACAAAAGCTCCAGCTTTACTATGAAGAGAGAAAGGACTTTTTTTGCCTTGTTAGCTAATGCTTCCTAACATAGGACCAGTATTTACCAAAAAAAAAATACCAAAAACATGCACAGGTAAAATCTTCTGATGTCTCGCTACATGAGCTCAACCACAGATCATCCGATTTAAATTAAGTGCCGGTAAATACGATCCGATCCCCGACTGTGTTGATGTGTGTGGTGCATCTCTAGAAAGACAAAGTGAAAAAGAAAGTGATTTCTTGGGATATTGGTTGCAGAGAATACACAGCTGGAACCGCAAACATGTCTTCATCCCACAAAGAAAAGACTGCGTGTTAGGAGATAGACAGTACCCAACGAAAATATCAGTGATTTAATGAGATACAGTGGCGAGTGAATCCTTTGGAATGACCGATTGGTCAAAAAATGTGATCTGAGCTTCATCTGTGTCACAAGTATAGTTAAACATAATGTGCTTAAGGTAAAATCATACAAACAATTGAAATCTTTCATTCAGCATCTATGGAGTCGAGGTCTGGGCTCTAACTCCAGAGGGTGGATTTCCCTTGTTTGAAATCATTCTGTAGTAGATTTACGCAAAGTCCAAGCAGGCTGTCATATACCTGTAGGTGGCTTCCGTCAAATCTGAGTCTCCCATAAAGACCTGACTGAGGGAGAGCTGCTGAGATGGTCAACCTTCCAGCAGGTTCTCCAATCTTTGCAGAGGACTTCTGAAGCTGCTAGAGTGATTTCTGGGTTCTTGGTCGACTCCCTGACCAATGATCTTCCTGTTACTCTGGACGGAGAACTCTAGGAAGAGTCGAGGTTCCTTACTTCTTCCATCTCACAGTTATGTCCTCCTGGAACATTCAAAGCTTTAGACGTGGTTTTATACCCTTACACCTTACCACAATTTTATTGGAGCAGTCTAACAGAGACTAACGAAGATGTCATGTCTTGGTTTTTGTCCTGACATGCAGTGTGAATTGGACCTTGTATAAAAAGACAATCTGCCACAGTCAAGTTATAGACATATCTCAAGGAGTGCTACAGCAACGGGTTTGAATACTAATATAGTAATACCAAGGCTCATGTTTTAACCGTCAGCATTTCAACATTTTGATCCTACAAAACATATTGCTGCTGTTGCGGTTTAGTTGTATATAAACGTCATTTCTAGGAGATACGAGTGAGAAGATAGTGTGTAGTGAACACTGACATTTGTTGTCAGTGTTCTGAAGTGGATTGAAGTGTATTGAGGTGGACATCAAAGTAGACCAACTAAGATACTATATTATTTTAGCCACATCCCGAAAATAGTATTTAATGCAGTTAAAGCTTTCAGTTTATGTGAAGAGTAAGTAGTGTTAAACTGTGATTATAAGGGTTAGGGAACAGTTGTGGTCAATGAACTTATTCAAATTTGGTAGAAACATTCACCTGGACTCAAGGACGAACCGATTCAATTTTGGTGGTTAAAGGTCAAATGTCAAGGTCAGTGTGACCTAACAAAACACTTTTTAGCCATTACTCAACACTTCACAGTCTGAGTGGCTGAGGCGTACATCCACAAGGCGGTAATTCTAGTTTGAATGGGTTTTTGGTTAAATGACTGAAATAAGGTCTGTGGTTAACACATGCTCAACACACCAGTCCTCAGCGGTCCACCTTTACAACCTCATCGTGTTTATACAAACTGTTACTAACTTTGTAGAAGAGGTCAGAGCTAAATCAAACTACGAGTTGTAGTTTAGTGGTGGTGACGTTGAAGTCATGTGACCGTGGCGTGGTTAGTTGATAGTCTTATTAGTTGTTAGTTGTATTTAGGCTTCAAACATCATAAAGAGGTGTTCATTAGTGAAGATGATTCTGCTAAATAAAACCTGTCAGGATGATAAATTGTTGTTTGTCACAGAGTTTACTTCCTGCAGTAATCCAAAAGACTATTGGCTTCTTGTTGAGGGAGTCATGGAGATGCTAATGTCCAGGTTGACCTACAAAAACTCATCATCCCCTCTCTATTTGGCCTTATAATTCCAGATTAAAACCATGATTGAAACAATAATCCAATAATTAAAATGTGCAAGGAATCCAATCCCTTTTTGTGTCCTTCTGTATACAGTGTTTATAGAAAGATAGAAGAAACAGTCTGGAAGGCAACATCTTTGGTTTTCCATTTGCTGTTTCACTGATGTTGTCTCCGTGCCACTTGCTGTGTTCTTCCATATCTGATCTTCTCATTGTTTTCATACAAATTCACTCCAGTGCCAGTTAGATACTGGAGCTTATCCCAGAGCTACTGGAACACCAATGTACCATTTCCCCTCTATTCTGCTCCTCCAGCTGCTCCATAGAGGCGAGAAATTAGTTGAGGAATATATTGAGAAAGGCCTCTAAACATGGGCAAAGTAGGCTATTTATACTGTAGCTGAATGTGAAGGCCAAGTTATTTGGTGGGGTTAAGGAAACATAACCACTGGAAAGAGCAACTGCTAGAGAAGCTGAGAAATAATTTCCTGTCAAGGGCATAAAACGGTTCTCAATTGAGGTAAACATTTCTACTTTCAAAAGCAATTTATTTTCTAACAACCGCTGAAAGCAGACAACATATCTTATGTTCCCTTTCCTTGAATTTTCATTTTATGCACCCCCCACCCACCCCATCCCTAACCTCAACCCCCCCCACACCTCCCTCCTTCACATGTCAGTGTTTACCACCAGCTTGCAGCCATGACGAGAGCTGGGGTCTGGAGACTGGTAGTGAGAAATCGCCTGGTTTGTGAGTGGATTTGGATTAGGGTCAATGCAATGTAATATTTTGGGGGGGAAATACCTTCATGGATTCTCATTGATTTTCGTATTTTCTTCCCTCTTTTCTCATAACAATTAAGTCTACATGGCTGGAATACAGTTTTTGATAAACGGACTGGCCCATGTGCTGCCACTGTTAGCTCCTATGTCTAAATGTAGCAATGTGGCCATTTTAGACAGACAGTGTAAGTGTTGGTACCCATAACACCTCAATGAAACAATGCTCAGTACTTCCCAGCTCACAGTTCCCCAAATGTGAAGCCAAAACTTCTTGATCGCCCCTGGTGACAGGCTGCAGTATAAGTCATAAAACCCGCCCCCTGGAAACTGGAAAGCGCCCATCAAATTTTTTTTTTCCATTGATGGTTTTAAGTAGTTCTTATCACTTATCACTGATGTATGTTCAAGTGCTAATTTTCTTTTAAGTTTGGTTTTAATTTGTTATTAGATGCTGCTATTTGATGTCATGATTGACAGCTGTGATTGACTTGCAATTGGGTCGAGCGTTTGTATGGGTGGGACCTTGATGCTGTGGCTCCACCTCCTGATCACTACTGTGCAGACTCTGGCTCCAAACAACATCAACACCGGTTGTATGTCAGATAATTTAGTTTCATTTTTGTACAGTGGGAGGAAGTGGAGATGCGTTGTCCATCAGTCATTGGTTAATGTTAATGTTAATTGTAATACTAATGCATTTCTGTCTCTCTTATTCTTTCTCTCCCTAACTCAAAATATAATGGGACACAAATTCCAACTCCTCTGGCACCCAGTGAGCTGATCCAGCATGAATTAAGAATGTAATGTAAATTATTTTATGTAGCACATGACATTATGTTTCTGCGATAATCTCTAATTATCTCATATTTCATTTATTAATGTTCAACTTAAAGGTCCATATAGTATAAAGGTAGATGTCCATGTGTTGTTTGATTATAAAGTATCAAAGCACTCAGTCCACAGAGAAATGCACACCTGTATTCAGAAACTGAGCCTTAAATCGAGCCATCTGGACTTCTGTAACTTTGTGATGTCACAACAAAGCAGTCACTACTCTCATCCATGCCTCCAAGCCCCGCCCACCTGGACCCACCATCCAACCTTGCAGGATTTTGTTTCTTTGAACGTTTACCTGAAATTTTTCTGTATATTTTTATTTCACCACTCAGAAAACAGTCAGCCAATCAGGAGAGAAGCTTAGAGCCTCCTCTCTTCTGATTGGCTCGACAAATTGTTTTTACTAAAACTCCAGAGAGAAGCCTGAGAGAGGAGATGTAAAACTACACTGAGATGGTTTTTGGTTCTTAAAACCACAACTATATCTTCTTGTGGATCAACACTTCAAATAAAACACAGGAGAAGAGGAAGATATGGAACCTTTCTTGCTCATGCCAGAAAGAGTCATCCAGTGTACAGAAAATCTAAATCAAGTGTATGCTACAAACCAATAAAATTTGTGTTCAAGCTCAACTACATCTGTGGTGTGATGTGTTATTTTGTAGGCTTTAGCTTACGCACTGTACTGCAGGGAGGGAATCTGTGTTCTCTACCAATTAGAAAGAGCAGCCATGCGTTTACACATGGGACCAAGGTCCTTTGCCTGATGATCGGCATGTACCAGGAGTGTGACATGCGTGCAACCCTCCTCAGACATTTCATACCATTGATGCTGGTCAGGGGTTAAAGAGACCAGGGCGGCTTAGCCTTCTGGTCCAACTACAAGTTCAGGGGAGGTAATATACCAATTGTGACCTTCCACCTGAGAATAAAAAGCCTGTTGGTACACCTCAGCGCAACCTCTATCATAAAACAACGTAACATGGTAGGGATCAACGGGAGGAGCATAAGGGCCCAAATCCTGCAACCAAGGATGCAACGTTTGTTGTCACTGTGCGAAGCAGCTTTGTTCAAACTCACAGAACTGTTTTTTTGGGGGCATTTTTGCCTTTATTGTGATATGGACAGTGAGAGAGAGAGACAGGAAGGTTGGGGAGAGAGAGAGGGGATGACATGCAGCAAAGGGCTGCGGGTCAGATACGAACCCATGGCTGCTGTGGTAAGGACTAAGCCTATGTGGTACGCACTCTACCAGGTGAGCCACTAGGGCGCCCCCACAGAATTGTATTTTAAATTGAAGCTACAGTCTCCATCTGTTCACCTGATTGCACCTGTGTGTAGGAGTACAGTAGTACTGTAGTTCGAGAGGAGAGGGCTGTTTGACGGCAAGATGAAGCAGTATATATTCAAATACCGCGTACACTTCAACTGATATTGTTTTTTTTTTCCGTGGGCATTTTTTTAAAAGTGGCTTAAGCACATTTTCCTAATGACCAAGTCCACATTGACAGGCACAGAATCAGTCACTGAACATAGACAATCACGCCGAAAACCTGCTTTTTCTGATCACTCGCCGATTGATTGGTGTATCTCTACTGTCAGGGATGGATGGGATTGAATGGTCATTTGCAAAGAACAGAGGGGAACTGAACACCCAGTGAGCTCTGAGAAACAGGTTAAATCCAGCATCTACTCATCAATCCTGAGGTAAAATGTAAGAAAATGTAGTTCACAATCGACTTTGTGACTGTTGAATTTTGTTTATTTTTTATACACAGTCATTATTGTAGTTTTCCAAAACTACAGTATTTTGCATTACTGTAATATTTGTAATAAACTGTAATCAAGTGAGACACCTCTTTAGAAACCATGGTCTAGTTTCTATGACCTTTACAACTACTAATACTACTACGGTGGATGCCAATAAGAGGGTGGATAACCGACCAGAGTCTGAAGCGACCTGACGGCCAGGTCTGGGTTGGGACAAAAAGCAGCAGGTTATATCTAACTGTAAATTGATCAGAGAAAGTAAGAAGCAACAGGATATCTTATTTTTTTTCTCTCTCACTGTGCACAGCCTGCACATGTGCAGCTCAGTCATGTCTGTGTCTGCTGTTGTATGGTCTGCCTCTGCAGCAGTGGAGACTCTCAGGAAAGTAGCTTTAAGGTTTGCCCAAAAACTATTTTGAAAAAAACGTCACTAAAGGTGTCTGAAAAGTGGAAAAAAAATCTATCAACAAAGTGGCTAAGTTGGCAACACTGCAAATCACCATGAGAACACTAAAGCCCATTTTCCACTGGTCAAAAAGCCTGTTAACAACCGATACAATACAATCGGCAGTGGGTCGAAACACTGCAGTAGACGTCGGTATTTAACGGCTCTGGTTCCGATCGGGATCTAAACATAACATCTGGGTGAATCCACTAATTTCCAAACCTTTTCCTGCTCTAAAGTCTCAGAGCACAAACACTGTCGACACACCTGTCACCTGGATGAAATAGTGAGCTGCAGCCCTGAAATAAGTTTTAAGAAAACACAAAATCACCGATTGTTTACCAGTTTGCAAGGCGGCTAGCTGCTCAGTCTGTATGTGCACTCTGTAAGTGCATGTGATGACATCGCTCTTTGCCTTTCTGTTCAGACTGAGGACACACACAAATGCTAACTCAACTGGCAGTGGAAAAGGAGTTAATCTGCTTCTGCTTTATCAGTGGGTTTACATACATTTAAAAGCTAATTTTGGTGTAAAAAGAGCTTAATGCTACCTTATGCTACCTTAACAGTAAATACAGACACACTAGTGCTGTCAAATAATGTAGTGCAGTGTGCTACCAAATAGAATTTCTCCAAAAAAAGAGACTCCCAGCTTGCAAAGGGGTTAAAAAGTTCAACTAACGAATACTAACTAGCATCCAAAAAACTGGCAAACAAATCAAAATAGATTCAGTACAAAATAACCCTGACAGTACCACACAATATTCAGGCTGCAAAAACAGAGTTACACAACTACAATGGCAAATAAACTTCTAGCCTCACTCTAAGTTACAAAGGCTGAACAAGAGAAACACAGCTCTAATTTGAATGCAAAACACAACACCCCAAATGCTTTTTAACTAACACAGGATTATTACATGCCTGAATTCTTAGTCTAGAATTTACCCATGTTTATCTTTAGCAGGCAAATGCCCCCCCCCCCCCCCCCCCCCCCCCCCGGGTTACCACACAAAAATAAATAAGTTAAACTACTACTTTACACAGCAGCACATAAATAAGACTAATCTCAAGATAAATGATTAGGCTTAGATCCTGGATGAGCTACAATTATGATCCCTTACAGAAAAACCACATGAATTTCATATGTGCTAAAATCACATGTGGACACACATGATTTCTTCTGATGTGAAATTTAACATGACTTGTTAAAATCACATGTGAAATGTGTGGACACATGGTTTTGGAACATTTTTTTGGTAATGTCTGAAGCCCATATAACTACCCAAGTGAAACCTATACATCAAGCCACATGAAACCCTTGGGATTACATGAGAAACCAATGTACCTAGTTTGTTATTGTTTGCTTGTGGAAACATCTTCCACATATTATAACCTGTGGTAACATGTTTTCCACATGTGCTCCACATGTTTTCCACATGTGCTCCACATGGTTCCATATGTCACCACATGTGGTACCATGTTACACATGTGATTAATGTGGAAAACATGAAAAATTCATGTGGTGTTTCTGTAATGTGATGTAATGTTACAGCTGACTCAAACACTGGACATAAAAATGGACACCAGAGTAGAGGTTTACTGTGTGAAAGTTAATCCAAATAGATGAATAAATGAATGAAAAGCTTATACCAAGGACCACAGCGCTGCTGCTGCAGGGTGGAGAGAGAGAAGGAGCTGAACAAAGGACGTGCCTATATAGACTCAGCCATCAAGCCAGCACAGGTGCTTGCCAATCATCTGATCAAGCCGGAGCTTGAAACAGGAAACGCCAAAACAAAACAGGATGTTAAAGGCGCTATCTACTTATTTACATATTCCGCTAGCAGGAAGTGCCGCGGCTTCACCAGCGGCACAATCCTGCTCCGCCGTCTCCACTTTTCACCACCTTACAGCGGCTTAAAAAAAAAATCCCACTTTAACACATTAGACTTCCCATTTCACCCAGATAATTACACGATTATCCTGCTTCATTCAAAAAAAAAATCCATCCAGGGGTAATTGGTATGTTGGGTGAGGGGAGTTACCCAGAATTCACTGCAGTGAGGGTCTGGGGGAACAAATCCAGATAAGTCAGGCAGAAAAAGGGAGGGGAAAAGCTGCACTTATTCGATTTTAATCTCACCACTTTGCAAGCATTTAAATAGCCTTCATCAGACTCCTGGCTTGCAGCCCTGCCACTAACCTGTTATCAATGCAGAAAATGTCCATTTTAAATGTCAATGTGAGCCCAGAATGGAGACACAGTAACAGGTGCTCAGCCCGAGGCGAACTGCAGTAATGCCCCCATTATTGGTTTCTCATAGAGCTGTTACATGTTGCATTGTTGCTGCTTGGGACACAGCTTTTTGTGAGTAAAAGCAGAGTTCAATTATTGGCACAGAAACACATGCAAAGGCGCACAATGGCCAGCAGAATAGGGGCTACCGAGGCTACATCTGTAGCCTATGAAAGAACCTTGATAAAAGTAATTGAATTTTGCTGTGATAAGATTAACTTGTGGTAATTGTGAGCAGTAGGAGCCTTGAGTCCGTACAAAAGATACATGCACGCGACTGTATGACAGTTAGGAATAATCACACCCTCTCCCTCCCTCCCTGCCAAGAATATATGCAGAAAAATAAAAGCAACTGTGAAGGAATCAAGTCTGAAATCGTGCACTCAGTGGCCGACACTCCTACCCAAATGGCTATGGATGTCCTGATTACCATGCACACTCTCATAGTCCTTTTAAATGTGCTGAGATGGGCTTTAAACAAGATTCAACACTTTAAACCCCAGCAGACTTAATTAAGGGTGGGACCTAGCACATGCAGAGACGAGAGGTGGAGAAGGAGAGAGGATTGGATCTGTGGAGGGAGGAGGAGGTATGGAAATGGTAGCAGGAGGGGGTGGGGTGGGT
>NW_019525137.1:2017577-2093824 GCF_002814215.2 Seriola lalandi dorsalis
GGGTGTGCACCACACTGATACAGTGAGAAAGGTGGTGTTTGGGCTTCATTTCTGCCCACCAGCTAATGTCCACACTGAGAAACCTGCCTCCCTCCCTCTCTCTCTCTCTCTCTCTCTCCGCGGCTGCACAAAGACCCGTTTCATGAACAAACACTCACACACACACACACACACACACACAACAAAAACAGCAACGTGTCTTAAACTCCACATTTCTTTGCCAGAACTCCCTGAAATATCAAACAATGCACAGCCGTATGGGGGCACCGCGCGTGCTGTTTAAGCAGCCCAGTCTCGTTTCCATGCAGCTTTTACATGTTTCCAAAAGATATGCATAATTACAGGGTTTGTACATAATTGCTCCAACACATTGCAGGGAAAAAGCCAGGTTTGTTCTTTTTTTAACACTGGCTCTGAGAAAACAGCCTCCATTTCTTTCTCCCTCCGTTCTCCGGTCTGAACAATTAAAACAATGTGGCTGTCTTGGAAAGGAGTTCTGCTCTCATTATCACCCCCAACCCACCCCCCTCTGTCAGAACATTTACCGCTCAAAAAGAGGCCCAGGCACCTTGGCATTGAAGCACACTCTTTCTTTTTTCTTGTCTGTTTTCCTCTCCTGCCTTTCTCTCGCTGCCTTCTCGCGGCGCTCTTGCTGGAACAGAATGGGTTACAAAAAGGGAAAATGTAAATAAGATGGAGTCTGTGGCTCATTCTGTTCCGCTGCAAAACAGAGCATGCAAGGCCGTCTTAAGCAATCAAAGGAACTTTACATAAAGCAAGTTTTACTGGTCTTATTCAGAGTCTGGAAACAGATGCACTCATTGTTCAACCTGATACCAACAGAAATATGTAATTTTGGATTGTGACATGAAAATATTAGGAACTCTCAGAAAGTTCCTTTTGTGAGACATCTGCGAGGCTCTTGAGTTTAAGACGCATCTCTTTTCCTATGTTTCCTCCTCCTGTCCACACGACTCCAGAGTTCTCAAGCCCTGAAGACAGAGAGTTTTGGAAACGCTGCTGGACCTGTTTTATTTTGAAAGCTCTAAGGGTTGTGTTGTAGTCCGGACGGGCAAAAACGGTGACCTTTGGAAACAATGGTGACAATGGTGGCAGGTTTCTGAAGAGCGGTTTCGAAGCTCAGAGTGAGCTGCTCCACCGTTGCCATCTTGGCAGTACCTGACTCCGCCCCTAACTCCTAGATAATCCAAAAATGGGCAAAGAGGTGGAGCCGAGACTTTGGTGCATGCTGGTTTGTGAAAAGCATACGCTGACCCACCTGTCGCTCAAAGAGGCCACGCCCTCAACTCTCCATAGCTTTAAGCCTTAATAAAATGTAAACAGGTGAGTTTAAAAACAGGTGTCATGAAGGAGGAAATTAGCTCTAGAGACCAAAACAGTTTTTGTACCAGGCTGTAAACATGTTTATTTCTGCTGTAAAGTTGGACATTTTAACATGGGAGTCTATGGGAATTGACTCACTGTTGGAGCCAGACTCTAGTGGTCATTAGAGGAACTGCAGGTTTTGGTTCTTCATTGTTGGCTTATTTTTTTCAGCCCAAAGGTTGCCGCTTGGTTGACGCCCACAGTCGCTTCCTGATTGAGTCTCATCAGCCTTGACTACCAGTGGTGAAAGCAACATGATGTGTCTTTGCTAGCAGCTGTTAAATTCTGCATTTTAACCCTGCAGCTGTCTTTACTATTCCTCATTCATAGTATTTTGTGCGACTAATCAACTGCAGAAAGATGACCCGCTTCTTGTGTACACTGGCTCATGAGATATTTTTTCAGGTATGTAAGTCTAGACAGAGATTGTTTTTGCTTTTAAAACCCCATTTTAAAATGAACGTAGTCATGTGGATGTCGTCTGAGTCTCTTCCTGCCTGGACTACCTTTTTAAGTTCTGACACAACATGTGAGGTAGGGTGTATGTGTGTGTCTGAGTGAAATGTCTTGTCTCCCTGTCATGTATCTGACTGCTCAGGCCCACTAATAACCTGGGATAGTGTATCTGTGAGTGTTGCTGTTGCCTTTATAGGCAAAAAGCCTTCATCCTTTCAGCCTCTATCATGGTAGAGACATGGCTATTATCCAAATGCTTTGGCTCCACATGAATTGTGTTGAGGGAAGAGATTTGTTCCTCACTGTATTGATGAAAGCGTCCTTTAGCTGTCGGGATGCTCTCTCTCTCTGTCTCTTGAAAGCAGCACCTTCAATGTGGCTTGCAGGCCGCGCCGCTTTCTCCACTGCCTCGATCTCACTTCATCATCACGCAGGAAAACCGCCATGTCAGTGGTGTGATTGACAGCTCCCTAAGTGGTTACTCAGAGCTTCTCACTCAACACTCAGTCTGTCATCCGATTCAAATTTAAGGCATATCTGCATCAGGGAGAGAGAGAGAGACGCTTCTGCTGGCGTCATCTTGTTGTACAACAAAAGAATCAGCCGACTCGCACAGAAGCTGTCAAACACTTTCTCTCCTATTGATCAACACAAGAGAATTGTAGAATTATAAGACCCCACGCACCGCCGGCCCTCTGTAGGGGTCTGATGATAGTCTTTTGCGGCGGAGTTAATTCTCTTCGGCTTAGAGTGGGATTAATTTTTCTTAAATGTCATGGTCAGAGTGTATGTGGCCCAAATTGGTCTCCGCTGACAGTCCACAGACAGTGATTGTGGTTGGCTGCGATGATGTATCAATGCAGCAGGAAGACTTCTTTATTCCAGAACAATATACGGCACTCGGGGGACAGGAGGGCAGAAAAAAAAATACATCCCTTTACAAGATAAAATTACTTTTTCCTCCAGAAAGTCAGAAAAATGATAGGAATAATACACCATTCATGGTATCGGACAGCAGGGAGAGGAAGGAAGCTGAGCATGTTTTATATGCTTTTCTCATACTCATATACCCTACTGCTGACCAGTGCAGAAAAAGCAGGTATCCTAATGTTTAAAAAATAACACCTTTATCGGCACCTATTGAATCCGGTTGCAAGCAATGCAACTTGTAACAGATAAGGACCTGATGGAATCTGTCTTTGCTCTATCTGAACCAAAATGGTCTCTGTATGAGTTAAATGGAGGAGCCACATTGACAATTCAAATTGAACAGCGCTTTGCAGGCAATTCACCCTGTAATCTACATGCTTCCCTCACCAGCTGGCCCCAGCTAGATTGCATTTTATATACAAAAGGCCTTCTTTTGTGAGGGCCGTCATATTCACTCACAATCTAATAAGGTCCATAGATTTACAAGTGCATCCATAAGAACGCACATGGAGAACGGTGAAAGCCTTCTGAAAACTATTGTAAAGGGGAATGTAAGAGTTTGATAGTAGTTAAGTTGATGTCCGAGTAGGTTCCTCAGCGCTAGGGAAAACTTTTAAATCTCTAACAGAGAGATATACAGCAGAACTCTACCTTTATATTTCAAAATATCTCTTGGATGCTTATTAGCTTGACCAATTACACTCAAGCTGTGTTTTTTCTCTGCACTATAAACAGACTTTACACTGCTTTTTTTTTTTTTTTTTTACAAATCCCATATATCCCATCTGCCTGTGTGTATCAATATACCTCCCCATAGTTATAAATCAGTTACACCCACAGCACACTACATTAAACATATACAATAAATGTACAAGCGGTGGACCCCTAACACATGCAATTTGTTTTTCTGTGGTTGCCGTAGGGATAACACCAATCCCTGACCTCTCAAGCCTCGAGGAGGTCCCCCGATAGCCTCTCCTTCATGAATCTTTTAGGCCAGCAGAGTCCTCAGTTCAAAGTTCCTGTGAACCCAAGAAATAATAAGCTCCCTGATTAGTGTGGCTAAAAATACACCCTCACCAAAAAGGCTCCAGGTCGGCCCCGCTCGGTCATGGACCATTTACATGCTGGGAGGCTGCTGATGAGCACCTCTAGCTGGAGGGGATGAACGCATCACACCTGACAGATAATCTGCTGTTGGCTGATCACGCAGTAAGTATCTAAACACCCCCCCAGACCTGGACTCGCTGGCTGTTTAGGTCAGCCCAGTTCACTTTAGGGGCTGGGAGACCTTGTTGGACAGCCACAACACCAACATCCAGAAGGTCCAGCAGCCTGGATGGCTTCAAGATGCCCTGCAGTTTGTTGGCATTTACAGTAACCCAAGAGTGAGACAATCAAAATCTCACATACTGGGTATCGGGAAGCAGTGAGTTAAATAAAGGAATTTCAGGGATTCACTATCAAATAAATACAATAAATTCTTATTTTACATTTTTAAAAAGATGTTGAACATATGGTTTGTAGCAACACAGGCAATAAAGGAGCCAAATCCAAGCAGATAATCCAAATACAGGAAGCAATTTCACTGGGAAGCATGAGGGAACAGAAACAGATTGCGGTCCAAAAGTCTAGAACCACTTTCCGGACTCAGATTTAGGAACCCCACTGTACAGTATACAGTATATGCAGAGAGAGATGACGAGGCAACTGGGTTTAGGTGTGTGTGAGTGGGTGGGGAAGAACGGGTGATGGAAGCACCTTGATCATTCAGTGACCCACCTCCACCCGTTCACCACCTCAACCATGAACGCCAGACCATCTCCAATCAAACCATCTGATCAGAAGTTTCCCTCTCATGAAGATGGCCCGGTCCTCAAGCTCATCACCAGTATCCAGGCTCTGGGGGAAAATTACTCTGATTGGAAGGACCTTAAACCTATGTGTGGCTTCCATGGCGAACCATTTCCTGCCGGGGTCTAAGCACCAATGCCTGTTCCTTCTGTTCACAATAAATTTCACTTTGCTTAAATTTCTCATACTCTCCCGGTCCTCTTATTAGTCTCTCCTGATTGAAATATCATGGCAGTTAATTAAGCTGGATGAAAATCACGCTGGTTTAGATGTTTAAAAAAAACTGCACCTTTATTTTCATTTGTTTTATTTTGAAGGGTTCTGCATGTTTGGCGTATTTGTGGTAGCGCTGATGAGTGTGAAATTAGTCTTTTTGTCCTGTATTTACATAGAGTAATTACTTATTATCCCTAATACATGAACCTGATGTTTAGATGCATAATATCCAGGCTGGATAAATGCTGCATGCTGGGCTCAAATGTTATAAAATTGCAAATAGCAGTATTATTCATAGTGAAAGAAAATACTTTGTCCTCGTCTGTGCTTCTTGTAATACACATAATATATAGCACATTACCCTGCGTTGCATGCAACAGCCATAATGAATTTTGGTTGGAGGGTTTGGTTTTGTTCCAGTGAAATATATTGTCAACTTATAAATGGCTCTGACATTGTTCCAATGTGTAGCCTTGGGCACATGCTGCTGTAAATGTTTTAGCGACACCGGACTTAAATAACAGCCTCTCCGTGTTCTCACTGCATATACTGTACACACTCTTTTGAACTGAGTGTGATGTGTGATCACACCGAAAAAAACACCAACAACACACTAGAAAGGACAAAAAAAGGACAGCATGCAGTCTATAATAGTTTGGTTTTGGTCCTATGACAGTTTAGAAAACAAAGAAATACAGTTATTACATGTTTAAGTATTCTTAAAACAGCGGGAAATTCTGTGGTTTTACAGGTTACATGCTTAATCTATTTTGTCATGGCTCACGTAAAATGACTCACAAATATAGTTTCATTCTTTTTTAGGCCCAGAAACTTCTAGCTATTCAAAGGAGGAAATGTTGAATTTGTTGGGGACTGTTTTCAGCTACAGATTATTTGTTTCCCTAATGCAACACCAAAAATAAACATTATGATCAATGGAGGACGTTCTAAGATCATAAAGTACCAATGCCATAATTTAAAGTACTCCTTTCAAAGTAAAAGCCTTGCATTTAATTTATATGAAAGTGCAGTTCCTTAAGTTCCTTAAAGCATTAAAGGTACTTGTTTCGCAGAAAATTTCCCCTGTGACAAATGTAATAAATTACATTATTAATACTGATGAAGTGGAGCTAGTTTAAAATACAGTTAGGTAGATAAATCTGAGGGCTCGTGAAATGATAAATGGGACGCATAGAAGACAACAGGATGTTTCTGCGTAAAATCAAATCAGTTTTTCAGACTGTTCTCTAATCTTTGCTTTTTTGCTAAATGTAGGACTGTTTTATCTATTTGGGTCTCAAACAGTTATTGAAATGAAGTCTGCAGCATGACAGGGATCCTAACTGCTGTCCTATTGTAAGAGGATCACATGCCAAAAAGGTTGGGAACCACTGGTTTAATCTTTACTAATGTGTTGTATATTATAAACAGATTGGTTTTTTTGTTCAATCTGAAAAGAGCTTTGGCCATCATGCGTTTACAAGACAAGAGGTTATAATACGTCCTGAACAGCTACGTCTTTAGTGCTGAATGGAGGCTACAGTGAGTTGCTATCGGAAAGTGAGGAGATGGGCCAGGGCTAGCTGGTTAGCTTGCTAACTTCAGTAGAAGAAAAGACATGATAAGACAAGAGTTAACATTACTGTCGGTGAGTAAAGGAATGAAGTCTGATGCTGAACTCGCAACTTTTCTTTTAGACTCGTAGGTAAACAGCTGTTAATGCTAATGCTAGCTATGTAGCGATAGCAAAACTTACAAACAGCTCCCTTAAAGCTGTCAAATAAATATTGGTGTAAAGTAGAATTTTAATGTAGCATAAGATTGAAATGCTGAAGCAAATGTGATACACTTCTCTGAAGCCCCTTTTCCACTGGTCAAAAAAAAAAAACCTGCTAAGACCCACTACCATAAGGCTTTTGTTGGCAATGGGAAAGGGAACAATCTGCATTCACACCTCGGTCAAATGACTCTGCTATAGCCACAGGTATTAATCGGCTCCAGCTCCAATCGGCAGTGATGTAAACACAACACCTGGGTGAACATAATTAATTTAATTTCCACCCCTGCTTTAATGTCTTTCAGAGCACCGACGCTGTAGAGACACCTGTCACCTGCACCAGAAACACCGCAGTTACGCTGCACTCCAGGATGAAAGAGTGAGCTGCAGCCCTGAAATAAGTTTCAAAAACACACAATCACCAATTGAAGCATCTCACATGGAGGCTCCGACACTTTTACTGGAGCAGGATGAGACACTATAGATCAATTTTTACCAGTCTGGCTAGCCACTCAGTCCTCCTCCCCTGCATCTGTGGGTGTGTTTCGTCTGTAACTGAATGTAATGACATTGCTCCCTGCACTTGTGAGTATCGCATTGTTGTGGCCTTGACAGCAAGTGATGTCGAAAGATACAGCACATATAGATACACTCCACAAATAGTCTATAAAGATATATAATTAATATTCAGCTGTTTTGCCATATTAGTTGATAACCTGTAGCAAATGCTTTGGCACGGGCCTCAGATACACAAAGTGTTTGTTGATAGGATCTACTCATTTTCTTTTTGGATGACAAGAAATAGAATATATAACAGTGACAGACCAAATCAAACATCACCCATTTATTGTTCATTCAATTTTCTCGGCCTGAACGTGTTTTTATTTGCCATTTCAAAGTATCATAAATGCTTAAAACAGACTTTCTTAGAGACAGGCGGCCCATTGTTAGCTTTGACCCTACATTCATCACCCCCTCTCTCCCCTCCTCACCCCACCCCGCCCGCCTCTGATCCGGGGGACAGATTAATGGAGGGAAAATTTGGACCGTCTCACCAAAGGGACAACTGTCATCTATTCTGCTGTTAGTATTCTGCCACAGGAGGAGATATTCAGCAGGAGATGTTTGTGCTCTCCTGCTTCCTTCCAAACACACATGCCTCCTGCACACACACACACACACACACACACACACACACACACACACACACACACACACACTCACTTACAAACACACACTCTTCTCTCTTTCCTCCTATTTTATATTTAACTTCAACCTGTCAATTAAAGAGTGAGAGGGCAACTAAGAAAAAAGACAGAGGGAGAGGAGACAGCAAGAAGCACAGAACTAATTAGGCAACTGTGTAATTTTAATTAGCTGTTTTGATAATTAAACTAATTAGTTCCCCTGTGTTTCCACAACATGCAGCCGACTGGAGTTTTTTTTTTATATCAAGGCTTCAGAGCTCCACTCTGTTGGTTAATTAGTCACTTTTGCATCAGAAAGCTTTATTGATAGCCTTAATTTGCAGTTGAAATGAGAAATCTGCTGTCAATAATTCGGATAATTGCCCGCTGTTTGATTGCAGAGAACAAAAGTAAGCGGCCCCGGCTCAACACATCTGCAAATCCCCGGGGTCGTTTCCTGAATGCTTAGGCTCTGTGATCTACATATCAGCAAATAAGCTCCCCCCTGCTTGCTTCTCCTTCTTGACCTCACTAACTAGAAGAGAATCCAGCTAAATAAGGCAAAGATTGACCCACCACACCCCTCTCCCATCCCCGTTCCCAAAACACCTCCTTAAAACACCACCCACAGCCCGGCCTGTGATTCTTCCTCTTCTGCTTGCTAACTTTAAGTGTCCTGCATGTGCGATAATTGGAAAAGAAGGCAGGGGAGGAAAAAAAACAGAAGGAAAGTCACTGCTTGCTTTGTAGCTAATTAGTGTCCTTGGAATTAAATGAGCAGCTCGTTGTGCACCTCCAGCTCCTGCGGCCCATGTTTGTGAATTGAATAATTGATTCTCCTCCACTAATCAGAGAGCGACATAATGAGCCAGTTTAATTAAATGGGGATCTAACCTGGCGAACACTGGGAAAATATTTGCTCGTTTACGGTTAATCAGGAATAACACAGTGAGTGGGGGAGGGGTGTGCAGGATGGGAAGAAATATTGGTTTGTGTGTGTGTGTGGGGCTGCTGGGTAAACTTAGAGGCAGCTGAACAGGGAAAACAGTTGTGTTGTCGGGGGGGTTAGTCAGTGCCAGCGGTAACCCTGCTGTCATTGACCGTGACTGTGTTTCCATGAACTCAAATGTTCTGACGTTTGAGCTGATTAAAAAAATCAGACTATTTTCACAAGCAGTCTCTCAGAGCTTCACCAAGGCAACTGGACTTGCTCGAGGTTCAGAACTGAATCATCAAGAACCTCAAGCAAGTCCAGTAGCCTTCATGAAGCTCACCATGACCAGGATGACTGAGAACCATCACAGATATGTCACAAGGCTGTTTGATTTGATTGTTACCAAAGATATTTTGCTCATATTCCTCTTTCCTGGGTCTGATCAACGACTTTCTGGATTCAACCTTAAAGCTTGGAATTTACTGTTTAAATAAAGTAGCACATATCTGCACTAAATGAATGTATGGATACAAGCTCCTAGCATTGGAGCTTAGCTGCAAACAGGGCATGGTATATAATCAGTTGATATGGTTGCACTTACCAAGAGGCCAGACAGGGAGAGAAGCTGCAAAAGAAAATTGTGTTATTATTGTGTTGTATGAAGATGATTATAATAACCTTATGATTGTTAGATTGATTACTTTCCTCAGTAATTGGCCTTGAACTGTAAAAAAAGCAACCAGGCCTCCAACCTGAACAACCATACAGATGGTTTCTTTCAACTTACCGGATCACACACAATAAACACATAGACAGTACCTAACTTTAGTGTGCCTACCTTTGTCGCCATGGTAATTATAATAACGGTCATGGCTTGGTTATTTAAGCACTAAAACTACTTGGTTAGTTTTTGGAAAAGATTGCGATTTGGGTTAAAACAAGTACTTCTTAAACATTACATGGTCTTTGTTGTCATGGTTACAATATAAACAGCTAGTTCCACATGGGAATCGAACACCGCTCTCCTGTGTCAAATTCCTGTGTTTTGTTGACCCATCCATCCACCACTACCTACTACATCAACACACTTTCCCTTTGCTCCTGTCATAATTACTACTAGATGTCGCTTAGCAACAAAATGTAACTATGGGTCACAATGATCTACTGTACAGACAACCCATGGGCTTGTTTTTTTAAGGAAGGGCAGTCTCAAAAAAAGAGCACTGTATATGCAGCGAAACTCTGCAGCTACAGCCACTAGGATCTTCTGGAGATTGGTAGGGTACAAACTAACAAACTCCTTTGCCTTTATATGAGTTGCACAGTCTAAGTCTGCTATACTTCAGAGGCTCAGAGAGCCAGCAGCAATCTGGAGGGTGACACACTGAAAGCGGTGAGAGAGGAACCAGAAATATGGCGCTCATGGAGGCATCCGTGCTGGGTTAAAGGCTAACCATGGACTCCAGTTTAATCTGTTGGCAAATGAATTCTCACTAGACAATAAGCTGGACTTTATGTGGCTTCAACAGACTACCCAGCATGAAATTAGAACTGCTGCATCCTGGATTTCATTGAAACATGGCTACACAGCAACATCCAGTACACGGCCATCAAGCTACTGACAGGGAGTCCAGTAAGACTTGTGGCAGTGGACTGTGTGTTTATATCAACAAGGAGAGGTGCATGAATCACGTGGTTTTGTCCAAACAATGTTCTCCGCTGGTGGGGTGAATGATTGTGAAATGCCAGTCATAATACCTACCGGTGGAGCTCACTGCTGCTGGTTTTGAAGCAGTCTACCTTCCCCCGAGCACTAATGTGACAAAGGCACCGCAAGAGCTGCACAGCAGCACACAAGGAATACATCCCAAGCATTCATCCACCCCCGCCTCGGCCATTCGGACGACATCTGTAAACAGCAGTAAAAAATCATTACGTCTCTCCATACAACACATCTGTGAAGCACAGTGCTCCTGCAAGGTCCCGAGCATTGTGAAGGACCCCACCCACAGCAGCCACAGCGTCTTCACCCTCCTACCATCTGTCATGAGGTAGTGGAGCTTAAGAATATTGTCTAGGATCTGCAACAGCTTCTGCCCTCAAGCTGTGAGGATCCTCCACAATTTGCACAACAGCTTCTACTCAACTGTACTCCCCCACTTTTGGGTTTCCTGAACCTAAATTTCAGCACTGCTTAGGAGATGATATTAAATCCAACTTCAGGAGGTCTCGGCGGGATAAAGGATGAAACTCCCGGTTTGCAACATGGAGATTACTGAAGAAATGCAGGTGTTTTCTCTAAGAACTGTGAGGAAGAGCCCGCTTATGGATTATTATAAGCAGTGGCGATTGTAAAGTCTGGTTGGTCCCTAGGCAAAAAATTGCCACGTCACTATTATGTAATAAATAATCTGACGATGATCTGATGAAAAATGGGTGAAATCTAAACACTAATCTTAATTCCAAATGCTCATGTTAGTATTTAAATATATATATATATGTGTGTATATGTGTGTGTGTAATTCTTTCCTTATATACTACCTTATATAAGGAACCACAAAAACCTAAATAAATAACTAAATAACTTCAATGTTGTCACGTTGTAAATAACCCACATTATAAGCCCAGTGCTCATTAACACATAAAGCCCCTATAGGGAGGTTTCCTACTGAGTGATGTTGGAAGCTTAGTAATTGTATGTGCAGGCTTTACTGAAAGCTGGCAACACTGCTCTGCTTCTGAGATGTCGTTGCTAATTGTCCATTGGTTGTTTTAAGTGTTAGGGTCAGAGGTGTGAACAGGCACAAGCTCTGCCTCTAAACTGTGATAAAAAGTTCAGGTTATGAGAAGCTCGAGGTTATAGTCCAGTGAACTAGAAGTAGCGTGATGTTGTGAAATCAACACCAAACATCTTATGGAAGAGACTGGTTAATTGGGTCAACAAAATGTGTGACTTGACATTAACAACCACTACATGTCCTATCTGGTCCCCCCCACTCAGTTTTCGTTTCTTTTAATAAATACGACAATGTTTGTGCTAACATTAACCAATTAGCTCTTCTTTTAACCAAATCTTAGCCACACAGGTGGGAGATCACCACACACTCATATAGGTCATGACGTGAGCAACTTAGTTTAGATGTGAGGAGTCATTTTCATCTCACAACACAGGATTTACAGCCACAGTAAATATCCAGGCATCCATACAAGTATACAGTAGGTGAGCTACTCATACCACATGTTATGTGCATGTTAAAGTGTTTATGATGAAATAATCATCAATACCGTGACTGAGTGTTTCCACCTTGAACTGCAGTGAACCAATGACAGTCTCATAACAACAGATTCAGACAGCCAGGGTTTCATACGTCACAAACCTAAGGAACCAATCCTGTCAACTTGTGGGGACAGGGGGCGGGGCTAAATAAACCTGAAACTTTGTCAGTATACAGAGAGAGTTAGCATTAGCACAATCAATAACACTCTGTCAGCCACTGCCAGTTACAAGCTAACAAACAACATCAACAAATAAAAGATGCTACTTGTGCTAACCATTTGCTAGTCTCTGATTCTGGTCTCAACAGACTCCTCATCTGAGTCTGGGTCTGACTGAGAATCAAACATGTTTCCTCCTCTGACCATCTTGATACTCTCTGCTCTTTCACCTGTCCACCTGGAGCAAGCAGGTGATGGGCGGGGCTCAATGCCTGATCCAGATTTCTCAATCAGGAAGTAAGAGGAGATGAGCTTTAGACACAGTTTGTATGTGGGAAAACCATGTTAAACAATCACAGCAGAAGATGTTACAGTTTATTACATGTCTGGAGAGAAACTCCTTAAATGATCTTTTTTGAACTTGAAATTCGATGACTTTTCCTAGAGTGAGCCCAACATTAGACTAAGTGAAATATTTCCTTTATTCCTATTTCCATGTAAACTGTACACCACCAGGGTACAAAGATTGCCTTCAGGTCATTTTTGACCCGGCAAAAGGGGGGTTGGATCTTTTCCTGATCTACCTGAGGATCCAGCTGCTGCCCCAGCCGGGGCAAGTAAGAATTGTCAGGTCTGCCCACCAGTGAAGGACTGTAAAACACATACTGTGTGCTGCACATGTGAGAAATATATCTGCAAAGTCCATGCACACACAGTTGTGTACTGCCCTACATGTACTAATTAGTTGATTAATTTATGTTTTGTATTATTCGTATATTTTATGGTTAATTATTGTTTGTTGTGTTTACACACTTATTGGGTGGTAGCGATGGTTTAAAAATTGGGACATATATATTGTGTTGTTTAATTCCTAATTGTACAGAACAGAATATATAACTGTTCACTGGCAAAAAAAACCCTGACTGTTATCGGGAGCGCCTCCAATGAAATGCATTCAAAACTACTTTCTGCACATTTCTGCTACTTTCTTAGGCTATACAAGTATTATCTCTGGATAAAAATACTGTTTACCACCTCTGCAGTACCTGTCTCTTATACACATCTGGAGTATACAGAATGTGAAGACAACACAAGGGTTAAAACTTACCTTCATCCAGTCCCTTTATCACCTGCCAACATCTGTCTGAAAGTGGCTGAAGCCACATTTCTCCCATAGTCCTACAGCTCCCAATGTTGTGACATCTAATCCAATTGGCTTGTTTCCGACGCTGCATCTGTGTATCTGTGTGGTCTGTGGTCAAATCACAGCTGACAGAAAGCCATTAAGTGTAGTGGATATTCTGAGTTACCAGACCATGGTATACAGCAGGATTAATCTGATGGTCACAAAATTATTAAAGGGATAGTGAAAGAAAAAAAAAAAAACACACACATTCCTCTTAAACATTTTTTTCTTTTCTGACTTTAGTAACTCTTTGTGAAATACTAGATGCTCTTACTTCTTATGGCTTCTAAACGTTCTTCAAATGAAACAATAGGAGGAAAGAGAAATCACTTTGGTTGCAGCTCATCTCCACACTAATGGTGGATGTGAGCAGGTAGTGATTTATTTAAGGAGTCACAAAGCACTAAAGTAGCATGTTGTTAAATCAAGTGTATTGTTGTATGGTTGATATTATTTCATACACACTTTCTAAGGTGTAATAAAAATGAATTTCATCATGACATAACCCACTGTGTGTATGAGTTGATGCTGAAGTGAGCCACCCCACAGTCAGATCCTTGCTGGAGCATCTTAAAATGGAGGCCTATCACTGCATCCTCCTGCCTGTCAGATATGTTCACCAGCCTCTGGCAGCAAGATGACTTGAGCAGGCTGACCTTTCCTTATCACTGCGGTGGAGAGCTGAGGACCCTTAACCAGGGTCCCCCGTCAGTGCAGCCACGGGGGTAGTCAGGGCCTGATAACGAAGCTGGCCCTCAGCCGTGAACCCTGAAGTCCATCACAACTCTGGGTGGACTGAGCAGAGGTGACGTGGAGGTCATCAGACGTTCCTGCGCTGCATGAAGTTGTGATAGAAAAGTGTGTTGGTGACGGGACTGTGATCATGTCTGACTACTGATCACAGCTCTAACGAGTATCTGCGATTAACAAAACCGTTAATAAGAACATTTACAGCCTTTCTGTGCTTCGTTTTACATCGAGGGACATCAGGTCAGATTTGGGGGGAAAATCTGAACTGTTGTCACTCCCTTTGAAGATGCCGACACAGCAGGGAGGAATCACATCAATCACATTTAATGATGAAAAGTAATCAAAGGATTATTCTAGTCTCTTATAACTTGGCTCTTTGTACTTTTTTTGCACTTTTGTTGATTATTAATAATAAAGTGCTCATCAAGTTGATAGCTGAGATCTGGGAACTCAGCAACATCTTGAAGAGGTAAGAAGAGGTCTGACAGATGAGGAAAAATTAGAAGTCTGATGATCAGGTTAGAAACAAACCTCCAGGTTTCCAAACTTATTTTGGAGGAGAAAACAAAACATAACGGTGAAATTAATATGCACAACATCTATCGCAGGTAACGTGACCGCCCTCACTACAAATGCAACAAGAGCGCTGTTCACGTGCAGTTTCCTACCAACAGTCTATATTAGTTTAATTTACCCATGGCCACCATTGTTCTCTAGTGATAGTTTTCTGAACCCAACACAACGATAGTGGCAAATCAGAAAAATCATTTTTGTAACCTTCATTTGCAGCAGTTTAGCAGCACACTGTCAGATCCTTTACTCATGTGAAAATACCAATATCATAATCTAAAAATTCTCAAATACAAGTAAAAAGTCCTGCAAACAACTTAATAGAAGTATATGTATAATCAGCAAAATGCACTTAAATATGTCATTTTTTGTCATTAAAATGTCTAAAAACAAGTAGACCTATGATCTATATGTTGTTGAGTTGTGTTCTTACATCATCCCAAATGTGTCAATGAATTCTCAAACCAGAGAAGTCAGTGATTTTAATTAATGTAATGCTCTATTTCAATTGGTTGCCTGTCAATGACATCATATCATTTTGTGCATGTGTCAGTGTTGTGATTTCCTAACAGAAGTGTCAAATTTGACTTTTTATACTTCTTGGTTTTTTGGCTGTTTTCGACTCTATATTTGAACCAGCAGCAGCAGCAGTTCGACTCATGTCTGATGCTGAAGGAATCCAAACTCAGAGGAGCTGACGGCAACACCAAACTCTGTCTTTTGTAATTGTTTTGATTAAAACACGCACAGCAGCAGAAAATCACATTTAGAGTATCAGAAGAAAAAGAGTGACTGATATATTATTGTACCACATACAGAAATGTAATGTGTGACACATTGAGTTTCTAACATATATACATCACATGTTATTGTGATTGTGATATTAGTGCTACATACATATATATATATATATATATATATATATATATATATATATATATATATATATATGTGTGTGTGTGTGTGTGTTTGTTTGGACCCTGCTTTATATGAGATCAACATGTATTGACAGGCTTTGGTATAGATATTTATTTACGTATCATATGTCTGCAATATAAGTATAGCATATAAGCATGAAAATTCTATATACATTGTTGCTCATTAAGTTGGAATAAAATATTTTTTTCCTTTTTCCATGAAATGATTGTGACAATGTGATTAATTTCATTTCACCTGGGTAATTGGGACACATAATGTAATCATTACACCTTGTCAAAAGTGATTACTGATGCATTTAAAATAGGAATAAACTGAGGATTGAGTCTGAAAACAAATTATTCCAACTTTATGGGCAACAGTGTATGTACATATGTAATATTTGCGTATGGGAGTGTATGCGACAATGTTAGATTATTAATACTGAGCCATCAATGCATATGTAGCATATTGCTGTTTTAGCTGCTTGCAGTGGCACTAGTTTGATCACTCTGTATACAGTTTATCCAGTGCTGTCTGGACTGTCTGGGCCCTTCCAAAGACTAACTAGATAAAGCAAATGGATTGCATAATGATTAATGGGAGAGGAATGAAAACAAAGAAAACAAAGTTCAGATGCACAGAGCCGTGCACATTCGGAAAATGAAAAAGTTCTCTGATCTTTGCCTTTTGTTTGAAAAATTGGATAATTTTACCTCTTTGGGCCTCAAACAGTGATCTAAATGAAACAGTCTGAAAGATTTTAAAGTGGAAAACTCTTTGGTGGAGCTGCTAACAACTCACAGACATCTAAGGCCCTGTGACCAGGGACACCAATTAAACACTGCGGATTTGTAAGGGATCATGAGCAAAAAAGAGTCAAACCCACCAGTTTAATCTCTAATAATATGTAGTATTTTACAAGCTCACATGTCTTCATGTTAGATCTTCATCTGAAATGTAGCGGAATGGAAGTATTAGATAGCATAAAATGGAAATACTCAAGTAATACAGGCACCGCAAAATTGCACTACTGTCCACAATAGCTGTCAGATCAGAACACATGTACATGTAGTGGTCAGTGGGCATGAAAGATCATTCCTGACCTTTGAGCCATTTGTTAGTATTAGCTTAGTAGCTTTTCAACTGTATTTCAGAAAATGGAGTTGTCATCATGTGGTGTCATCACATCACCTCAGTGTAGAACTTTGGTCACAGTAATTAACATGGCTAACGCAGGCCAGACAAGGTGTCACAGTTTACAGACCTGCTCCTTGCGTTAACTTTGACTACCTGCACCCACTGGAGTTGTGTGCACAGTTTTATCGAAGGGATTATCGAAGATGCTTCAGATGCACTCCCTTTCAGTTTGACTTCCAAATGAAGTGGTTTAAATCTGTGGTTCTCAAACTGTTATGTCTAACTCCCTCTGTTTCAATGAAAGTATTTTATTTGCTGTAATGGAGGCGAGGCTCAGTGTATTGGAAGCTCTCCTCCTCTTCCCTGTAGTTCCCGAGCAGCCGGGAAACCAGAGCGACTCAGTAGACTGCCCACAACAAGAGGTGTAGCCCTAAGCCCCCAGTCTGCATCCATACAGGTTTATACCCAGTCTGTTTGAAAAAAAAAATCTAGAAACAATAAGCTAAGCTGTCAACACAACAACATCCCCTAATATAACCTGTTTGATCCAGAAACTCCAATTCAGTGATGAGGCACTCGGCTGACCAATGGTGGAAATATGATCAGTCAGTCAGTCAGTCAGGGACATTCCAGATCATGGAGCTGGCCCCGCTGCTGTCCAGCCAAAAAAATCACTGACCAAAGCCATGAAAATAAGAAGTTGTAATAAAGCTGAATTATTCTTGTGTTACAGTTGATAAAAAAAATACCTGAATTTTCTGTTCAATAGTAAACCATACACAATATAAGCATCTTAAAGTTGTCACTCTCATCATGCAAGCTTTATTGATGTATTCACCGGGGAGTCAGCTATAATGTCTACAGAACACATTACCATTTTGATACACATCCTGCACATATACAGTATATGCACAGGTATATAAGCCACAGTACCGGATGTGCTGGTGTTGCATTGTATTTGATTGTTGGCTTGGCAAATCCCTTGTTTTGCAAAGAGCATGTAATTCCCTTGTGTGCAGCAAATTTATATTTTGCATGTTTTCTAAACAGAGAATAAAGGAGGTGCCTTTGTGTTTGCAGTGCAATTCTGAGAGCACAGTGTTGCCACAGTTTTGATGTTTATCTTAATTCATCAATGAGCAGGGGGAGCTTTGAGGGGCTGACAGAGAATCATTGAGAAACAGTCTTTGTGGGGGGAGAAAAAAACAAAAATGGAGCATTGAAATTCTGCACCAGAGGAGAGGGGAGAGGAGAGGGAGCTTTGAACCAGTTGCCTGTCAGTCTTTTTCTGTGTTTTTGTGTGAGGAGATGACTGAGAGTTCCCTGTTCCTCCTCCATGCTACCTCTCTCCAGAGTCTAGGCAAGCCTGCTGCACAGGTTGGGGGAAAAAAAAGAAAAAAAGTTGAGTTTGTGGACTTTGAAAGCGGAAAGAGAAGAAAAATCTACCTCGCTTTTGAACTTTCACAACAGCAACACACACAACAGCCGTACCTCAGCAGAGAGTGCATGGGTATATAAATATAAAGTCAAATAACCCGGGAGTGTAGTGCACAGTCAGGGAGGACATCTGTATTCTTCTACCTATCATCTGAAATTTACAGCTGGGTGTATTTTCTTCACTTACTGCTGTAAACTTCAGCAGCTGTGTGTGTGTTTGCCACTGGGTCTCCATCAGACACCACTGACCACATGATGGCCCTTCTGAACTTAAGACTCACACTGTCACAGTTCATCTCTGGACTATCTTATTCCCTCCTCTGCACCTGCCCTCCCCTCCTGCCTCATTTCCCTCCAGTACAGTCACCTGTCATACTCCACCTGCCCAGTAGATGTCCTTGGTCTTTCTTCCTGTCTCCAAATCCGCCCGTTCACCTCCATTTTCTCATCACTGGACCTTCCAAACCTATCTACACACCCAGCAGTCGTAATGTCCGTACACAGGGACCCCGGTTCCAACTACCTGTGTGTAGTTACCTGTTATAGTCCCCAGTTAGTCTATAAAAGTTCCTTCCTATTTGGTGTGTGTGTGTGTGTGTGTGTGTGTGTGTGTGTGTGTGTGTGCGCGTGTTATCATTGGGATATAGACAGTGTACGTATATATTTATGTATGCGTATATTTGCACATGTACATATGAGTGTATATAGTATGTGTTGGTATATGTGTATATGTACATAGTTTTATTGCTTGTTTTCCTTTTCCTTATTTGATGAAAAATCTATTGTATTAATTCTATTGATAATGATATTGTATTCTATCATATTAATATTGCTATTGACATTGTTTGGCAAAACATTGAAAATGACATGTCATGTCAATAAAGCCTGTTGAATTGAAAGAAAATAGAATTGAAATAGACATAGTCATTTAGTGTAACAAAGTACATTCACTCAAGTACTGTTTGAAGTACAATTTTAGGTAATTGCACTTATACTTTATACTTTCAGAGGGAAATATTGGACTTCGACAGCAAACATCACACGTGTTTATGAAACATAGTGTCCAGATTAAAGTGTAACTGTAAGTATAAATGTTTAAACTCCAGAAACATTTTTTTTTAACATAATGACTACTTTTATTTTGACACTTGTGAGTACATCTGTCAGTAGAATTCATATGTATTTTTACTGAAGTAGGATTTGATGCAGGACTTGTTATTAGTGTTTCTATATTGAGGTATTGCTACTTTGTAGTCAGTAGATAGATACATGGATACAATTACAGTCACTGATCTTCAATGACGTATTACAACCTCTACAACAAAGTCTATATTGGGTGGAAAAATACTTAATGTGCAATTTCCATGCATCTTAATTATTAAAGAAGATACTCTAGTAACTATTAAGATTATAGGGGAATACCAATCATCAGCTTTTCTTAAAGGTAGGCATACACATAATCATATACGTGATATGAGTAGTCCTGATTACAGCTCATATATAAATTATGATGCATCTTTCCTGGATTTGTCTTAAAATGACTCACTTGAACAATTCTTTCTATTCAGAGCTCTGAAACACGTCTTCCTACACGTTCTTCTGTAATGAGGTCAGACTGTTTTATAACGACATTAACAGAACATGTTTCTCCATCTCAAAACAGCGTTAAGGAGGGTTGTCTGGGATGTCCGTTGTTATAGCCACAGAGTTATTGGCTATTTTCATGATCAAGGCTGAGAATATTAATGGGATCAATATTTTGGATAAAGAATCTGTCACTAGTGAGGTCGCTGATGACACAGCAATTTTTCTTATATCTGCTATAATATGCAAAGCCTCAGGCCTACACATGAAACTGAAGGAGTGTGAATTAATACCAAATCATCCATGCGTGACTTATATAATTCGTGACATTCTGGTGAAACAGGAAATCAAAATACTTTAAAATTGTAAGTAATAAAAAACAAAAGTGTTATAAAAGTGAATTTTTTTTTAATAGATGCCGTGAAGTTAAGAGCTTAAAAACACCACACATGCCACTCCTACCTGGTCTAGATCAAATTATATTTTTGTAATTGATACAGTTGATGTTTCTTTGTGTCACTTTCATCCTTTTTTACAAATTCAACACGTCATTTTACACATTTTAACATGTCATTTTTAAAATTACAATTTTACAAACTGTCATCAGATTTTGATTCAAACATTGCCAAAATCCTGATTGGTGCTCAGAAGTTTGTGATGTCACCTAGTCCCAACTGAGCCACACCCACACACTTCAAAAGAAAATTGAGAAATAAACAAAAAAACAAAAAGAAAATCTCTCATGTGAAATAAAAAATGATCCAAACGACGGCGGAAATGTGTGTGTCCATGTTGGACCATGAAGCTCATGTTTAAAAGCTGATGTAGAGAATAGGTTTTCAAGCCTTTAAATGCATGGACATTATATTATATAATGATTTCTACCTGTACATGTAGTAATTCATATATTTTGGCATTTAATTCAAATATATTGTTGCATAAATTTCACAATATGTTAAATATATCTAAGGTTGGTTACCTGAAATTAACGCACACCCACAGATCTCTTTATATGGAAATGTATATTTGCTGCAGCTGCCTATAGACTAAAATAAACCACAGCCTTTTGTGTTACCGTGTTTGAGGTCCGGTGCAACAAAGAATCCTCCAACAAGTCTGAGGCCAGTGTGTGAGTGATTGTCACTGTTACAGCTCTAATGACCCACTAGACTAGTATTATTGTTATCGTCACCATCTAAGCACTACAGCTGTCCAAAGTGCGGCTGTTCACCAGCAGCACTGACTGCCTCCATTTGTCTCAACTTCTGCAGGGCCACATCTTCTCTAAATCACTCCCCTCAGAAACATCTATAATGCCGGAGCAGTTTGAGAGAGGAAAAAAAGGAAAAAAAAAAAAAAGGAAACGAGGACCCAGAATGGTTCGCCTGATTGGTTCCACACTGCAGCCACTGCACTACAGACCAGTGGAAAAGAAGACGAAGGCGAAAGTGAGAAAAGCCTCGGCCTGGAGAATAACAGGCGGCAGCACATAACGAGCCTCATCCTCCAGCTTCATTAGAGAGGAGGAGTCCCTAACCCCAAGGGGAGAGGGGTTATTCCCACAGTGCCCATTGCACTTTTTAACAAGCCCCTGTTCCAGACACAGCCCACCAGAGATTTGTCCAGTCCACCTGATTTGTTGAGTCCGGCCCACTAGCACGTTTTAGTTTAAACAGGAATCCGCCCCAGATTATGGAGGTCCTGCGGGAGCTGCCGGAGCCTCCTCTGACACCGCCTGCTTGTGTTTGCAAACAAGCGGAGTCTCTGCAGTAAACAAGGCATTAGGAGCTAAAGAGCCACTGCCTCGTACAGCACACACACATTACCTTGGCACAAGTCAGCAAAAGCCTGTTTAAACTGCCACTGCTGCGCCTTTACAACACAAAGACAACATCATGTGTTTGAACTTGAAGTCGGACTAAATTCTGAGCTTGTTATCGCACAAAATGTCACCTCTTAATGACTGATACCACAAATTACAAATCACCTTTTTTTCTTTTTTGCCATACATTGTAATAAGCACATATTCAGCGCGGCATCACCTCATCATTTCATTAAGATGTTTACAGATACCCGTTAATGTCACTTCCCTTATTTCCTCCTGATCTTTCTCGAGGCCGCAGGCTTCATAGCTGTAACAACATTATCATAATGACAGCGTGCCGCAATCCATTTAGTAGTGGGGTCTCCGTAATAGCTCTCCAGGTATGTTCGGCTCATATTCACAACAACTGCTTCTCCTAACAGGAGGAGGAGGCGCACGCAGTAATCACTATGTTTTCTCCGAGAAAATGCTGTTATTATTCAAACTTCACTGTGAATAATTGAGCTAGTGAATGTGCTGGGAAGGGCCCAGAAATGAGACAGTAAGTGTGTGTGTGTGTGTGTGTGTGTGTGTGTGTGCGTGTGTGCCTTCTTAGCATTCGCTTGCTGCCTTCCCTTTGAGGAGCAGCCATTACTAATTGCAAAGAAATTTCCTCCTTTTCCTACCTGCGGGCCTGTCAGGTCGTAAATGAAAACGAATTAAGTAGAAATCCATACGTTTCCAAGCCTCCTTCCATCCCCACCCGCCTGCCCCATAACGCCGTATATCATTAGAGGAGCAAATTAAACATTAGCGCTTCGGCTGCCGCTAGTTTGGGCTAATTGCTAATCAGCAGTAAAAGTTGCCTGGCACGGAATATTGCTTACCATAAGCTAAAGGTAATTTGCTTCTCAAGACGAGCTAGACCGGCTCGTCTGTTGTTGTCCAGAGTCCATGCCTAATTACTGCCGGAGGGTGATGACAGTCACTCAATGGAGATTAAGACCGAGGCGAAAAATGGAAATGTGCCATAATGCTGGAATGAGCTTGAAGTGCTTCTGTCTGCTTTTCTTTAATTCCCTCTCTTTCTCCTTGCATGGCTTGCTGCTGAAAGAGATGGATTCTGGAAGGGGAAGTCACAGACAGTGCCGTTGCTCTCTCTCTCTCTCTTGCCAGATGACGTCGCATTGCATTGTGGGAAAAGTTGAACTTTTTTTTTTTTTTTTTTTTCTCACAGTGCTAATTCTGGTATGAACATGATCTACAGATCAAAGAGAAGTGGTTAGGAGAGTCTTAACGGTATCACGATGTCACCCTCTCAGCGGGGGGGGTGGACGTCTTCTGATCATCACCCCACCTGCCCATACCCGCAGTAGATGTCGTAGCACTGATGTCCCTGGCCCCTGGAAGATCCCTGTGTTACTGAGTGCTGTTTGGTGTGAGCTGCTCAGTGAACACATCCTCATGCTTCTTCTCTTTGTCAGCTGTCCTTCATGTTTCAGAGCCCAGGGCTGCAGAGCAGGTGATAGGAATTAGAAGGGCATGGTTATTACAACCCAGTCCACACTTATCATAATTAACTATCTCCCATTGCTGCTCCACTGCCTCACAGGCCCACATTCACACCTTCTGAGGCCAAGGTTTCAGCTCCTACTGAAGGATGACGATGAAGAGTTGTTGATAATAAAATACTCTGTGCCACTATTTCAGTATTTGAATTTACCAATTTAAATAATTATAGTTTTGTTAATGAAAATAATGAGTATTAAAGTTTTCTCTGGGCTTTTAGGTTTACCAGCATTTTATAACAATAATAATGATACATTTTATTTATAGAGCCCTTTTCAAGGTACTGAAAGATGCTTTAATTAAAAGTGATAATAGAAAACAATACAATAAAACATATGACACACAACATTAATTACACATTAAAAGTAATGACTTGAGCATGGACATATTGGTGCAGTCTGTGACATATTTGACTTATATATCACCATTTTTTGGCTGGACTGTAACAGTCAGTCCTATAATCTGGTATGTCCCTGACTGACTGACTGACTGACTGACTGACCATATTTCCACCATTGGTCAGCCCAATGCCACATCACAGAGTTTCTGGCGCACTCAGGTTCTGCTAGGGGGAAGTTTACAGCTACAGTATTGCCAACTTAGCTCACCTTCTCTATATTTAATAACTTAAAGATTCAAACAGACTGGGAATAAACTTCATTCATGACTGGGCCGGGGGCCGGGTGCCGGGGGGCCGGGGGCTTAGGGCTATACCTTATGCTTCTGCTTCCAATACTCTGAGCCTCACCTCCATTACAGCAAATAAACTACTTTCATCATGTATATCATTATTACTAAAGGAGGCAGAGGAAAAACTAAACAGACACACCAAGCAGAGAGAGCAGGAGAGAGGGAGGGAGAGAGAGAAGTCATCGGTAACGAGGCTTCGTACTAACGACTATGACCAACTCTACATATCAAACAGAGGGAGTTAGACATAAAGACCTGCCTCTAATAAAAGTCTGTTACCTTCTGGAGTTGAAGAAAATAAAGACTAAACTATTGTAGATCCAGACGGAGGCTGTGCTCTGTGTGAGAGACTGAATAAGAAGGATAGTCTGTCTCTTCTAACTTTCTCTCTGAGTGATCATGCTACAGTAAATGCAGCTGAAATCACAGCTCAGTCTTTGTCTTTCGTTTATGTGTTTGGTGATTTTGTCAGACAACATCACGGTTATAAAATCAGGATTTGACCATAGGTGGTCCAGACATATACTAGGTTTAGACCTGTCTTGGCTCACACCTGACCTTGGAAACAGCTGTTAAACAAAACAACCTCGACCCATGGTCCATTTACTGTGGATGGTACTCTCTCTCTCTCTCTCTCTCTCTCTCTCTCTTGAAAGCTTGAAAGCTCATTCTTGACTTTGACAACAGTAGTTTCCACCAGTTTTTGTGTGAAAACTGCTTTCACATCCACACAGTGTTTCCCGCTTGTTTTTGTAGAGACCTCTGCCCTCAGGGAAACACCTGAACAATAGAAAAAAATCTCTTTTTCCCTTTTTCAGTTGGTGAAGAACAAAACTGTGTATCACAGCCAACATGTGGTAACGTGGAGCAAACAGCTTGGACGACCATATCATTACCGTATTATCACAATGTTAGATGAGAAAATGTTGTTTTCTTAAACCCACAGTCTGTAACTTCTGCCTCTGGGGGTCTCTCAATGGAAGCAATAGCAAAAGACGGCATTGGGTGACATCATGAAATAGCGTGGGATCATGGGAGTTGTCTTCACCGCCATTACCATAAGCTTCACCCAGTTTGGATTCCTTCAGTGTCAGTGGCTCAGGAAATAAAACAGACCCGGTGATGCCGCTACATGTCGATGTCAGTCTGTAGTGACTGTAGGGATCTGAATAAAGACACCCCGAAAAAATAACTTTTCCAGTGGACAGGAAGTAGGTGGAAACTGAGACTACTTACCTTTGTTTCTCTGATAACTTATGAACCAGACGTTTGGCAGGTTTTTACCAGCAGACAAATTGTGTACAGAGGCGTCCTCCTCTCCATAACAAACACACCAGGGGATTAAAACCAGTAAACGAAAAGAACAGTTTCACTTTAAAAATCAGTGATTCTTTTCAGTGACACAGCACAGACAGCTCAGCTCCCAGCTGCTGGAAACGTCCTAACATTTCCTCAGCTTGTTTCTCTGATAACTTCAGATCCAGACGTCCGACAACTAAAATCCTACATCTGGATTTCACCCACGCATAGAGGATATGATGTCATTGACTGGTGAACAAAAGAAACGGACCGTTACCATGATTAAAATCACAGATTTCTCTGGCTTGAAAATTGATGGAAACATTTGTGATAATGTAAGACCACAACTCAACAACATATTTCCACATATTTTAATGTGGAAAAGTTACAGATTATAACCTCCGCTCAGTCCCCTGCTGCTCTCTATCATCATTTACACTGTTTTACACAGTGTAATACATACAAAACATACAACATTCGCAACTGAGTCGATCTCATTTACATATTTTTCTGTTTCTGTTGTCAGACAACTGAACGAGTATGAAATAGTAATCTAATTGCGACTCATAAACACTACGTGTTAATCAGTCCTCATTCTCCTGCTGCTGCACTGTGGTGATATAATCCTTATTGTATAAACATGACAAAACCAGACAGAAAGTCTGTCGTTACTTCACGGCCACACACAGCTTCTCACTTATCACAAAAAGATTTTGAGATTGTAAAGTGATGTTCACAAGTAATTCCAAAGTTTGTTGCCGTGAATCAGCCTTTGTAAACCTGTAAGATAAATCTGCATGGGAAATACAAGTTTGCATGTGTACAAATTTGTAAAAGAGAAAGAGAAAGACAGAGACTGTTTGCATACAAACACAGCACAGTAAATGTTTACCATATTTTCTACATCATCACCAAATATAATCAAACTCACCTGGATCAACTCCACCTTTCAGGATCTGCGGCGGAGATGAAGGTAACAGAACCACCTGCCCTCTGATTGGACTATGCTTTGAGATTGGACTGTCATTGTCCAATGCGATCCGGGTGTAAAGCCAGGATCAAAATTCACACTTACGACTTCAGTGTCATCCACAGTGTGGGAACTTTGAGCGCTTTGAGTTTTACACTAAGTTTTCCGCTTTGTACCTGTTCACAGATTTCACAGTCTTGTTGTGAAACGTAACCATTGGCTTCATTTGTTCACAGATTTTAATCACAAAGTCTCTTTATTTAACAGACTCTATAAATTTTACAGGTTTACGAAGGCTGATTTACAGCTACAAACGTTGGAATTACCTGTGAACATCACTTTACAATCTCAAAATCTTTTTGAGTGTAATTTGTGCTTGTACTCAATGAACAGTTTATGAAATCATTTTGCAGAAGCTCAATTTGCTCTCTTCCATACTTACACTTGCTATTTTGAGTGTATAAGTGCGTTCACATTGGCAAGTACAGCAACATGCAGTGGACTCCAAGTACTCTGGTGGTTCACTCAAAACAGTCAAAAAGTGTATAAAACGGTGGACATTCTCACCCTCAATGGTCGCCATCTTGGTCATGTGGCAGAAGGGGAGGGACTATCAACATATTTTCAAAGTTGTGAAAACAGCGGACTGAAGAGGAAGGACATGTCGTTGGTGCAGGTGGCGGCTTCATTTCCATGGCGCATGACACAGGGGCCACACAGTAAATTAAATGTTCAACTTAAAGGTCCCATATTGTATAAAGGTAGATGTCCATGTGTTGTTTGATTTTAAAGCAGGTTTAGGTTCTATATTAATACTGTGAGTATTAAGTAAGTAGTATTAAGTAATTATCAAAGCGCTCAGTCCACAGAGAAATGCACACAGCCTGTATTCAGAAACTGAGCCATCTGGACTTCTGTAACTTTGTGATGTCACAACAAGGCAGTCACCGGTCTCAACCGTGCCCCCAAGCCCCGCCCACCTGGACCCACCATCCAACCTTGCAGGATTTGGTTTCTCTGAGCGTTTACCTGACTTTTTTTTTTTTTTTCTGTCTATTTTTATTTCACCACTGAGAAAACAGTCAGCCAATCAGGCTTACAGCCTCCTCTCTTCTGATTGGCTCATCGACCTGTTGTTTCAGCGCTCCAGAGAGAAGCCTGAGAGAGGAGATGCAAAACTACACTGAGATGGTTTTTGGTTCTTTAAACCACAAATGTATCTTCTTATGGATCAACACTTCAAATAAAACACAGGGGAAGAGGAAGATATGGGACCTTTAAGTCAAGTGAGCAACAGGGGTGACAATTGCAGTCACTAGCGAGTGCACAACGGCAGTGTTTGATTTGGGGCAACACTACCGCTCATGTGTACTGCTTGCACAGTTTACTACATGTGAGTGTACTGACGGAAGACACAGCAAAAGTGTTCAAGTTTGTACATTCTGGAGACTGTATTGAAAAATTTTTGTTTTACTTATGAGAAAAATGCCAATAGTTTTTTCCCCTCTGTCCCTCTATGTGAATTTTGTATCTCTACTGTATATCTACGTTTTGTATTTATTTTTTATTTTCTTTATTTTTTATATTACTTCTTTTTCTATAAAATTGTTCATGTATTTGTGCTGCAATTTATAGACATGCCCTGTTGCTTTCAATGTTATATTTGACACAACAATGCAACTTATATTGCAATGTTTTTTTTGTTGTAGAAAATCTAATAAACTAATTTGTGGGGAAAGAAATGATGGTAACTCTGGAACACACTTGTTAGTAAACCTCAAGTTGAGATTATTTTATTATTTTTATTACATTTTAATAGGTTATAAAAAAAACATGAAGCAAGTGAGAACAAATTAGATTTCAGTGTTTATACTTCAAAGCTACAGGTTTAATAAAAGTCCTGCAAATCTGAAATATTGCCATTGAAATTCTGTTGAAAGCAGAAGTGTGTCTAGATTATTGTGAATGTTGCATCATGAAACAGCAAGAAATTATTTTACCCTGAAAAAAAAAAGGTATATACACACTAGTAGTCATGTTTTAACTTCAAAGTGTTGGGTTTGTTATTGGACGATGCAATGTTGCCACGTAATCACAGGTCTTCTCTATGGGCTGTATATTCTTTCCTCCGCCAATGACTGAAAATTAAATGTAACCTGAATTTCTAAAAAAGAAAAAAAAAATCTTTCACTTTCAACCAAATTAATGTCTCGTCTTAACCTAGAAGCATAAATGTCTTCTCACCTACAAATCAGCAGAACAGTGCTCACTGGGAAATGTCATGTCTGCTTTTCCAGACTGTTTCAGGAAGGAATCGCCATTATTATCAGAGCTGGAAGACACTGACCCACCCAAATACCATGGAGAATATAAGGCCAATATCAGCTTCATATAACATTCTAAAATAAATTCTTGTAAGCGTGTGTGCTTCTGTGTGTGTGTGTATTATATTTCTCACACAGTATCAGTGCCTGTCTTCCTTATTTCAAAGTCCAAAATAGCTCCAAACCAAAATGTACAGCAGCCAAATACTGGACGATGGAGAGGAGGTGTAGGTGTCTCTGGTGTGAAAAACAACCCGCTTGGATCCCAGTACAGTCCAATCAATACATCGTTATAGATCATAATCACGTGAAGCGTATAATCGCCTAAAACCTATCAATTATAGAGAGAGAGATAGCTGGGGCCTCCAAATCCTGGCCTGCAGCCCTCTTCCTCCTTGGATTAGGATCTGAGATTGGGTCAGGATCATAGGGGCTGTGCCCAGGCCGGCCAGATATCAGATTAATGACCACTCGAGGGGCACACATCTCAGCCAGCAGTTAGAGGGAGGGGGAGCAGCGAGTTACTGCAAAATAAATAATACATCATTTGGTCTGGGAGCTGACATAATTATCACCTAAGACAGGCTCTCTGGCCAGTGCATGAAATATCTCATAGACAGAGTGATATCAGTCTGTTTGGGAAAAGCACAGCTCTGATACATGTGACGTAGAAAAAAGGGAGACTTCATTAGCAAAGGCTCGCAGTCAAACATGTCGTATTTACTGAGAAACAGTACGTTGCATCAGATTTGTTTTGTAGATTCATTAAAACGAATCAAAATACAAATAAGGACTGAGGCCGTACAAGCTGTCAGACCTTCTTCAGCCACATAAGGCAAACACAAGTGTATATGTATGCATTCTGAACTCAATTCAGAACAGCTGTGTATCTAATACTCAAGGACACAGAAGCATTGTTTTAAGATGAATTTAAACCTAACCCAAAATCTTACTCTTTCCCATGCTGTGAGTGAGCTTGAGTCACCCGAGGAAGAGCTCCTAAATCTGCAAAGATTTCTTCCAATCTTTCAAAAAAATCTGCAGCATTGAAAGAATATGTGGTAAAAACAGGAAGCAAACAATCCTTGTAGTTCCCAAATGGAAAGGCATCCTTTCTCGCGCTACAATGGTCCATGAGCCAATCAAGTACTTTCAAGGTCTCCTTGGTAGAGAAGCTTTTGAAAATCGCAAAAAACCTGTACTCAGTTCAAGTGGATCCCATCAAGCCACTGATTGTTTTTCTTGGTTTCTCTTGGTTTTGTATTTTGTGATAGTATGTTACATTTAGAATGGAATGTTACCACTTTGATAGCCATACTGTACAGAAATAGCTTTTATAAGTTGAAAAACATGAACATGAAGTTAGAAATATGTTTAGTGCATGTTTTTGCCCCCACATGTATTTGTAAAAATGAATTTTAACATTTTCCAATGAAAAAAACGAAATAAATCCAAAAAAGAAAGTTGTGTGATCTTGTATGAATTTCATGTAGCATTTGGTGAAACATTTGAATATACTGTTTCTGTTGCCGCACAATGTTGGGATATGGGATACTACAAAAAAAAGTTCATTTTTCATATTTCTCCTATGATGGTGCAGTATATGTTTCCGTTTGTAATACTGAAATTTGCATAAAGTCAAACCTTGGACCATAACCTAGCTTAACAAAGTTGTGTGGTGGTAGTTTAGCTCCCATATGTGAGGACAGTAAATCTTTTAAAAAATCTAATATTTAATTAATATTTCTGTATTTCCATTGTAACTCCAAGGTCCTTGTTGATCAGGTTGCTTCTAAAATGTCCCTTTGCTTTCTCTCCATTGATACCCAGAATTGTAGTTCAAGGACCGGCCAAACCAATCCTCCAAAATAAACCACACAATATGTTGTTTCTCATTTACTTTAAGAACAACTGACTTGTCAGACCCAAAACTGTTCCTTCCAAAACTCTTCCACAGTTTCAAATAGAATCATACGATCTTTAAAGTTTCGTTTCAGTTCAGAAACAATTATAGTTTTGTTTTTTTCACGAAACCTGCAATTATCAATTTTAAAGAAAGAAAACAGCTATTTAGCCACAATTCAATATTTAAACTTTATTTCAATCTCTTTTAGCCTCCTGAGAAAAATATTTATCTGTTTAGCTGCTAAATGTCCCAGTTTATTCAGCAAATGTCCACTATGTCTGTTTGCTTGGTGTTTGATGCAGGACAGGTGGTAGAGTGTGTTGATCAGGGTTTTTTATTTAAAGCCCCCCTCTGATGGAAATCAAGTGTATAACCTTGTTAACGTCCATATGGTGTTTTTATATAATACAAAACATGACTGAGTGTTTCCACCTTGAACTGCAGTGAACCAATGACAGTCTCATAAAAACAGGTTCAGACAGCCAGGGTTTCATACGTCACAAACCTAAGGAACCAATCCTGTCAAATTGTGGGGACGGGAGGCGGGGCTAAATACACCTGAAACCTTGTTAGTACAGAGAGAGAGAGAGAGTTAGCATTAGCACAACCACTAACACTGTGTCAGCCACTACCAGTTACAAGCTACCAAACAACATAAACAAATAAAAGATGCTAACTACGCTAACCGTTCTGATCCGTCTGCTAGTCTCTGGTTCTGGTCTCAACAGACTCCTCATCTGAGTCTGGGTCTGACTGAGGCTCAAACATGTTTCCTCTTCTGACCATCTTGATACTCTCTGTTCTTTCACCTGTCCACCTGGAGCAAGCAGCTGGTGGGCGGGGCATAAAGCCTGATCCAGATTTCTCAACCAGGAAGTAAGAGGAGATGAGCTTCCGATCCAGTTTTTGATATTTTTTTTTTTACTTTTTATGTGTGAAAACCATGTAAAACAAAATATTAATCATAGCAGAGGATTTTTTCAGAGTTTAAAACAAAAACGAAAATAGTAAAAGACACCAAGATGTTCCATAGTGCTGAGGTGAACACCAGAGTAATAATTCTCTGAGCTGATCATTATGAGTGACTGTCTTCTCATACAGTATGTAGGTAATCTTTGTCATCATGGTTGAAAGAGCTGATTTGGGACTAGTTTAGGGAAAGATGATGGTGACACACACCGATGAAGTCAAGACTGATAAACAAACTATGGTTTCCTGTGTTAAAGTCCAGTTCTTCATTTAGCCAACCCAACCATGACGACCTCCTCCTGTGAGGTTTTGTGGCTCTATAACAATAACAATATCACACTACTTCTACCTTGACAGACATGAGTCTTAATTCACGCAACCAATAGAGGATAGAGACACAAAAACACTTTCTTGGGAGCACAGCCTAAGACTGATATAGATTCCTCTGCTGTTGAATGGTGCCTTACTGTCTTGACCCCCCCAGTAAACACAGCGAAACCAGGCCGTGGTGTGCTGCAGATCATGGAGATGTGTATTGACCCACCCTCCATGGCCATGCTGGTAAGCAATTGGCATTCCCCTGCTAAGACACCTTGTTGCCAACAGCAAGGCAATTAAAGTCACAGGAAGTCATTTCACATGCGTGTCTCTGCAGCTGAAATCTCCAATCAGGAGACTGCTTGTGAGATGAGGCTCTCATTTCCTACAACTGTCAAGTGTGGATGGCGAGGCCTCCTGCCTCCAGCTCCCCTCCACCCTCTGCTTTCACCATAAAAATGAAAAAACAGTCTGATGGTTATGGGAAATCCAACTACAAAACAAATATGTATATTTTCAATTTATCTCACCTCCCATACCTGTCTGTGCTCCCCACAAGCCTTGGCAACTCTCCTAGCTGCCCCTCCAACTCACTATTTAAATTCAGAATTCCTAAGCGGATTTTCTCAATTTAGCCATACTTTTAATCTTTGGCGAAATGAGTGATGACTTCTTTAAATAAAAAAAAAAAAAAACTGACAGGCTTACAGCGCACACCGGCGGATTAGTTTCCCGTGGAGATGAGGTTTTCCTTTGTGCCGCCATGTGTCTGTTTGATGGGGTTTAACAGGAGGCGTTGGTGCTGAAATTGGATGCAGCAGGGATCGTGGGTAGATGGCCCGAGTTCGATACAGACCCCCACGCTGCAACTTTGCCCTGTGCTTTTCCCTTCATTTTCCTTTCCCTCGGGTCCAATGACTGAGCCTTTAAACACTCATTGACTGACTGACACACAGATACACACACCTCCCCAACACAAATACAAACAGAATTTCTGCCTCTAAACACGCATACACAAACCTTAAAGCGAGCGCACACACACACACACACACACACCGGCACATAGCCTGCTCTGTAAGGAATATGCACACCCCTCCAAAGCACCTGCTTTGAACAGTCCAGTCAAGCATTAAATCCCACCTGCTCCATAATCTATCGGATAGTCCACACTTTGTTATGTTGGCTGCTCACTAACTTTCATTACACAACAGTGGAGCACCAGTCTGTTCATCATCCATCCTGTTGTCACTACCGTCCTTTTGTCACTGTGTTTAACATTATGCGCATGTTGAATAGTAAATGTGGCGGTGTGATAAAGGCGACAGCATCTCTTTCCTCAAATGAAAGAATGAAGGCTGATGTCACAATCTGACTTGAACTATAGGAGATTAAATGAGTTGGATAATGAAGCCTAATTTGCTCTAGTCTGGAAAACATCCTCTGATGGTTGACTGATGCTGGTGGCTGGTCGTTGGTCAGAGAACAGAGTTGTGAAATGGGAGGAGAAGCTGGTTCCTTGAAGTGTTTTTCACCGCTGTAAATTTCCATTTGAATGTTTTCCAGGAAGGAATAGTTTGTGTTTTCCTGACAGCCTAATAGTTAAGGAGCAACACAAATGCAACATTCGTGATTCGTTTTCAGCCAAGGACCTGTGTTGCCATGAAATTTGGTGCAGATATTCATGGTGGCTAGAGAATACTGACTTTGGTGATACCCTGATTTTTCATCATTTCACAGTCATCTGGTCAAAATATTAATCAATTCATTAATTAATGACATTCCTGTGAGCCTCAGTTGTACTTTGGAGAGTGCTACTTATCACATGTTACCAGACGTGCCTTCATGGCTATGTAGTGTGTGACTCAGGGGGCATGGGGAAACCTGATTGCCCAGTGTAGCTTTGATAGCGACGTTCTCCCAGCAGTTAGAGCTAACCAACCACGAGCAGCTCGTGTTGTTTCTGTGCTGGAAAGGCAGGGAGTCCGTGGGAGCTTTTACCGTCAATAGAAGCACATTTATGGCCCATTTGTTGAGAGAGTTCCTCTGTGGTTGTAGCTGGAATAGCAACTATATGTCTTTGAGTGTAGCTACACAACCGTAGCCATGCTACTTATCACAGCTAATGGCCAACGTTACTGTTCATTAGCCCTTAAGAGCCTCTGAAGACTTATCAGCACATTTGTTTCGTTAAATGCCACTGAAAAGGAATAAATCTTGTTCATATGCTTATCAGGTTTGCTAACGTTAGCCTGGTGGCAGATGTTAGCACACTCACAGGGGGTTAACATAGTAAATGTACCGCTTTCCTGTTAACTTTCATATCCTAGCACATACAAGCAAATTTTTGAGTTTATATATATGTGTGATTTGTTGGGAAAAAAATCAGCTGTATTAAAATCATTTGCCAACAAGAATGTACGTGATTATCTGTACAAGAATCACTGTGATTATGAGTGAGCACAGAGCTGGAGTCAGGACGTGGTTAGCTTAGCTTAGCATAAAGAGTGGAAGCAGGGGAAACAGCTAACCTTAGGCTTACTTTGTTTAAGTTCAATGTACATATACCAACACTTCTAAAGTTCAAATACAGTATTAACATGTTTTACCTAGTTTGTCTAATCTGTACATGAGTGTTAGGGCAAAAACAACAATTTGTGGTTTTACGGAACCCAGGGTCCTTGAGGGGGTTCCTTGGGGTTCCCAGCACAAGGGGGAAAATACTTATTTTCACTAGATTTCCATCCATAACTAACACAGCACATGAATATTTTGGTCATGGGTTTCTGTAATAAAATATCTAAAAGCAAAAATCTAACCTCAGATGGGGATCTGAGCTGTTCAATCAACTATGTCAACACAGTGTTAGCTAATTGACCTGTTTGCCAAACATGAATCTCCTGGTTAGACCGGTGACTGAGCCCAGCGAGGGGTGAGTTCATGCAGTCAGGTATAATAGGAGTTCCTTCTGATGTCACATGACTCATGGAAATGACTGATGATGGTCAGCCCCGTATTTTGCTAAAGGTCCAGGACTGGGGTCATAACAGATGGGCTCAGCTAGGCCGGGCTCAGACAGTCTGAGACACTTGGCTTGGTGTTACTGGGTGCTTGGGGTTAGTCAACAGCAGCCATACTCACTGACTGGGTATTTATGGCCCACCATTATTCCTATACCTCCTTAATCCAGTATAGAGGACTTAGGCTTCTTTGTTTGCTCATTTGACTGTGTGGGTGCCATATCCCAAAGCTGGGCGTGGGATTAGTCAGGCATTGTGTCAGTAGCTTGTGAAGATGCTGGGGAGGGGGAGGGGGAGGGGGAGGGGGCCGCTTGATTAAACAGAGGCAGCAGAAACAACAACATGAGCTTTCATTTGAGGAAGGGACTGCAATAGAAGGGAAACCTGCAAACTCCAACCAAGGCTGATTTTATAAAAATCCATGGGATACTTAGGCATTTCTTTAAGATCTGTTGACTAATTTTCCTTTGACACAGCCTCACCAGCAGGAAAGGCATTTAAGTAATCTAACAATGCAGGGAGCGCTTGCGAAATAGCCGTTCTCATCATTTCCTTTGATGTGTACATACATTTAACGTGAGCCAGGGCTCGCTGAGAAGCATGACGAATCGCTGGAGAGAGTTTCTTCTCTACACGTTTTTCCATGGGGTCAGGCTGGCTGGTAGGGGTAGTGCAGGGGTGGGAGATTTTGGCATTCCTTTTGGAGCTCTGCACTTGACCTACTTTTCATTAATGGGGATTCGGAGTGAAAAAAGAGAGCTGTTTATCCTGTGATGAAAAGTATAATGACATTTGGTTTAAGGCAGTGGACAGAGAGGATGCAGTCCCATCCGCTGACCCCAAAGGGTGTCTTGCCTATTGTGATTGGGTGAGGCCGCTGGTTGGAAGGACTGACTGAGTGGAGAGCTAGATGAGCTTGGTGACACAAACACCTTTTGAAAAATGTTTGGTGAAAGCACTACTGGGAGGTTTTCAATGCCCTCGCTCATGAATCCACAAAAAGGCAATTTCTGAGATGCTTGGAACTTAAAGTCTAAAGGGGATATATTGTATGAAGAGCATTCACATCCATCATACTGAGTGGAAATGAGCTAGCCTTAGGTGGAGATATCTCCAAAGTTTGGCTCAGGCTGAGTACAGTGACAGCAGGTGAAAGAGAGACATGTGAACACTGTCCAGAAAGAGTGGAGAGGGGGAGAGAAATGGTACAGAGCTGTGGCAATTAGAGAGTGTCCCCACCTGACATCAAAGAGAATAATTCAGGTCCCACCCTTATTTCTTTATTTTATTATGGTCATTTTGACCTCTCATTAGCCCTGCTATGTGGATGCAGCTGATATGTTGTCAGACCTGATATGTTAGAACATCAAAGGTATGCTAAAGGTGTACATACATACATACATACATACATATTTACATATATATATATATATATATATATATATACACACACACACACACACACACACATGTGTATGTATGTATATATATATATATATATATATATACTCACACACACACATGCACATATATATATATATATGTATATATATATATATATATATATGTTCAAATTGAAAATATAGATGTTTCATGATAATATTTTTGACTGTTTTAACTATCTCCTCCTCTCCCCGTCTCCTTTTTCCTTCCTCTCTTATTCTCTCTTATGCTCATATTCCCTCTCTCTCATTTGCTATTTGAAGCATCTATTAGTGTTTTAACACCACAGGAAAGCGGCTTCATTGAAATGCAATGAAAACTGCACTGAGAAGGCAAAGTTAACTAATGGGCTCAAATTTTCAAACGAATGCAAGATTAAAGTCAATTGAATCTCCCATTGGGTCTTGACTGAAACCCTTTGAAAAGAAGCCCCACAGTGGGTTTCAGAAATGAAAAATAGGACTTATTCTAAAATATTAATTACATTTTATACCCTCATTACAGCAAGCAATAACATTTGTTCAGAAACTTTACCTTGAGGTGGTTCATGTGCCGCAGATAGGACAGGAAGGTGGTGTGCCTGTTCACCTCAGCCTCCTCCAACACAGCTATGCAGATGTTACTCACTGACACATCACAGGGCAGGATATCACTGCAAATAGACTACATTCATATTTGATCTGCAGCTCTAAAATGAGCTGCCTTTTCTTATGCTATTTCATTGTGAGCATTTTTTGAGCCATGATCCTGTTAAAATGAATGAGAGAAGACATAAGACAATATTATGGTGTCTTGACTGCCAAAAAAAAAAAAAAAAAACACGAGAAGGGAAAAAAAAAAAAGTCGGGGAGCAGAACTACAGAATAACCAAACAGAAGAAAGAAAGCTGAAGCAAAAGGGAAGGGAAGAAAGGGAATAGAAGGTGTTGTCTGACTCAAAACCTTAGAGAGAGAACTACACGGATTCCTTGGAGGGTGTTTTTTTTCCCTTCCTTTGCACTATTATTTAAGGCGCACACACAGCAGATCCTGCATCAACTACGATGGCCTACTTTTTCAACTTTATATACCATGAATTAAATATATTTTATAATACATGCCCACATTCCCATAAATGAAGTGTGCATGATAAACGAACATAGAACACATTAGGGAAAGTTGCTCTCATTTTTTCGACAACAGATTCAACAACTCTTTGTCTGCGGCTCTCATTTATGTGTGCATGCCTACACACACACACACACACACACACACACACACACAAGTGCATGTTGTCTCTCTCCCCGACTGTCTTTGGAGGATTTATATGTGTCAAAACTCACATTCCAGCCTGAGACAAAGAGCAGCAGGCCCACAGGAGTGACAGGAGGAAGATCTGAAAACTCTTCTGTCGCCTGTAATGGGCTAGAAGTCATTAAAAACATCACTGCTGGCCTAATTAAGATGGGACATCTGGTCTTTCCTCACAGAATGGATCGCAGCAGAGTACAAATAACTCCTCTATGACAAGTTGAGAGGTGTCATACATCTCAGTGATCGTCAATCAACATGGGAGTTATGGAGCTCTTTCATCATTAACGAGCAAATGCTTTGTTTTTGCCATATGAAAGAAAACAGACAATTTTCAAAAAAAAAAAAAAAAAAAAAAAAAAAAAGATTTGGAGGTTTTTCTGTGTCTTCCAATGCTGCTCAATCTCCCTTTTATGTTGCTGCCAATTAGTTGGAATAAACTTTACTCTGTCTTTGATGATAGCAGCCTATGCATGGAGCAAAAGTTGGCTTGAGTCTTCTGCGCGGCATTCGGTCATTTTCTATTAAATGGGTCAATCACTGACTTTATAGCTGTTGCAGCACAAATATTGCCTGATATGTATGGAGGAGTTATATGGATATTAGAAAAAACCCTCAATGTAATTCCAAAATATGTAAGAGTAAATTAAAAGAGCCAACTCAATATGCATAAATGATCACATTAGACATCACATATTAGTTAAGCCATGATCAGTTTAAGTCATACTTGTTGCATGTTGTACAGCCAAACGTTTTTTTGGAGATATGAGTTATAATTATGCTCAAAACATCCTGAATATTTCCATTTGATTTAATTCTGCAGACATAAAAGAAAAACAGCCTTGCGTTTGAATATTTGAATGAACATTTTTATATTTATATTTGAGTATATTGAAGTATATCTGAATTTTTCACCCATCATGTAGCTGCAGTGCATGTATGTTACAGAATATACTGCAAATGTGACGCTGTCATACAACAGAAAAACATTTTTTTTCCTACTCTAAATTAGAAAAATGAAACATATATATATGTCAATATTTTTTTCATCAGATAACTATGGATAATGTGAAAGCCGGCACTCCATGGAGACAAACAGAGAATCATCATCAACTTTCAGCTTATTGTTTTGGTTTTACAGCGTCTCTTTTCAGTGAAAGCTGAAGCTCTAAAAACACATTGGTGAACATAGTGGATCATTTAGTAGCTACAGAGCTAGATATTTTTCTCAAATTGGAGCTAAAAGCAGAGTGAATATAGAAGAACTTTACACAGAGATGATAAGTCAGCGTTGTCTTTCCAGCTTGTTCCGTTGCTGCCAGTTAATCAGTAATTGCAGGTTGTGGAGAAAGGGCTACTCAAGGGATGTGAATGTCAAATAGTACTGTGTGAAATAAATCCAAGTGACAACCGGAAAAATTAAGCCAAAACAGATGTACAAAACATAGCTGCTGTTAAACTGCAGTTCCTCTAATGACCACTAGAGTCCAGCTACAACAGTGAGTCAATCCCCATAGACTCCCATGTTAAAATGTCCAACTTTACAGCAGAAATAAACATGTTTACAGCCTGGTACAAAAACAGTTTTGGTCTCTAGAGCTAATTTCCTCCTTCATGACAACTGTTTATAAAACTCACCTGTTTCCATTTTATTAAGGCTTAAAATCATGTAGAATTGAGTTAGGGGCGGAGTCAGGTGCTGCCAAGAAGGCAACGATGGAGCAGCTCACTCTGAGCTTCAAAACCACTCTTCAGAAACCTGTGGGTGACATCACAGAGGCTACGTCCATCTTTATTTATAGTGCATGAATAAAGCAAAGATAGAAGCTGGCGGAAGCCACCGAAGGAAACTGCACAATTCTCTTGCATTACTGGACCTAATAATGCACATACAACAGGGCCGTACAAAGTGACTTGGGGGTCCTAGGCAAACATGGGAATGGGGCCTAAAATGAGTTAACTGCAGTGTAAAATTTCAGAAATTATTGAGCGACAGAATAGCACATTTCTGCTTTTCAATTGGTTTGTGGTACTGACAGCATCGTTCCAAACTCCAGACCAGTCTAACACATTCCCTTCACTTCCTGTCCAGCTTCACATGTTTAGCTTTGTAGACGTGAGATACAGTGAATATATCATGTCCATATCTCCATGACCTAGCCTCATTATGCATCACATATCAGCTCGGTTTTTACACACAGGGTGGAAGCACAATACTTTTTCTTTTTTTTTTATTTTACCATTAAAAAGAATCTAGTCAGACACTGAAGGAGCCAATGCATGAAAATAATTGGAGCCCAAGGGGTAATATTTGTTCTGTTGAAATAATAATTATTCTTATGGTCTTTGTGTGGAGATGCTGAGCCACAGAGGGAGAACACAATCCACCATTATGTTTTCATCAATAATCATTTGTGGGGGTCTGTGGAGGCAGTTGTATTTCATGCATGTCGCCAGCCTCACTGTTTACACGGATAACATATCTGCTGCCATGGAGCATTGTACTCATTTACCATATGGGCTTGTGATGGACCACATTACAACAGCTACTGGCGTCTGTTGTGTAGCACCGGAGCTTCAGAGAGGCTTTTTTTTTTACATCTTGGGGTCACAAATGCCTTGAAACTATATTTTCCAAATGGCTTGAGAGGAAGAGTGAGGAACGTATGCTAAAGAACCCACCTGACCCCCCAACTGCTCCCCGGGCGCTGCACCATGGCTGCACACTGCTCCGGGTGTGTGTGCTCACTGCCCCCAGTGTTCACCACTTATGGATGGGTTAAAAAGGTCTAATTTCCTGGGTGTAAAAACATACTTGGATAATAAAGGATTCCTCTTATATTGGGTGAGTCAAAACCACATCAATGGTCACATGTGTTTAAAGGTTAATGTCTGCGTAAGGACGAGGGGAAAAAAGAAAGAAAAAGACTCAAGCTCAAGAGTCTGGATCGAGAGCAGAGGTGAGTATCTGTTTCTGATACTGATGAGTGATCAGTTTGTTTTTACTTTTAAAAGTGTGGCGCTTAGGGGAGCGCCTTGGTTGCTCACCTGGTAGAGCACCTACCACATAGGCTTAGTCCCAACCGCAGTGGCCATGAGTTTGTGTCTTACCCACGCCCCTTTGCTGCATGTGACTTTCCTCTCTCTTGCACTCTGTGCTATCACAATAAAGGAAAAATGCCAAAATAACAACATAAAAAGTAATTCATGGATAAAGAGTTCAATGCTACGCCCACACTACTTTGTGTTCATTTTAAGACGGTGTTTTTAAATGAAAACAATCACCGTCCAGACGGCCGTTTCAGAAACGCTCTCCGTCCGGACTAAAACACCTGAAAACACGTACAGACACATGCAATCATGTACGCTGAGCATGCATGAGCCAGTGTAAACAGGAGGCAACGAGCAGTTTAAGCATTAAAATACAGAATTTAACTGAACGACAGCTGCTAGCAAAGACAACATGGTCAGTAACCCTTGTAAATAATTAACTGTGTTGTATTCACCACTGGTCGTCCAGGCTGATGAGAACCAATCAGTAGCGACCGTTTGTTTTACGCCATCATTTCCAAAGGTGGCTGTTTTCGCTCATCCAGACAACAACGGAACACCAGACTAAAACAAGTCTTTTGGGTGCTCGAAAACTCCAGTCGTGAGGACACCAGAGGAAAACGTTGCAAAAGACATGAGTTTTAAAATGAAAACAAAGTAGTGTGAACGTAGCCTAAGGAGTAAAGTATTTTCAAAAGTGGGTAACAAATCATTCCCATTGTAACTTTTTACAGGGGGAAATAATGTGTGTCCAGATCTACAGTTCATCAGGTTAGCACAGATTCTCATGTACTGCAGGTTAGCCAGTCTTTCTCTGGAAGATAAGAGAGTATATATTAGAATAATATGAATTTGAAAATCATCAGTATCATTCCAAATGACCAAGTTAGTTTAGATTCATTTAAGACATTTAAAAAATAATTTTCTAAATCTCTCTTTTTGATGCAGGTTTAAATCTAAACTAAAGAAAAGGCAATTAATGGTGTGAATTCCATTTAGAACTGTTCAGAAAATCACTGATCACATGGTCGAAAATCTCTGAATCAGACATGATTCAATCAAACCAATTAAAAAATGAACAAACTATCCATTACAAACTGAGGGCAAGTAAAGGTTATTATGTCGGAAAAGATCTGACATCAGCAAGTGAATAAATATGTTTGTTTTGACGTGTTGAAAGAGAAACTTTTTCACCAAGCTGAGTAGTTTTGGGTTCACTTTTTGCATGTGAATCTGCAGCTTGGTAACTACAGTGTTTACTGAAATGAACAGAGGAAGGTAAAGAGGTATGGTCTCTCAAAAACAGATTTAAAAAAAAGTAACAAATACTTCAAAACTGTTTTTTACGTCTGGTATTTTAGGAAATGCACTTATGTTATTTACCCGCTCTTATAGGTGAATGGGAAGCCTTCTCTTAATTGTTGAAAATTGCTCCCTCAGTGCAGGCCACTGGCATAGAAACACTCTCAATCAATACCACATCCTATCCTGGACCTTGGATAAAAAGCTATAATAAGTGAATGAAAGAAGTCCCTATTTAGTCTAAAATAAGGCAATTTCTAGAAACACTCTCAATCAATACCACATCCTATCCTGGACCTTGGATAAAAAGCTATAATAAGTGAATGAAAGAAGTCCCTATTTAGTCTAAAATAAGGCAATTTCTATGTAAATCGGCAATAAAGCAGAACTTCTACAAATGCATAAGCTTTCCTATTATTGACATGTGGTAGTCGAAAATCGTTTAGCTGCTTGATAGCAGTCATCTTATCACCACAAGTATTTGCTTGTCCTCATCTTATATTAATATTTCCTGCGATATTAAGCTGTCCTCCCAGGAGATAAATATCTGCCGTGTAGCAGCCACTCACACTATAGCATTTGATTATTTAGCCGGGTAATTTCTTCACAGACAGAGCTGTAGCTGAGTAGCCACATAATATTGACTGCAAGCAGAATATCAATTTCAAATTGAACCTTGGATGCATTATTGATTAACCACTGATATTGTTCTCTGAAAATAAGTGCCATTGGGTTATTGTTTAATATGAATGATAATGCCGGGCCTCTATCTGGAAATAAGGTCCTGGTGTCCTATCCCAGCCTTTGGAATAAGCTCTGATTGACTCAATTGATACTGTGGGATTGTGCAGGAGGCAATACCAGCGGAGGCTAAGGTTCCTTCATTATTAGATCCACGTTGAGAGCGTCACAGAGTCACATATATGCTTGGAAATTTTTTACTTTGCTAACTCTTTTATATGAAATAGGTTATGTTTTGTTGTGCAGCTTTTCTGCTTGTCTTGCCGCTGCCCTCAGAGCAGCATCAGGATTTAAGATATTATGGATGGTAGTTACAGCACTGCATTTATTTTAAGACATTAACAAACTGATTTATGAAGGGAAATAGGTTCCATCGTAGAATACAGTGTGAGTAATTAGAGTACAGAAATCTGAATTTGTATGTTTGTATTAAATATTCACACACATGTAAAATGTGGGAAAAAACAAACGAACAAGCCCTCTCACATTGTATGCTACAGGCTACAACATGTTTACCTTCATGCTCATTACATCGCACAGCTTGCAGAGCTTAAAGCAAACCTGGTTCCCAGGATTAGAATTGAAATATGTCTTGGTTTCAGGTTGGATCCATTTTATGGATGAAGTGCTGTTCAGTTCAGTTCAGTTCTGGTGTGACCCAACAGAATTGTAAAACACTGGGCCTAGTGCAAAAACGTTTTCATATTCTCATTGCAAACATCTCTTATTTTTTTTTAGCAATAGTTGCTGGAGTTATGGTGGCATTTGGTTTCTTTACCTTTATGAGGCTGTAGTAATGGGCCCTGCTTTGGGTCGCCTCCATATCCTCAGGTAAAAAGCTGGTTTTGGTCTATCCATTCCCTCCAGCCCTGCACCCACACCATTGGGTGACAGTTTGCCCATTACGGGCTGACAACCTTAATATGGTGGTATTTCAATTCCAATTTTTTTTTTTCCCCCTTAATTTCCAAGTTGTCTTTTCTTTAGTCACCACCAGTATACAACAATCACAACTTTAGTTGGGTGGGAGGATAGTAATAATGGCAGCAACGCAAACAATCATTGTAAATCGTTGTATAATATTGTCATTATTAGAGCTGCAATGTTTTAGTTGATTCATTGATTAGCTGACCAACAGAAAAAAAAAAACAGCAACCTTTTCCTGCTTCAACCTTCCTCAAATGTCAGGATTTGATGCTTTTTCTTGTCTTACACATTAGCAAAGTGAATATCTCTGAGTTTTGGACCTTTGGTCAGACAAGACATTTGAAAAACATCAATATGAGTTGTGAGAAATTGTAATTTGAAACTGTTTTTTTTAACATTTTATTGACGAAACGGTTCAAAGGAAATCAGGAAAAAACGACGGGTGAGTATGAATATTTCTTGGAAAGTGCATGTTTTTAGCCCCAACTGTGTCGCTGTGGAGTGGAATGATAAATTCAGTTTTATTTCTCTTTAAGGATCATCTGGTGCTCTAAACACAACATTAACCACATGGCAGACAATCTATTATGACACTCAAATTTGAGGACTTATGTCATTACCATGGTGTAATTCATTTACAGTAACCAAATATCATAATGAATTTGACAGTTTCAGTGTTTGTTTTATTTTCAAACAGAACCCGGGTCGCTCTTCACGCACCCGAGGACCAAAGAACATCCATGTGATATTCCTCTCGGTTTATTGGTGGCCGGCAGGAGCAGCGCCAGCCAAACACATGAAGGGATTTGGTAGATCGTGGTTTGTCACTGATCGTAACACCGGATGTCTTCCCACCGGGTGAATCCATGTCATTTCTCAGCCCAGCGGCTCACATCCTCATTAGCTCGTAACTCTGCTTCCTGTACTCTTTGTCCCCGACTGCTGATTGGCCGATAGCTGCTGTGTTTCTGTGTCTAAGGCTACATTTTCTGTAATGTAATATAATAAAAAATTCTGCAGCTACATATTTGTGATGTTTCCATCACTATAGAGACTCAGGCTCAGCAGATAGTGAACGTACAGCAGTCGTGATTGGATGGTAATAAAACAGCTAACAGCTAATAAAACAGGAGTAGAAATCCAAAGATGATAGAGCAGGTGTCCTTTGTCAGGAGTTCTGCAGAACATACAGTATTTAAAGCCCATGCGCGACATATCTGAACCAGAAGCTGTTTGGGTTTGATCTAGTTGTCTGTCACAAGCTCTGGCTGCTGATAAGTACACCCAGCTGTAGGGCATTAATTTATTCATGCTGTTTCCTTTAAATATTCACACTGTGGCAATCCAGGGAGATGTGTATTCTTTCTCCAGAGCAATAGATGAGGTGACGCACAGCCAAAGAAAAGTTAATTATTAAATAAGCCAAAAATTAATCACAAACAACAAGACCAGAACAGGTCACCGATATGATGTGTGTATAAGAGAAAATAAAAAAACAGAGCCGGGGTCATCATCTGCTCAGGTCACTGCTGGCACACAGCTGAAAAAAGTCCATGTTCCCCTCCCAAGGAAAATGAATCACTCATTCCAGCAAATGCCCCAAAACAACAACTGTTTACATAGAAGTCACAAACCCTTTAGTGGTCTTTGGAATCACGATGGGAGAAAAGGAGGGAGTAAAGTGATGTTGTTATGCAGCGACAAAGTCCACATGTGGAGGAGGTCATCAGAAAACATCAGACTTTAACATAGAAGACCACTGTTCATGTCCTGTTTCCTACCGACCCACTGACTATCAATAGCTGCAGTTCTTCTTTTATTTCCAACCATACTAAACTTTAACCATAGAGATACATAGTGCAGAAGAAAACTTTTTTTTTTTTTTAAAGTGATCTGTAACAGTATTTGGAAGGCACAGACAAATTGATGATTGTGGCGTCAGATAAGATGCGTCGTTCTGGACGGCACAGACAAAAAACATACTTTGTCTTTTAATGTGGGGAACTTGTTGCCTCTATAACTTAAAGGTACGGGCAACTCAAATGTCTAACTTAGTAGCTAATAGGAGATGATTATCAAACACGAACCTCCAAGGTTGAAAAATGAAAACAACAGGTTAGTGCTAGCTGCTGTTAAACTGCAGTTCCTCTAATGGCCACTAGAGTCTGGCTCCAACAGTGAGTCAGTCCCCATAGACTCCCATGTTAAATTGTCCAACTTAACAACAGAAATAAACATGTTTACAGCCTGGTACAAAAACAGTTTTGGTCTCTAGAGCTAATTTCCTCCTTCATGACAACTGTTTATAAAACTCACCTGTTTACATTTTATTAAGGCTTAAAGTCATGTATAATTGAGGGTGTGGCCTCTTTGAGTGACAGGTGGGTGAGCGTATGCTTGCCACAAACCGACATGCACCTAAGTGTTGGCTCCACACACGCCCCTCCTCTTTGTCCATTTTTGGATTAGCTGGGAGTTAGGGGCGGAGTCAGACACTGCCAAGATGGCGACAGTGAAGCAGATCACTCTGAGCTTCAGAACCGCTCTTCAGAAACCTGTGTTTACATCCATCTTTACATACAGTCTATGTGTGAATGTTTTCTTACTATTTGTTCTGAAATGTCCAACTATGAACTATGAGCCTCCTCTATTGAGCTGCTGGTGTTTCCAGAGACCCACAGAGGTCTGTGAATTATAGAAAGTGGTGCATGATGGAAGAGAAAGTGAAATAAACAACATTAGATTGAGGAACACCTTTAGTTATTTGTGTCATGTGTGATTTCGAATGAAGTTTTCATATTTCTGAGACAGAGCCCAAAATTCAACTTCAACTCAGTATAAAACATCCGTACTGAACATGAAGGACTTGTAAAAACATAGAGCAGAGTGTGTAGAACTTAGACAATACTTATGCTCATCAATAGTTAAATCACACTGATTTATAATACAATACAGATTTCTGGGATATAAGAGCATCCATTTACATTTTCTACACTACACTGGAAGTTTAGGGAATATAGAAAAAATCTGCATAGTTGGTCAAATATGTACTGTATATGTTTTCACTTAATAGCTCCTATTTTCTGACTTTGTTACACTCTCATGTTTCATCTCAGACTATTTAAACACTTTTTACTTTTCAGTGCAAATCTAGGCTACTTGCCACAGTCAGATTTGAAGGGGTTGAGAATTCATGAGTCAAGTAAGTGAACCTTTCGGATTTATCTGACTTGAATCAGTATGAATCTACATTAAAACATGGCCAGGTCTTCAACTAAGTCACAATTATGGATAAATACAATGTATTTGAACTAATAACACAAATCATTGTATTGTTCTTGTCTATATTAAACACAATGTTAAAATAGTCGCGGTGTAGTTGGAGCCAAGGTGTGAATTCACAGTGCTGCTTTGACTTTGATGATCTTTTATGATTTTTTGCTCATTTGCATAAAGCTGGGAGGGGTTACAAAATCATCTCAGAGAAGAGATATGGAACAGTCCACAGTTTGACAAACTTCAATCAGGAAAGACACAAATCAACATGAAGGTAGAGTCTTTATTTAATAAAGATTAAGATTTAGGAGATGTATTGGGATAAAACTCTGAGATCTGGTTTAAATGTTCTTCACCTAAGATCATGCTCGTTGGATGATAGGAAAGCCTGTGCACGGAAGCCAGTGAACTCATTGGATTATATTGGAGAGGGGGAGCCTCAGTTTGATGTCTTGATGCTTTAACTTGCGCTAAAAGCTTCATACAGAGATGAATTATTACTGTGACTCCTCTCCCTAAAACCAGAAAGCTCAATGAGGCGAGTATGAGAGGAATCATCATAGCTGGTCATTATCTCTGTTCTGTGTCTACCAGATGCAAAATCATGGCGCATGGTTGAGCGGTGTATGGTGTCATTAAATGCTTGGTTTACCAAAAAAGCAGCTCAACACTTCTGGGTAAATGTTTCATGGATTGATGAAATGAAGGTTTTGTTTGGGAAGAACATGCAGCTCTATGTGTGGTGTAAAAAAAAGCATCATCCCACAGGTGAAGCAGGGTGGAGGGAGCAGGTCTTATCAGCTGGAATCCAAGGTTTCAGTTACTTTTTGCACCAGCACTGTGACAGTTTCATGGCTTTGTTCAATAAAAAAATTAAAGATTAGAATTGTTTGTAGCACATTACAGTATATTTGTCTATACTTTGTACTACACCAATGCAGAAAACCAGCTCATTCCAAAGGGTTCACATGATTTTTCTTGACAGAGTACTTTTTATTTATTTCAACAAACTTACCTTGGACATGAAATTGTACTTTACATATTTATATATTTTGATCTCATGTATAAATCCTGAATATACTGTATGTACAACAGCTTACGCCAGACAATGTATAAACTGTTGCTTCTGGGTTCAGGATTTCCCTCAGAGGCCAGAATAAAACTGGGAGACAGTCATCAAATTGTTGTTTCTCACTCAATATCTTGTTTTAGTGCATCAATCTGAAGGCAAAACTAATGGAATTCTGTGGAGCAGACAGTCTGGCATATTCTGATCACTAGAAGATTGCAGTATTGACCAAATGTCAGCAATAGAGCAATGCAGTGATTGAATAAACGAGGATACATAATCGAAGCCGAAGAGTCTGCCAGGGCTGCCTGCTGCCGCCCTCCTAACAACTCTCTGGGAAATTCTCAAAATCATTAGCACATATGGATACATGTGCACACTCTCTCTCTCTCTCTCTCTCTCTCTCTCTCTCACGCTCTCATACACACACTCACACATCATTGCCGATTATTATGTGGTTATTTTTGTTTCATAACCAAATGATATAAATCTTAAAAATCTTTAAAAAGTCAGACACAGTGATCATATATCGTTTGGAAGTTACATTTACTTTACTGTCAGGAATGACACTCTGGTGGGAAATTTATTTATTATTTCTTTATTTTCCTGTTGGCCTGAAGATTGCCAATATATTTAAGTCTAAAATATTGGAATCAGCCAATAAAATAACTTGTACACATCAAGTTTCACCTGTTGAATTTAACCCTTAGCTACGGTGGCCCTGAGAGGTCGACGTACTGCATCTTAAGAAAAAACGTGCAAAGAGGCAAAACATAATCACATTCAGAAAACATCTTAATCAATTTGACAACACATGAGCTGCAAATACTCACAACACAACCGAATATAGAAACACGATCACAAAGGTCTTCACAGGGGACACTAAAAAGTGAACACATTTGTTCAATGCTTTTAAGCGTCCCAGCCAGGTTCATCACTTTTTAGTGTCCACAGGAAACACTTGCGTTGTACGTGCTACTTGTAGTGTGTTTCTGTATCGTGAGTATTTGCGGTGTGTTTCTGTGTTTCGTTGTGTTGTGGGTTTTTGCAGCACGTGTTCTTAAACTGATGAAGATGTTTTCTAAATTTCTCCTCTGCTATTTGCATGTGTTTTCATAAGTTACAGTGCGTTGAGCTCTCAGGGCCACCCACCGCCTGTGTCTACGTTTCACACATAATTGTTATGTGCTGCATGAAAGTATGGCAGGTGCTTTGATTCGTAACAGGACATGATCTCGTGTTGCAAACTGCAGCAAATACAGGAGATGCCCGGTGAAATAATTAAAGATCGTCCTTGTTTTTAATTTTTGTAATCATTTCCTGACTCGCTGCCTGGTGTTCCACCTGTTCAAAAATGAACTTGAAAAATAAATTGGCATTCCACTCACTCCTTCATTCAGCTGTTGTTTATAACCTGTCTTGGGCAGACACACACACACACTCTCCAACGGCTGTGCAGTGCTTCATTCCGGTCTGTTCAGACAATGAATGAAGTTTCGTTGGGTTTCTAAATGTCAAACATGCACATTTGGGAGAATGAATGACATAAAAGTCAGTTTGTATGGATGAAAAGCAGGTTCACTCACTTATAATACTCACATCCACATATCATGTTCATACAGCCTTAATTTTTTGATTCAGCAAAACCATCAACTCCTCCATTTGAGTTTAGTGCTCAAGCAGTCGTGTTGTTTTTCACTTACGCTCAGCTTGCCTAGGTGACATCTTTTTATCCGGGGAGATGAGGTGGATTTAGAGACTGATTTGTTCTTAAGAGGGGCAGCAGCTCCCAGAGCAGACGCACATATGACATTAAAACGGTTATTAAAAACATGTCCTCAGCATGTAAAGATTATAACCCACTTTGATTCCACTGAGAAAGCAGAGGAAAATGTAGCTCCTGACTGAGGCGACATTTGACAGTGGGCTACTGGGTTAAAAGGGTTGGATGGAAAACAGTATCAAACACAATACATTTGTGATCAGAGATAACATCATCAGGTTGCTCAAGGTGAATACTAGACTACTGCCACAGTTATAGGAGGGACCCTTTACATGTTGTAACAAATTAAAAGACTCAATTACATCAATAAAATCACTTGCTAGGGCCATTTTTTTGCATCATCTATATCAAAATGAAAATCACCTTTATCATACTTAACAACTGCAGCAACAACAAAGTCAGAGAACTCAGTTAAAAAGTCACTGAACTAATATTTGAGGAGCATAGCATGGCTCCAAAAGATGACTACATTCTCCTTCTTTCATCCGGGAGGATGTAGGGGCCAGATTGGAATTAGGCTGTAAACAGTCAGTCATATGGGAGGGACTGCACCGTATGCTCAAAGTTAGCCGATAGCATTTGGCCACCTCGACTTGTTGGGATGGATCCCATCTCTCTTTTTTTGAAAAATTGAGAAAAGGATACCAAAACAAGTTAAAACTGTCAATAAAGTGCATGTTGTGAGTCTCGCTGGCGGACTGGAGCCAAATGTGAAGGCTGAGGATCCTGGTAAAAAAGTCCAGCTCCCCGAGTGAGAGCGGGGATGAGGCTGGATATAACAACAGTCTCTCCACAGTTCTTTAAAGTTCTAATATGTAACTTTTCTACATTAAAATGTCTAAAAATGATTAGACCTATGTTCTATATTTTTTCGAGTTGTGTTCTTACATTTTCCGATATGTTTCCAGTAATTCAATTAATCCAGAGAAATACATCATTCTAATATGCTAACACTACGTGTTATTTGGTAGCCTGTCAATGATGTCATATCCCCTATGCATGGGTAGGTGTTGCAGTTGCCTGCCAGAAGCTCATAGTGGACTTTTATCTTTCAAGCCACATACACTTTTAGTCATCGGACGTCTGGATTAGTTATGAAGTTATCAGGGAAAAAAGCTGAGTGAATGGTAGACAGCTCTACCAGGTGGGCAGCCGAGCTGACGGGGCGCCACGAATCACTGATTTCTAAAGGTAAACTGCTTTAAGGGTGTTTCTACTGGTTTTAATCCCCTGGTCTATTTGTTATGGAGAGGTCACTAGGTCTGTTTGATTTCCTGAACCACTGACACTGAAGGAATCCAAACCGAGGGGAGCTTACGGTAATGGTGGTGAAGACAAAAATTCCCATGATCCCACGCTATTTCATGACATCACCCTACACCGTCTTCTCTGATCGTTTTGATTGAGAGACCCCCAGAGGCAGAAGTTAGAGACTGTTTAAACCTTTATAAAGGAGTTTTAAATTCTTTTCCTTGCACTCAGACTCCCAAAGAGTTGCGTCATTATCTCCACATGAACTATTATTCTCCCAGTAGAGATGGGAAGAGAGGGCAGTAGATCCAGGAGTTTATCCAATGACAGGGACAGTGGCTCCAGGTAAACTGTGTAATTGTGTTGAAGACATGTTATTTTTCTTGTTATGGAATCTCCAATAATAAGTGGGAGGGAGGAGGGGACCAGGTGAAGATGTGGGTGGGTTACCTGAACCTCCACATCCGCCAGGGCAGTGTGGACGGGAGGCGAAAAGGGTAGCAAAAGAGATGCGTTTTAAAATGAAAACGTAATAGCGTAGACATAGCCTAACTTACTCATAGGTGTGAGTGTGAGTTGTTGTTTGTCTCTATTTGTCAGGCTTCCTGTCCAGGGTGTACCCCACCTCTCGCCACGATGTCAGCTGGGATTGGCCCCAGCCTCCCTCCGACCCTCAATGATGAGTGGTATTGCTAATGCATAGATGGATGAAAATGTATTTAAGTATTTTCATGTGCTCTGTCCTGTGGCATATGCCTTTATCCACCAAACTCTTATTGCAAAATAATGCCCTTATAATATTAGTTCAGGTTGTTTCATGTGTCTGAGGTACTCATCTATGGTGAGTGTATTACCTGCAGTAGATTCAGGTCAGTGCCCTACCAGTTTAGAGAAGCAGCCATCCAAACAACCCTTTCATTTGGCTCTACATTTTCTCAACCATTGAACTTCCATATACCTACAGAAAAGTGCACTTCCTCCATGCACTATATTATGCTGCAGATCAGCTGTTTGAGATGGCTCTGAGCCTCAGAAGAGCCTCACCGACCTGTTGTTACTAGAAATCCAGAGAGAAGCCTGAGAGATCAGATGTAAAACTACATTTTTTTGGTTCTTAAAAGCACAAATATATCTTCTCATGGATCGACACTTCAAAATAAAACACGGGAGAAGAGGAAAATATGAGACCTTTAAAAGTCTCCAGCACATCTGTAGCTACATGTTAGGAATAGTGTGTCTGCCATTAAGTTGAGGCAGTCGACATAGGCCCTGGATAGCGTTTGAATTCTCATTTGAAACGTGGACAGTGTGGCCCCATCTGTTTCACACGGGCCCTCAGAGCAGCCCTCAGTACCACACGCCGTTTGATGGGAACAATACTTGCCTAATGGACCTTCAAGAGCTCATTTGTTTGACGCAATTATTCCACGGCGACTGTTTCTGTGAAGTTTCCCCTAAGCAGAGATTATTTGCTCCTTGCTTTAGAGAATGACCGAAGGGCATCGGAAGACAGTTCTTTGCAGTTGTGCCTCTACCAATAAAGAAAGAAAAGGTAAGACTCTGGGGGGGGGGGAGCCATCTGCTCATTCTGTGTATACAGAGGTGGAGGGGATCAACCAATCGGCTCGCAATGTGGGGAAAACAATCTCAGAAATGAAAGAGAAGCACGCCTGAGTCAGCAGCAGGCTTCCTTTTGGTGGCCCAAGCCTTCACATCAAAATGGAGATTGAAAAGCGCCCAAAACTGCGACACAATGATCATATGTCTTCCTCCTTGCAACAGAGGCATAATTACAGATGACCTAGCTCCATTTAATACATCCTGACACGGGGCTCATCGCTCAGATTCGCCACATCTTGCAGTTTTTTCCATCTATACGAGTCCAATTATCTTGCTTTCTCTCAGCCTTTTCAGCCACAGATTTGGAGAATGCAGCAACATTTCAATGTACACTTCAGCAGCACGGTGAAAGCAACAATGATGGCTAAATGCCTATTAGATGTGTCACCCACAGTACTGCTAAAATAAATTTCTCATTCAGAGAAGGACAGCCACAGTGTGTTGACAACTGACAACTGACATGTAAGGATATTAAATATCGTATTCTCCTTTTTGCCAGTCAACTATTTTGGTTTTCCAAACCTGCCAGATTCCCTTGCTCATCCTCCCCCAGACTGATCAGTGGAGTACATTTGAAAACAGCCCTTAGCAAAGCTGAAAGGAGCCAAAGTTAGGGGGGTGGGGGGGGTGGTGGGGTGTCAAAATGGCTACAGAAGATGACAGGCCCAATGTGTAGCGAAGCCTGGATCTCTCAGCCTTATCCTTTGTGATTCCCTTCGTTTTTTGTTTTTTTTTCTCCAGCATATCACTCCCCCGATGGATAAGAGTGAGAGGAGACAGCTCTTCCTGTTTCTCCTCTCTCTATTAGCTCCCTGGTGATCCGCCTGTTGTGAAGTGACTCCAGCTATAATCTCTCACTAAGTTTGTATGTTGTACAACTTGGTGTGATTTAACTCAACTTCTCACATTCTTGTCTTAGAATGTCTTCTCTTCTCTCTTCTCTAGCTCCACTGTGTTCATCTGAACGCACAAATCACTTTTCAGATTGGTCAAAAGAGCAAATAAATGATTGGAGTAACACAACCAGATGGAGTTCCCTGACATTAATATTGTTTTGCTTTCTTTTATTTCACTAGCTTTGCATAAATACACGCCACTGGTTGAGTGACGCTGAGCAGTCTCTAAGAACCAGAAGTCCACTTGAACTAAAAAACAGAGAGACTGTCTTCCTGTTCAAAACAAGCCCACAGGTCGTCTGTGCAGCAGGTTGTTATGACCCATTGTTACGTTTTGTTGCTAGGCGACATCTAGTGGTTGTAGTAATTATGACCGTAGCAAAGGGAAAAGTGCGGTGAAGTCCACGTCAGGAGGAGGTTGTGGTGGATGGATGACTATGACACAGGAGAGAGGTGTTCGATTCCCATGTGAAACCAGCAGTGTATACTGTAACCATGACAGCGAAGATCGTCTAATGATGAGGAAGAACTTATTTTAACCCAAATCGCGATCGTTTCCTAAAACCCAGTGTGCGAACTATGTGGTGTTCGGGTTAACTCCCTTTTTTTTTTGATAACCTTTCCTCCTCCAGCTCTCAGACTAGTTGGGGAGTAGTCGGGGAGCACAGGCCCCAAAGATGTCCCCAACTTCGTGACTGACCCCATTCACTTCAAACTGTTGGTGACAAAGCAAAACACAAGAGCTTTGGTCCAGAGGACTCCAGCATTTATTTTCTGACAAGCAGCTAAATCTTAGCAGACATTACCCTGCTACCTACAGCTACTCCTCACTCTCTGCTTCGTACAACTGCACTCTCTCTCTCTCTCTCTCTCTCTCTCGCTCCACCACTCACACCCTACGCACGGAGCTATTCTTAAAGGAGCCACGTCACCTGTGGAACATCATCTTTATTAAAGTGCATGAATGATACATTAGCATAGCTTCATTTTACACATGATCCGTGTTGATGAAGATACAAAAAAATTTGAAAATGCGTGACAAAATAACATCGTTAATGTTAGGGTTTCAGGGCCTCCGAGCTCCCCTGAAGTCCCCTGTGGTTAGCACCTGCCTTAACCTAACCCCGCCATGACCATTATTATAGTAACCATGGTGACAAAGGTAAGTACACTACTGTTGTGTGTTTATTGTAACCATGTCAACCCAGGTCTGGTACACCCGCTGCCGTAGGGGCGCTATTTCGGGAGACGCCCCTATGGGTGGTCTCAGAGGGTCGAACAAAACGACCTGTGCGGTTGTTCGGGTTGGAGGATGAGTTGAAAACAGAATCCAGCACCTCACAGAGAGTGATTCTGAAACGCACTGAGGTGCTTCCTCCTGTATTCTTATGGTAGAACAAGCTCTGATCTTGCCAAGGTGGTTGTTGCCATGGGAGATGGCATCACAACTGAAATACAGATATAATGGAACAGGATCCAAGTTTTTGCCAGTCCCTCTGAGGCCGGGCCGGAGTGTGATGATCACAGGGGGATTAGCGGACTGTTGTGCGGGGTCCCCCAACGCTCTAAGAGAGCAGTCAATTAAAACATGAAGGAGGAGAACGGGTGCTCTCTCTGTGAAAATAATGAAATAAAAAAAGACAACGATGAAGGGAGATGTAAAGACTTAGAGTTTTCTTGTACATCAACCATGTCATCCTCCGCTGCTGTGTGCTGGTGTGCTGTGTTTGAGTTAAAGCCGTCTCCATCCTGAGGGGCTTTCAACCCCAAAGCAGCATGAACTACACGCCTACTTTGCAGGTTGATGACACAGTGGATTCCCATCAAACCCTCACAGGTCTGAGCATTAGAGGCCACAAAGTGACAAGACCATGTTCACTGTGACATTTTGTGTTTATTTGTCTACATGTCCCTCTGTCTGTCCGTGATTAAATCATGTGTGTGTCCTTCAAAAAACACTGAGCGAGATACTAACAAATCCTCCAAACTGAGAGTCGTTTGTAACTCAACACATATGAGCCTTTTCTGACACCCGTGTCAACATGACATCATTTGTTTGTGCTTCTTTTAGGTTTTCACTCAAAGATACTTCATTGTGGTTTGGGTTAACATAACTCATTGGTTCAGGTTAGGGAACAATCTGGGTCATTGTTAAAAGAAACATAAGCATGTCTCATTATTGGGTATTTACTGAACTGACTGATTGGACAGTCTCAATTTTAAAAATAAATTTCTAAAAAATAAACTTCTACCGGTGAAAAACTATCTTTGGGACCTCTGCAATGCAACTTCTTGTAACTTATACCAATTGTATCCATCAGGCTTTATTCTGGAGCAATATTTCCCATGACTTTTTCCACTGTAAGCAATTTCCTAATGGTGACATTCTATATTGACCTCGAGAGACTTTAAAATGTAGCTCTCAGGTTTATAACATCGTACGACAGGGGTCCACAAGTGAGTGAGTTGATGTTTTTCTAATCCATTAGATGACAGTCAGAACATAATCAAATACTTATTTAAAAAATTGATAAAAAATGCAACTGTACGACAGGGGTCCACAAGTGAGTGAGTTGATGTTTTTCTAATCCATTAGATGACAGTCAGAACATAATCAAATACTTATTTAAAAAATTGATAAAAAATGCAACTGTTCACATGTGGAGCTGTGGCTCACAGTCGCATATTATATGTTTGATTGATTGACTGAACTGATGTTATTTTTTTCATATCCCACATCTTATGTCCACTTTTTCAGACAGACAGACAGACAGACAGACAGACAGACAGACAGACAGACAGACACACAGACAGACAGACACACAGACAGACAGGCTGACAGACAGACAGACAGACAGACAGACAGACACACAGACAGACAGGCTGACAGACAGACAGACAGACACACAGACAGACAGACAGACAGACAGACACACACAGACACACAGACAGACAGACAGACAGACAGACACACAGACACACAGACAGACACACAGACAGACAGACAGACAGACAGACACACAGACACACAGACAGACACACAGACACACAGACAGACAGACAGACAGACACACACAGACAGACACACAGACATTGCACAGGTAAAAATATTCATATAGGAATTGTTTACTTTAATGTTTGTGACTCAAAACATTTTAAAGGCATGATGGGAACTACACCTATGTTTAATGCTGAAACAATGACACGTGATTCATTCAGTTGTGATCTACGTCGCCACCTAAATGCAGAGATCTATTTAAGCTTTACTTCTCTTCCACTACATATTCCCATTGCAGAATTTTATTTCTTATAACCACAAGATGAATTATTGCTAGAACATGCAAACTTTGCAAACCGTTGTTCTAACGGCACCAACACGTGTCATGGTCATTTAAGACATTTATTTTAGCATACCATTGCTTACTAGACTCTCCCTGTCGGGGCACTGAACTGCAGCATTTAAAGGCCTGTCCTCAGTCATATACTACCCTTCTGCCCCTCATCTCCTCACCATTACTGCAGATCAGTAATGTTAGAAATTTACAGCTTGTTTTTTATCATGTCACTGATACCAAACAACAGATGCTGGGAAGAAGAGTGACAGAGCCTGCAGCCGTTGTGAAATGAAGTGATTAGCCATCTTAATTAGCTGTCGTCTTTGGCCCTGGCCTTCTCTGCATGATGGAAAGTTGTGCTCTGGGGATCAATAGGGAGTAAAACAACAGCCACCCACAAGCCTCTTCTTAATCAACCGTTCCTCGACTTGGAAGCTGAAAAAAAAGAAGAGAGAAAGCGAGGGTAGGCAGGCTGTTTAGGATAGAGGACACTGTGTGCCCTCTCTATTGGCATCTGCTCACCTCATTATTCATCCAGTCAATATGTGCTACCCTTCTTGCTTCGTACATCAACTATTGTTGAACTCGACACCTTTGACCTCTTCTATGAATCAATAACAAAGGAAACTATTCTGTAATGGGTTGATCCCCTTTAACTGACCCCACCAACACCAGATCAACAATTTTCCCTTCATGGTGCAACTCCCAGGTTATTATGGAAGAGGATTACGGCCACATGTGAAAAAAAAAAGAAAAAGAAAAGAAATGGCACATGTGACTTTAATTCTGAGATTAAAGTCAGAATTGTGAGAGAGTTTACTTCACTCACTTACCTTTGTTTTTACTGAGGTTTTACTGCATCACTTTGCAGTCTGTGAATTTAAAAGAGTTTATCCCTCCAAGGAGCATGAATGAAGAGAGTAACCTTCATGGCATCTGCCTTTTTGACTAGTGATAGCTCACAGAAGAGGATTAAGTCCGAGTGTAAAAAAAAATTTTTTTGAATTCTTGAATTTAGAGTCAGAAATGTGAGAAATAAAAGTCCGAAAAAAAGCTCAGAATTCTGACTTTAAACTTAGAATTCTAAAAGAAAAAAAAAATTTCACATGTGACCCTAATAGGCAGATGCCATGAAAGTTGCTCTCTTCATTAGTTCTCCTTGAATGGAAAAACTCTTAAATTCATAGACTGCAAAGTCATGCAGTAAAACTTGTAAGAGTGAAGAACTAAGTGAGAGTGAGAATCAGTTTTACGGAGGGATTAAGTTACATGAATTTTCGTTGAGGTACAATAAGGTTCGCTGTGTGTCCCACAGGCTGTTACGCTCAAAGCAGATGATGCAGATAAGTTGTGTAAAGTTGTATAAAGTTGTACATACAGTTGTAAATTATATAAGTCTCCAGACACACTAATTAAAAAACACCAATTACTGAGTGGTGTCAGAGAAATAATGAAGATACTTCAGTGTGAGTCATGGAATCTCTTCAAAAAATCGCTTGAAGACCTACATCTTCTGAGAGTACTTACTCACCTAACATGCCTCTCTCTCTCTCTCTCTCTCTCTCTCTCTCTCCTTCTCCCTATTTCTGTCTATTTCCTAAACCTTAAAAAAAAAAAAAAAAATCTCATTTGCTAGTTACCTCATGCACCTCCGAGGCTTGTGGCACTTGTGTCAGGAGGGACATGGAAGCGAACGTCGAGGCAGACTGCTCCTTGATGTTCTGTGTGTCTTGGATTGTGATTAATTTGTACGTTGCTTTGCACAAAAGCTTCTGCCAAATTAATTAGTGTAAAATTTAAATATAAACTATGGAGACTAATTGGCTAATAATACACATTCAATGACAGTGTGAGGATAAAGTGCGGGTCAGGACGAGTATAATGAACTAAAATGTGTGCATTAACAATCAAAGGAGTTGTACTGTGGACATTTTGTTTTAAAAAAGTGTAACCGTTGTTGTCATACTGTAGTAGGCTACAACGTGTTTGTGTGTTATACGTTAAAACAGATTGTGTTTGTTCATTATTGCAACTTAGATGAAGATCTGATCGTATTTGAAGACACATTTATGAAGATGACTCTAAAGGGTTCTTTACTTTTTCTTGCCACTGAACATCAGTCTGAAGTATCCTCCTCCACTGATGTTAAAAATAACCAACTAGTTTTAGTTTGGCTTAGATAATCAGACAAGGCTATGACACAGTTTGTGTAACGCTCTTCTTATTGTATATGTTTACAGTGTGTTTCAGTATGTAGGCATTAGAAGTGGAACCTCTTCTTATTCTAATTGTGTAACAAAGTTTTCTCAGATATTATCTTTCTACAGATGCATGTAGCACTTGTGTTCCTATAGCACCAGCTCGAGTGCCGTCCTCGTGCCAAACACACAGCTCAGCTTTGGCCGGTGAAACCGCTGGGTGAAACGTCCCTGGCTTGCTCTGTCTCGTTCTCCGTAGTGATGTTCTGCTTGACCGTGGCTCAGCTGTGCTTCCCTCCAGGGGGGCTCATTTGTAAGATTCCCTCCCTGCGCTACTCTAAAGCAAGAACTACTTGCTTACATATGGCCCTCAATTAGTTTGGTTACTGTGGGGCTCAGAGAGACTGCACCAGAAAATGTACTACAGCAAATGACTGACACGTTATTCTTCATAGCCAGAGGAGATTGTGACTGTTGTTATTGTCCTCTCATTAGTGTCTGTGAATATAGAGAAATCACTGCAGGATGATAATCTAGTGTGCTGCTGAGCTCAGACTGCTGGAACTAATGCTGGACTGAGTGTTGTAAAACAACTGCAGTTGGGTTAAAACACAAATTAGAGTTTGGTAACCCACACTTCTCCATACTGAGTTTGTTTATTCAAAACCTTTCACACAATCCTCCTGACTGAAATGCAGCTAATATCACATACAAATGCATTAATGCATCCAAAACACTTTATCAACTCTTGTACCAGAACACAGATATTTTGTTTGCCAAAATATTTTTTAACTCATAAGTGTGACCGAACAAAACCACTAACAGCAGGTTGACCTGCAACATGAATCACTATTGTCTTTAAAGTATCATATTATTTATTTGTCATAATCCGATATTCCATTAAAACACTCTAAAAACAAGCTTTGGCTGAAATGATGTTGAACCAACAAACCAAATTCAAAAAGTGGCAGCATTTTTTGAAGGATATTTAATTTTCATCCTACCAAGACAAAAAATAACATTAACAAACAAACTTACAAAGATACTCCTGTAGTTTCAATAACAGAACTCAGTATTATTTATTTATTTATTTGTCTGTTTTGTGCATAAGAAGAAGTTTTAAGTTGATCACATACAAAAAATTAAGATGTTTCAACTAATTACCCTCAAAATTTAAAAGGGATTTAAAATATCATGTGTCTCTACAACTATGGACACAAGTTTTTAAGTTGACAACCCTTAAAAAATAAAGTTGGTACAACAACATTTTACTTATTTGCTACTAACTTCTAAAATTGCATTACTTCAACAAAAGTATTTTCTCACCAGGGATTATATAAGTCTGTCTTTGAAAAAGAGGCTAAGGAAACAAAACAAATCATTGCTCAAGCAAATGACAGGTTTTTGCAATTACTAATACACATTTCTTATAACTGAGTTAATTTTTTCAAAGCTCTTCACAAAAGTCAGCACAACAGCGGCCAATGTGGATCCCAAAATTCATGAACTGCTTTCTTACTCAAACTCAATCACCACTAAAACTCTGTGAATATATACATTCTCTTTTGGCACATTTACTTTTCACATACTGACTGACTGACTGAGTGATCATAATTCCACCAGTGGTCATGTGACTGAGTTGGAGTGGGGTCCTGTTTGCCGTGTTAGAGTTACTGCATTGTGTCTTAAACTCAACTTAACAATTTTTTGACAGGGCTTTCATTGCTGTGCTGCAGTAAGAGTATTTTCTCATTTCTAGTTGCTGGTGTTTCTGTTGTTTACAGGCTATTCAGATCTGCTAGTTTCTTTGGCTTAGCAGTTAGCAATGACCCCCCCCCCCCCTCCCCTCCTGCCCTCTCTGCTCAGTGGGTCTTGTCTTTAGTTATTCCTCTGCCTGCTTTAGTAATAATCATACATGTAATTAAATTAGTTTAAATTAGCTGTAATGAGGAGGCAAGGCTCAGTGTATTGGAAGCACTCCTCCCCTTCCCTGCAGTTCTGGAGGAGCCGGGAAACCAGAGTGGCTGGGTAGACTGCCTGTAACAAAAGATGTAGCCCTAAGCCCCCCGGTTCACACCCATACAAGGTCCAGCCATATACCAGGTTTATACGTAGTGTTGTTGTATTATATTTTTTGTAATTTTGTATCACATGCAAATTGACATTTTTGTACAAAAGTACTTCTCTAAGTAGCTTTAGTTAACTACACTAGATTTTTCCCTTGGGCAGCTTTACTGTAGTTTAACTTCTTCCAGGGTGAAGTAATTGCTTGCGAAGTTATGCTTTCAAAGTGGCTTCCCCCAACGCTGCCTATGCACAACAGATGGCTGAATGTCAGAGGTACACTGAATATTTTAAAGATTTCTGTTCATATTTAAATCTTTAATCCAGAGTGAGATTTGTTGAAATGTGAAAATATGGTGTCTTGGAACACTTTGGCATTTTTCTCTCCAATTTGTACACAGATAATTCAGCAGTGTGTGTGTGTGTGTGTGTGTGTGTGTGTGTGTGTGTGTGTGTGTGTGTGTGTGCGCGCGCGTGCGTGTGTGTGTGTTTGGGGGTGTGTATGTCAGAAGTCCAAAGAAATGATGATATGTGCCTGATGGCTTCGTCCTTTAGTTCTAATGGACACACAAACACACAAAGGCTGTTTTGTTATTATTTCAATTTTAAAGTGATGGCAGAGACTTTAATAAAATGGGGCGGGGCAGTCATGTGCATGGCATGTGGTCTGTTGATGTCAAACAGGGTGTAGTATCTGAGTGGTTGGGGACATAGCAGCCATATAATCAGTAAAACTTTACTTACTATTCCATTTCAGTTTATTGATGTTGAGCTCCAACTGTGATTCAAACCCTGGTCACCCAATCGGCATGTGCAGGCATGACCTGGGGATGTGGTCAGTTGGCTTTCACTCAGGGTGGGGTCAGCTGCCACAGATAGGTAGGAAGGTAGATAGATAGATAGATAGATAGATAGATAGATAGATAGATAGATAGATAGATAGATAGATAGATAGATAGATAACTTTATTAATCCCCTGAGGGAAATTAAAATGTCATTGCAGCTGAGTTAAAAGCAATACAATACAGGAAAATACAAATATACAATAATATACAAATACAATAAAAATGAAAGGTAGATAAATAAATAAATAAATATGTTCATATGGAACAGGGGTGACAGTGCAAAGGTGTTTCGGATGAGTCATAGAGATGCATTATATAGTCTGATTGCTGTGGGCAGGAATGATAGGGGTGTAACCTGGGCATGTGGTCTGTTGATGTCCCACGTCCCAATGGCCCAGTTTCTACAGGAAGTGTACAGTAGTTTATCACTGTCACACACCTCTCCACCACGTCCACCACAGTGGCCCTCATTTATCAAACGAATGTACGACAGAAAACTGGGCATAAGGTCTCAGCTCGTTGTTCGCAAGTTTTATCCAGCGTAGACTTAAATGGTAAATCTGGCTGCGTTGGAGAATCAGTGCAGTGAACGTTCAGACGAACACGCAGGATACAGGTGATGTAATTACAAGCAATTAAGATGAATTTAAAGCAATGGGTAGACCAATTGATTTGCAATTTGAAAGGTTAGATGGTTCAGTCAACCATTTAAACGTAAACTTAACTTAGTCTCTGCTCCTTCACCTGTCCCCGAGGAGCAGGCAGCTGGTGGGCGGGGCATAAGGCCTGATCCAGATCTCTCAATCAGGATTAAGAGTAGATGAGCTTCAGATCCAGTTTTCCATTCGTTTTCACCTTTTATGTGTGAGAACTAAATATTAATCATAGCAGAGGATTATATCAGAGTTTGAACGACACGTCTGGAGAGAAACTTTAAAGTGTTGTTTATGGGCAGAAGTGAGCCGTTTATCTCCAGTGTCAGACAGATTTCTGTTTGTTTTATATTATATTATCCACACCATCTATATCATTCATCTGAATCGACGCCTCTCTAAAACATTTCTGTCGACTGGGTGCATAATAGTGAAATTTACATGTTTTACCAGCACATTGATTAAGGTTCAGCTCCAACAGTGATTCGAATCTCAACCTTCTCATCCCCCATAATCCATCCAAGACCAAGTGTTGGTTTCTTTGTGTGGGAGTCCCTCCTCAAAACATGGCGCACGTGTGTGTGTGTGTGTGTGTGTGTGTGTGTGTGTATTCGAAGGTGTATCCTGTGTGATGACCTTGACCGCGTGATTGTGGAGTAAAGATGTTGGTGAAAGCAATATCCCATCATCAGTGAAGGGAAAAACTGTACTCGCTATTGTACTTACTATTCATTCATGTGTATGTAAAGATGGCAACTGCAAATCCAATATAAACGCCCCATTCTAAGCGGCACAGTTTGACTGTCAACTGGAGCTCGGCACTGCAATCAGGGATTGTCGGCAAGAGATTAAAAGATATTTTCCTCTTCAGGCGGAGTAAATTGGTTTTGGATTAAGGATGATTGATTGCTGCTGAGGCATACAGCAGTCTGTTTGAAATGCTCAGTTCTGAACACACAAGTCATTTCAGCCCAAGCTACTCAAGGAAATCACACCGGATGGAACTGATTGATATAATGTTGCAATTACTTGCGTTGCATTGTTCAAGGTTATCATTAAAGGCTCGGAGAAATAGTATGGTGCTATACATAGTACCACAGTAATGGTACCATTGTAATGGTACTGTGTGTTAGTATGCGATACAGACGGAGATGGCGGCTGTTCCGATGTAGTCAGTGTGTGTGTGTGTGTGTGTGTGTGTGCGGCATCAAACAGGTGTATGTAGTACATATGAGATTTCCATGTGTATATCAGTGTTTATGACTCAATGTTCCTTGGCAGAAGGACATGCAATGAGACAGGCCTTCCGCTTATAGGTCTTGTACTCCATGTTATACTGAGTGTATATGTATATGTATATATATTGAGTATGTGCTCCCTGGGCTGGATATTGGATTTAACCGGTTTCCAATTGTGTTTTAGCAACAAATACTGAAAACTGTCCAGACCAATAGGTAAGAACGGTCAAGAGCAACATTAATCCTGTTTATTTTTTCACTGATCAGACTTAACACTGGGACTCTGGTATTTTATTTGTACTAGTATCAAAACACCACACCCATCTTCGAACTCAGCCTTCATTTTGATCTCAACCGCATACCTGCGAGGTTTAGTGACTGTACCTTTGCATGGTGGTCATATAAACACCTGGCAAAGTACTTGAAACTGCTGCTACAGTAGGTGTCTCCAGGAGCACACTTTTTTCACAATGACACACACACACACACACACAGACTCACAAGGTGTAAACAAGATCAGCCACATGCTGCTGCAGCTGGTAATAAGGTGTGTAAGAAGTGAAGGGGTCTGAATACTTCCTGGAGCCACTCTGTAATATGATGAAACCAGACAAAGAGACACCTTATCCATTAGAAGAGAACGTCACTGACATGTTTGAGTCGATTTCAAGCACTGCTCATATTTACTCTTCTATAGTTTAATCCTGAGCTGATTGTGAAGCAGACCTTTGCTTTATTTTCCTTCAGCTATAGTAAAGTCTGATGTCTTGACCTAGTTAAGTCTCTTTCTCCACAACATATTCACAACTCCAGTCATATTAAATGTGCTGTTTTGATGTCCATTCAATACCATGTACATAACTTCAACTTGAATTTATTAGGAAGATGGCCAAAGGAAGAAGTTGTGTTGTTCCAATCGATAAGGCGCTGAATTTTAAATTTGAAACGAAACAAAATACATCTTTGTAATTTGTCAGAATGTAGATATTAGAATAATATATATTAATATATTGATTTTTCTTTTGAGAAGCGTGTTCAATAGAGATTCGCTCAATATAATCCAACTCTGGTCTTTCCTCAGCAGTAATATCATTCTGCAGTCCACGTGACATCAAGCTGAGTCATTACATTGGAAAGATATTCCATCATCTGTGACATTATTCATTTACATTGGTGAGCAGGTGGATTACAAACCATCACATGAAACCACAAGGTGAAGTGATTCCTCAAGAATAAAGGTAGCGTTGATAAGGAGAGAATATATTTCTTCTTCTCACGTCAGAGGAAGTAGCTTAAAAAAAAACTCTCCGTGATCCACCTGAAACTTATCAATGGCACCAGTTCCTACTGATGAAATAGCCCCTTTGATAACTGTTAATAGCATGTCCTGTGTATCATGCAGCCTGAGTGGGACACATGTTGCTGTTGAACTTTTGAAATGACATATTTCAGGGCTGTGAGCAACACAAAATATATTTCATTGATCTCTATGGTATCAGGTTGGAGTCAGATACAGAATCTCTAACTTGTACAAAATTCAAATCAAAATGATCTGCACAGATAGATACCACCAGAGGGAGGAGAGAAAATATATTTTTTTATTATATATATATATATATATATATATATATAGCTTCCATTGTCATGGATATCAACTATTTACTGTTTTCAGCCAATTAAAATGCAGTGTTTAAAAATTTGACTTCAGTAGAAGGCATTTTAACAAATAAATGTCAGGTTTTAATAAACCCATATGCAAATGTAACCTTTTACAAATTGGAACAATTTTCATATATTGACATACAGTATGTCTAGCCCATACAAATGTTTATGTTTATGTATGTATGCTTATATTGTAGACATTTGTTAAATAAATATACAGTATATCCATCCCAAAGCCTGTTAATATATGTTGATATTATATAAAAGTAGGGTCCAAGAATCTGAGACCACTTTCCCAGAGTGGGAAGATAGACACGTTTAAAATGTATCAGAATGTCCACTGAATGGGAAAATGTGTGCAAACTTTTGACTCTTCTGATATATGTGATTACCATATATGGTGGCAATATGTTATCTAATTCATCATATAGGTATTTTCAATATATGTACATAGAAAAAATGTATTATGGGTATTTCATGTATCTTATGTCTTAAATATCCAGAGGATGTATATATGTGATATTAGTATATCCTCTTATAGGTTACCTATATGGCAACGTCACTCTTGATATACGGACCGATTGTGCAAGTTCACACTTCACAAAGGTTCAAATGAATTAGTTCACGTTCACAGTTCACAATTTTTAATTTGAACTAAGTTCACCGTCTAAAACTGTCCTAAACATCCATCCTCAGCCTCCTCTCAAACCACATGATTTACCGTTTACTACTATAGACAGATGACGTTTAACAGAAGAAAAATCATTGTGAGTGTATGTTTTATGTTTCTCTGCTGGGAGTTTGACTCAGGCGGAGGAGCTTAGTGGCTGTTGGTTCATGGTCTTAACCTTCCTTAATGATTTCTTGTGATCATCATTCACTCGCAGATAATTCAAAAACGCAGGTCGCATGCTTTAACTCGGTTCATTACTGCTGTGGCTGTGCATTCAGACCTGGTTTTTTCCGTCGTAATCGGAACTGATTTGTTCATAAAAGTCTTCAAATGTTCATATGAACTGACTTGACTTGTTTGTATTACCAGCACTAGACACCACACCCTTCATTAGTTGCAAACAGATACGCTCAGTTCATCGTTCACCAAAAAAATGAGCTCAATTAGTTCATTCATGCACACCACATTCTAGGGACATGCATGTCATATATCACATGGGTATGGGTATAGGGAAGTTTCAAGGTGACAAGGTAAGGCACAGCACTACACCGTGTTATGGTGAATACATGAAAGTTGTTGTTCATGATGAATTATTCTATACAGTTTTTAAAAGGTGTAAATCAACATTCATGTTGGATACTGACACACTGAACACAGTTGACATTTCAACCCTAAGAAAACCACAAGACAATTAAAACTTCTCTCCCCATGAATAATTCTCATTCCTTCCAGTCCTTCCGCCCTCTCTCCATCCAAAAACCCCAGGTAACTCAGGTAACCATTTTTAATTGCATTTTTAATTACAATACAGGGATACCCGAGGTTGTGATCACCGACATGTTGTGATTAAGAGTGGTGTTCTTCTAATTTATTTGTGGATCATTACCAGGATCACATTTATGTCTTAATATGATGATTAAACAGGCAATCATTTGTTCCCGGATTGTCAGCAAGTATTTAGGTATGTAATACAATCAAGTCTGACTCAATTAAACTTTATATTTCAGAAACAAATGCAACATGCTAAACATTGCACCACATTTTAAATTCTACTTTTTCTATTTTATTTCTGTTATTAATTCTACATTCTACTTTACCATTTATGGTCCTGCTGCAGATGCTTGTTGTATGGATCATTGTGTTGACTAAATAAATCACGCACCACTACACACAGGAACATGGTGACTCTTGGATCGTATCCACAAAAGTTAATTCAACTTAGAAGAGAGTCATCATCTGCTGTTGGCAGTCCGGGACGACAATAAGTTTCCTCTCTACAGGGTTCCCGAACTATTAACGCATCGTGACAGGGAGAACCCTGTGTTTAAAAGGGGATGAAAGCAACAAATGTGATCGGCCATGATTGTTGCTGCCTCTAAACCACCGACTTATAATTTATGATAATATATTCTCTTCAAGACGTGCGAGCCGGGACACAAAAGTATCATGCCCCACAACTCCCTGGGCATGGCACCACGTGATTCATGAAAATAAAGTGTGTGAGTGTCCATCCCAGCAAGTGTATCCAACTGCAGCTGCAGCAAAGACATGAAGGAAGTTGCCGGAAGTTCAACTTCCAAATGTTGTTCATGGGTTGGTAAGGTTTAGGAGTTAGGGTCATGGTTCTGATAATGGGCATGGTTTGAAAGGGGCGTGGCTTTTAGGGTCTGCCGGGATTTAATACCACTTCATTTAGCAAACTGCGCAACTCTCCTGTGGCTTAGTGGTGAAGACGCCAACCATGATCCGCAAAGTCTCAGGTTCAAATCCAGCCAGGGACCTTTGTTGGATGTCGTTTTCCGTCATTTCGTGTTGTATCTTTACTACATTTATCTTATGAAGGCGTTAACGCACAATGTGAGCACAGTGTACACTAAGATCTGAAACCTAGAGGGCAGCACAGGGCCCTTGAGGGTGGAGTAACAATGCGGGATCTGCTTCAGTTCCCGGTGCTCAATAGCACCGGGAACTGAAGTGCTGACAATACACAATTAGTCAAATTTCCTAAAACAACTGACAAGCTGTGAATATGGGGCTTTTTGAGGCCCCTGTGGGTCTGGGGTCCTGGGGCAGTTGACTGCTTGGCCTGGTTAATAAATCAGCCTTGTTAAAAGACTTTTCAGAGTTTTGGCTGTTTTAAGTGTTGATCCATGTCACAAACTGAGCCACACGGCCATCACAAAAGAGGGAGATGCACACAGACAATTAACAAATGTTTTATTTAAAAAAAAACAGACAATAAATCTAGGAGAAGAACTTAAACTAACAATGACAAGTGTAATCTGGAAGATTAGCAGTGTGAGTGAGTGCATGAGTGAAGAAGTGTGTGAATGTAGTGTTGTATGGTGCAGCAACAGAAACAACACAAACCAAACGCCAACCAAACCAAACGTGTGCCTCAGGGAGGAGAGAGAACCAGAACTGAGCTCCAACATGGTTTTAAAAGCACCAGCACACAGGGCCCAGGTGTGCCAGGTCTGCTGATGAGCCCAGGTACTGACAACCCTTTGCCACACCCACCTCTTGTACCTGTAAAAGGAAGCAGCCACACACAGGAAGCAACAGGTACACAGGTGGAAAGGGTCGTCACAGTCCATAAGAAGATATATTTGTGGTTTTGAGAACCAAAAGCCATCTCAATGTAGTTTTACATTCTAGAAAAAACAAATCCTGCAAGGCTGGATGATGGGTCCAGGTGGGCGGGGCTTGGGGTGTGGCTGAAAGCAGGGACTGCTTTGTTGTGACATCACAAAGTTCCTGAGGTCCTGACGGCTGGTTTTAAGGCTCAGTTTCTGAATACAGGCTGTGTGCATTTCTCTGTGGACTGAGGCTTTGATACTTTCACAGTATTAATATAGAAGCTAGACCTGCTTTATAATCAAACAACACATGGACATCTACCTTTAGACTATATGGGACCTTTAAGATAAAGTGTCCGAGTGTGTGGAGTTTTATATGATATTGTCTTTGATTCACAAATTTCACTGATATGTTTCAATGAAACCATACATCAACTAAACCAATCATGTAAAGCTGTAGCTTCTTGCTGTTTTCATCTTCCACTTGTCACTGGCCATTGTCTATGATTCTCTGTTCAGAGTCAGAGAGAATGAGACAGCCTTTTTACCACACTCTCAGCTCTTTGACTGCAGCTGTTCTGGTTTTATATTCTGACTAAATGAATAGGCGCTTGAATTAAGTAATCTCCATTAACTCTCAGTGGAGTAATAAGAAGGGTCAATACTCTTTGGCCCAGCCATTCTTTAGATTTGGAAGGCTCCCATCTGACATATTACCAAAGGTGATTCTCCAGACTTTTTGCGGAGAGATGACTCTGGAGCATAACTCTGCCACTTCTCTTTTGCCGAAAGACAAAATTGGCCTGCTAGGGAAAAGTTGTCATTAAAATTACGTATCCCTTGACCCCACTTGAAGGTTGTATACTGGTAGCAATTACTGAGTGCGTCTTTAAGGACAGGCACCGCTGGTCGTTAGTGTAGACAGTCCCCTGGCTTCCTCCTCCTGGCGTCCTCCTGGGTGGGAGGAGGGCGTGTGTGTGTGTGTGTGTGTGTGTGTGTGTGAGGGGCTGGAGGACCACAGTGCAGTATCCAGTGCTTAAGCTCCTGAGTTGCTTCAGATCACTCCACTATAGGAGGACGGCAGCGGTGAGGGACTAGAGTGTCCTCTAGTAAATGTCAGCGCCCCCACAGAAGGACAGAGATCTGAAATGTTACGGAGTAAAACCACTCATATCTGGTCTCATGACAGCTTCATATCAATATTCTATACTTTCTCAACGTAAAGCCGGTTCATGAAAACCTTTACATCGACATCATGTGTGAGGTGATTCTCCTGAAAAATCCTCTGAGTCATACCATACATTTTACATTTAAAGTGTGTTTGGGATACATGAGAGAGAAAAGAAGTCACAGTCATCGTGCGAACGTCAGCAGGAAGGAACTAATTTACATTCACTCAAGTACAGAGCTTGAATGTTTGCTATTATACCAAAGATACTCTATAACTAAGATGACGCATTACAAGGTACGAAATGGAATTCACTTCCTGTCTCCTAAGTGGGTGTCGCAAAACAACACCAGCTACCTGATCCAGTGTAATACAAATGATGTGAAATGTGACAGTAGCCAATATTAATATGTAACCTTATCCTGGCTGACCTGTCTGCATTCATACTCTGCAGTCAGTACAGTACACAGCGATACAACACTAGATACAGTACCGATTTTGCTCGTTGTTTTTATCTGCTAGCTTATATTCAATCAACCCAGTACAAGATCATATAAGCCTAATAACGCTTTATTTTTTTCTTCCGAAAATGGTTTAGTAATAATAACAATAATAGTATTTTTAAGCAGTTATTCATGGTGTCACGTATAAGTCCCTCTAAGTGAAACCAGAACATTCATGTGACACAGATACAGGAAATGATTCCAGTACGCCATCTTCTTTCTCAACTGTCTCTGATTATATAACCACCCCACTGTATTTTCAGATGGAAATATTGGGGTTTTTTTTCTCCTCCACATTCATCAGACTGCTGTCGTTACCGTTTAGTTTTATTACAGGGAGCTTTGAGTGTTATATTGCCTAGCGTCCAGACATCTGAATATGATTTTCTGTTTTTTCTGGTTTCAGTTTTAAGGATTTTACACCTTTCAAGAGTGCAAGGCACACTAACAGGATATAGGGTGTCAAATGGAAGTAAAGCAATTTATGCTTCATTAACAGAATAACGGATCAATTGGCAGGTGATGGGAGCGTCCAGATATCCGTAGCCTGTCTCCTCCTTCTTCATGCAGTTATATGTGTGGACAAATTTAACCAAAGACTCTTTCCGGGCTTATTTCTTGTTGTCTTTCGGGGGGTGTGCATCATGGACAACAAGGTGCAGTTAAATCTACCTGCCTGATTCTCTGTGGGAACATGTCATGTTCATACCTGTCAATGTTCCTTCAGCCTAGCCTTCAGTTTGTTCTCTAACTCTTTGCCCACATGATGATGCAATTTACCTGGGAAGCTGAACTTGAGTGCAGTCTTTGCAGATTTTTTCCTCGTGGTGTAGGCCTGTGGAAATCTTCTGGAATGATCCATGACCACCAAGATTTGCTCATATCAATGCTTATTCAAAGGAATTTAGTATTTCAAGACTAAGTCAAAAGGATAAGGGGGCTAGATGTGTGTGTTTAAGGGTCTTCCTGCTTGGTTTCTTCTTTAGACATTCCTGTCCCGGTGCAGTACCTTGAAGACCAATGACAGCCAAGTGTTGGGAATCACCATCTGTTCTCATCAGGAAGTTCTGTGCCACAGGACACCATCTTCATCAACAGTGTGTGACCACTGCAGGGTGCATTGTTTTCATCGCAGTTTTACTTGGCCTACTGTTCTGGTTTGACTCTAGACAGGATTTCATTCTCCCCCCTGAACCCTGCAAACTCAGAGACAGAGATCTCGGCAGTACAACTGATCATGTAATCCTCAATGTCCACAGACCGTCAACGTCAGACTACTGACTGCCCCGCATCAGTTGTCTTTGCCTGTTTCCCGACCAAGCTCTCTGTGCTCTGCATCCATGAGAGAAGTGGCTATCTTGCCTAAATTTGAAAGAGATCATGACCTGCTGAGTGTTTAGTCTCTTTCTCTTTTACTGTTTTGACTGCAACCGTTGTGTGGGCGTCCTCTGATTTAAAGGGGACCCTGTGCTGTTGTGGAATCTGTCTTGAGTTTCTGATTGGAGCTGCTCTCTGGGCATTTAGAAAACAGTGGACAGTTCTGCAGCTCTGTGGCATGGGGGTAAGTATTTCTCATCCTTTCTCAGTCATTTCTTGTGAGTTCTTGTTTGGTTGAAGGCATCCTTCATTTTGTCTTTTGATAAATGCAAGTAGATTAGTCTTGATTTTCCTCAGTCTCATCCAATACACTCTACGGCCTCATGCATACACAGACGGCTGCAGACACCATAGACGCCTAATTGTTTTCATTTGTATTCTGCACAAAGAATTTCTTCGTCCCTGTACTTATTCTTTTAAAGATGAATTGTAGAGGGTGTGAGGGTAGCGGCAGACCTCCTGATACGGCTTCTCTTCAAACTCAGGCTAGCTTCCATATCACTGTAGGCTGATGAAGGTTCATCTCTATATGAAAGAGGGGGTTGTGGGTGATAATTCCTCTTCTACCTCCTCCTGGCTTGCTCTTCAGAATATGTTACAGGTGTAGACCGGTGTAACAAATTTAATGACACGGGGTTCCTGTACAAAACATATTAATGACATAGGTAACAACACCATTGCGCATTGTCTGGCATTCACTCAACATGCATCAGCTCTGTTAACCCCCTGGACTTTGAAGTGGGCTATAACAACCTTAACTTATTGTTCCGATATAAACTCACTCTTAACTCACGGCATGTCTTTTTGCAATATTCCTAAAGTTTACACAATTTCAAAAACATTATTTACAAGCCACAGCAAAGCTTCAAAATAACACCAAACAGACCACTGGCGTTGGCCTACATAAACTAAACATCTTAGCAAACCTTAACTGAATTTTATTTAGCTTACCAATGACAGACACTTCAATAACCTGTGAATTACTCATGGCAATTGCTCATGCTAATCTCTTATGCTAACTGTTACCCCTAATGCTAATTGTTAGCACTAAGAGTTCACAAACCACAGTCAATAGCCAGAGAATTCCAAAGAGACTGCCTGGGACCTTTTGGACTCATCATATTCATGTCCACCAGTGGACTCAGTGCTAATTAGCCTGTTAGCTTGTTAGCCTGTAGACATTACTCCTGATTCATGTAACCTGCAGACGTTGGAGAGGTTGCTGTTGCAGTTTAGTTAAGTTGCACAACTTTTAACTCCTGGTAAAGTTAACAATTGTTTTGCATTTTGATTTAAATAATTTATTTATCCTTCTGTCATGATACATACATATTGCTATAATTTCGTTTATCTAATAATGCATCAATGCAATTACAGCAAGTTAAATAAAAAACACATCTAAATTTCATAAATCATCAGCGATATGTAGCCTGCAGTTTTATTTTGTGTCTATTTTTGCCCAGGTGAAAATAGTCACAGGGCAGCTATTCAGCTATATACACCTATATGGAATGCCAAATGGCTCCTTAAATCAAAATCAGAAGTTGACACATTGTGGGAGGTTGTGGCAGATGAAAGGGTCGAGCATGTGACTTTTCCCCCAGGAGACTACGGTTGAACTTCTGGTGTATGAAAACTTGGTATATATTTACTTTTAGACTGAGTTGACTGATGTTGTTTTTCAGTATTTTCAGGTGCAGTTTGGTTAGTTTTATGCAACAAAACTGGTTGGTTAGGTTTAGGATAAGATCATTGGTTAAAATAGAGCTTTTCACAACATTAACTTCTCCCTTGAGACTCATTGAAGTGGCCCTGGGTGTAAATCGCGTAAATAACCACATTGGCCATCATCCCGGGTGCACATAGCATTGTTGGCTACATAAACCTTGATGCAAATAGCATTGTTGACTACATATACCTTGGTGCAAGCAGCATTGTTGGCTACACATACCTGGGTGCAAGTAGCATTGTTGGCTACACATACCTGGGTGCAAATAGCATTGTTGGCTACATATACCTGGGTGCAAGCAGCATTGTTGGCTACACATACCTGGGTGCAAGCAGCATTGTTGGCTACACATACCTGGGTGCAAATAGCATTGTTGGCTACACATACCTGGGTGCAAGCAGCATTGTTGGCTACACATACCTGGGTGCAAATAGCATTGTTGGCTACATATACCTGGGTGCAAGCAGCATTGTTGGCTACATATACTTGGTTGCGAAGGGCATTGTTGGCTATAGACAATTGAGTGCTTGTCTCTGCCATGCTATATACACCCAGGTGTAAATAGCCACATTGGCTAGCCACACTGGGTGTAAATAGCATCTGCCTTCACATTTTGGGAAGATAATGAGGTATATTGTTTTGCTTCCACTTGATACTGGCATAAGATGTTAGTGTGCGCTTCACTCCCGTGACCTGAAAGGTGTGAACTATTCAAGTCATATTAAATGACAGTGTGTTTATGCTAATTATAGAACATGTCGAACAGTGCAACCGTGTAGCTAATTGATGTAATGTTAATAGTTTTTGGACAACAATGGAACGTGTTTTGCATACAGACACAATAGGCTACTTGTTAGTAGGAGACATTCATTGCTTGTTGTTAATACAAATATATATAGAATATAATCAGACTTAACCCGTTTTAAAGTGGACCTCAAAGACTGAAGAAACCACCTCAAATAACAACCGAAATACCTGTGCTTGCTAATAGAATGGTGCATGCTGATGTACTGTCTCCATCACACACGAACAGGACTCATATTAAGTGCTACAGTTTCACATGCCAATGTGTATATTGCTGTGGAAACACGCATGTAAGGAAACATTTCAATCTGGGTCATGCATCCAGACATCCATCCAGAGAAATGATGTGCAGTGCAAATGTGACAACATAAATATGTGTGAACATCTTATCCAACACTGCTTGCTCAGGAAACACTTGATGACACCCCGCCACGAACACGTTTTTATACATCAAGTGCTTTCTGTTTTAGCAGTCTGGCTAATTAGACGGGTGATAGGAGTGGCACTGATTGGCATTATAAAAGCTGCACTATCACTCTTCACTGGTTCCAGGCACCCCCCACCCCCCCAAAACACCCCACCCCTCCCTTGCCCCTACCCGTTCAAAGTTGCCATCACAGGAATTATTTAAGATAAAAGACACTTTGGAAAAAAGATTTTCCCCTGACAGATATTATCATTACAACCATTATGGAAAGTGCTAACTTATTTTTTTCCTCCCATCCCTTCCTTTCTCTTCCTCTCTCCATCTGTGCCACTCACTCTGTCTCTCTTTCTATGTCTCTGTCTCCCAAAGGGTAGGAAAAAAGGCACGGAGAGAGAAAGGAGGAATAGAGGAGTGAGTGAGCTCTGTCAGTTGGAGTCAGTGCACTGCTAAGTCTGGCTACACTACAAAGGTTAGCAGATCTGACTGTCAATAGTGTCTTGTGGGTGGGAGGGGGAGGAGACACGGAGGTGAGGTGGTGGGGGGGAGGTGTGGAGGGGGGGGGCGGTCGCTTTGAGAGAAAGATACTTTGATATTTCGGAATGTTAGAAGGGTGAGTGTGGAGAGCTGGAGGTTGGGGATCTAATTACCGGGCCATAATTGGGGGCTGGGGAATAGGTTGCCGTCCTCTCAACTCGCTGCAGATCAATTATGTTAAGAGAACATCTGTAAGTAGAGCTTAATGAGGTCCATTAGAGCAACATGCGCTGCCTTCCCTAACGGTGCTTGTCAGCTTCTTGGATGAGCTGGAGTGTGCTGCTGACTGGGGACCTGGTGGAGGGGCTTAAATAGGAGAGGAGGCTCGACTCTCCGCCGCTTTTCCCCGCCAGAGAACCAGAGAGACACACGCAGACAGGCAGGGGGAGGGAGAAGGTGAGGAAGCAACAAGGGGGAGACGGAGACGCCGGGTCTGGGACGCGCAGCACCGCAGGGGGCGAACGGGAAGCCGAGTTTAATAGTTTGATCAAGACATCCCAACAACTTGAGCAGAGAAAGCTGAAACTGTTCCCAAACTCGCCAAGTTTTTTTTTTTTTCTGTAGACAATCTGGAGTTGAAGGAGCCGTGAGAAAGTTGCCGTGTGGACACTTTGATCCAAAGTCAAGAGAAGACAAACAGAAGACGCAAACCAGCTGCAGCGTTTTGTATTTTTTGGGCATCCCTGGCTGTACTTCAAGGTACGTGTCCTCTTTGTGTTTGTGGGTTGTGAGTTCAGAGCGTGTCGGGCGAGACGTAAACACCACAGACCGCATATGGCTGGTGTGGACGCAGCATCAGACCGTAGTTGGCTTCTCCTCGAACAGGCTCCATCCTCTGTTCAGCATCAGAGATGCCGGTGCTGAGGATGAACGGAGTCGGGGTGTCGGTGCAAGCTCCGCGCTGTCATTATATTTCTTCATTTTAAACAGAAGCAGGGAAGGGGGGGAGGGGGGTTTGGGGTCAGGCACAGACATATCCAGCCTCTCCTCTCTCCGTTTGCTCAGATACGAGGGGCGCATGGATGTGCGCGTTTCCGCTGGATGAAGAGACCTGATCCGCGCCATGTGACGGCCGGTCTCGCTCCAATCCTCCACTTTCACCGCTGCCCTCCGTCTCCATCTTCCATCCACACGGAGGGTGAATAATCCGCGGAACGCAGCGAGTGAAAGGAGAGCGGAAGGGCACC
>NW_019525137.1:2093874-2094276 GCF_002814215.2 Seriola lalandi dorsalis
GGAGAGAGAGAGAGAGAGAGAGAGAGAGAGAGAGAGAGAGAGAGAAGTGGCAGCCTCACACACTATACACACACTCTGCAGCAAATTGCATGATTACCAAGATAGGCCGCCTTGAAATAATTCAATCCATGACAAAACCTAATTACTGGCAGGTAATACCCTGTCAACTTTAATGCATCTCATCACTCATAATGGCGCGGAGAGCATTTTATGACCCATCTCATTATCGCTGCATTTTAGGCTGGAGCCGCATGCCAACTATTAACTTGTCAGGCTGTGGACTGGAACACTGCGAGGTGTGTGTGTGTGTGTGTGTGTTTGTGTGTGCGCGCGCGCGCGCGCGCCCGTATGCAAGTCGTGAGGTAGTGGTGGAAAAAGGGTGGTGGGGAGGTGTCGGGGGGG
>NW_019525137.1:2094340-2114077 GCF_002814215.2 Seriola lalandi dorsalis
GAGGTGTGTGTGTGTGTGTGTGTGTGTGTGTGTGTGTGTGTGTGTGTGTGTGTGTGTGTGTTTGTGTGCGCGCGCGCGCGTATGCAAGTCGTGAGGTAGTGGTGGAAAAAGGGTGGTGGGGAGGTGTCGGGGGGGTGGGGGTACCGTACCCTAACATGTGGGCCTCATCACGGCCTCATCCACTCAGACCTGTGCGGATAAACTGGTGCGGATTGGCGCAATAACAGGGCGAAGAATAATTCCGTCCCTTTAATTACGGGAATGATTTAAATAAAGACTCGTGGAGGGGAGATAATCAGTCCGGGCAGCCACACTGGAGCCCGGGACCTCACATGACGCGTGCGTGTGTGTGTGTGTGTGTGTGTGTGTGTGTGTGTGTGTGTGTGTGCGCGCGCGCGCCTCTTTGGTGGGGGAGAAAAGAATGCCAGAGGAACAGGAATCAATGTCCTCAGCAAAGATTGATTTAGTTGTCCACATTAGATCTGCTTCCTGTTTGCACTCTGAACTTTTTTATTTTCTCAGATTAATCTCTCATCGATCTTAATGGGAGAAAAAAAAAAACACCATGGAAACCAAAACACACGTGAAATGAGGTGACACTCTTAAGGTGCAGAAGAAGAAGAAGGGCTCCTAATAAAGAGTGAGCGAGCGGCCTGGTTAAATCTAACTCTTACACCATCAGTCTGACTGCATGACTGGGAGAAATCAATGGTTGAAGTCATGCCATGATGTGGGTGCTTGCTTCTCATGTAGCTTTTGGAGAACATGGAATCACCTCTCCGTATTCACGGACCTGACTGCGCCTCATGCTGAACACTCCCCAAATAATCTCTGGTGTCATTTGTGAGGGAGAGGTGTCAGAAGGGAAAGCTGCTTTTTCCGAGCCCCTGAAAGCACCACCTTTAAATGTAAAGTCATTCCGATAACAACTTGTTCTGACGCTCTCCACAAACCTACCTGCGTCTCTGCCTCTATATCATGTAATGAACGGCGCGCCTCAAAGATTGAAGGACGTTGGAAAAAAAAAAAAAAAAAAGTGGGCGTTCCGGGGGCGCGCACGCCATGCATGCTCTCAGTTATAGTGGAGCGCGTCTTGTAATAAATGAATGACCTTATCGTGGCGGTGTAATGGCTCACCGGTGAGGGATTGTGGGTTTTTTTTTGGAGATAATAAAGCTTGACTTTCCCGCGGTATCTCGCCACTCAGTCGCTGATGCGTGCACGGGGACGCCGGCCTGAGCCTGAGCCTCCTTGCACACTCCCTGCGTGCTCCACGGCGGGCGGATGAACACCTGTGGCTGGGTAGTATCCTACAAACTGCTCGCTCCTGATCCATGTGGAGCTCATTATTTCCCATCCTGAAGATCGCTGCGGTGCAACGCGCCGCGTCAGTCTGCTAAACTTTTTCTCCTCGTAGGGGATCAGTAGCTGGAACCCGCGGCTTGAGTTGAGGCTTCTGCTTAACTTGTTGAGAAAGGTGAGCGAGTCGGAGACAAGCAGTGTTATTATTATTATTATTATTATTATTATTATTATTATTATTATTATTATTATTGCATATTTGCATTATGAAACAACAGTCTGCTGTAGTGCTGGCGCTACTTAATTAGGCCTAATGTCCCTAATTATTCAAACAAGGGTGGAATTGATTCACATTTCATTAATACAAGGCTGTAAATGTAAATATGTGTGAGTGAGAACTGGGAGTTTTGAAGGAGCGGGTTCGGTGTTCCGGTGCTGATGCTGGGAGAACAGATTGAGGGAACCGTCCCTCCTGTCGCTCTGTGGCGCACGGTGGCCGGTGGCACGTCAAAGCGCTAATTAGGGAAGCAGCATGCAGCAGGAGCCTGCGTGATTAAGGTGGGCCAGTAGGATTAGATGGTGGCTGCGCCGCGGAGGAGAATCATCTCTTTGTCGTCCTGTCATTCGCTGCCTGAGTCTCCCCCGGCTCCGGACGGTGATAAACGCTCCCCTCAAACGCCGTGTGACGCCCGACGGCGAGGAAGCAGCTCGCTCTAGCTCCCCCTCCGCCTGCGTTTTGTTGGCCGGTGCTTCCCCCCTTCTTTTCATTCCTCTCTGGTCGCCGTGCTGGATTGTTCCCTCTCTCTCTCTCTCTCTCTCTCTCTCTCTCTCTCTCTCTCTGTCTCTCTCTCTCTCTCTCTCCCTCTCTCTCTCTCGCTCGCTCTTAACAAAGCCTGATCCCAGTCTGCCTGCGCATATATATATAAGCTGCTCTCCGGACCTAGGCGGCTTCGGGTTGCATGGTGGTGCTTCGGCTGCTTCAGCGGCTCAACAAATGCAGAAAAGGGAGAAAAGTTTCGGTAAGACGCCTTCTTTGCGCTTCGGCTTGTGTGAACGTGCACGTTTCGTGTGTGTTTCGTGTGCTCTGCGACGACAAGTTGAGGCTACAACATCTCTCTGTGTCCACATCTGACCCGCTGCTGATCCCAGCCGTTATCTCTGTTATTGTTACTGATAACCTGCCATTAAAACACGAAGCAGATACGCTCCGGTGTTGTGTTAGTGATCATACAGCTGATATGTGCCCGCGCTTCACAGCGGCTCCGGTCTCTTGTTATGTGCTCGTGGAAGCTGCATGGCAAATTGAATCTCTGTGTTAAATCCGTTACTGGCCTTTACCAGCACTCCGCTGCCATGGCAACAGTAATTAAACTGATAGGGTGAAATGTCAGCATCTCGGCAGCCGAACAGCTGGGGCTGAAATAGCAGGCTTGTTCTCCCGCTCCATCCCTCCGTCACCCTTCCATCCATCCCTCCATCCGCTCAGATGATGATACATGTGGCTGAGAGGACGCGCAGCGGCGGCAGCAGCAGCAGCAGCAGCAGCAGCCTGGAAGCCCACAATGAGAGAGCGGAGAGGAGGGAAGGGAGGGTACGAGCACATAAAACAGAAATCATTAGGGCTCCGAGCAGCTGTGATTTCCCTTTCTTTATGGAAAATGAAGCTTTTGTTCCGCGCTGCTCCCACCTCCCCCTCACCCCCGGCAATCGGAAGAGTGCAAGCGGCCGAATTCCTGCCATGCTTGTCTCCTGCTCCCCCGAGTTGATTGCATTAGTAAAAAAAAAAAAAAGAAAAAAGAAAAAGGGGAGTCGAAACTCTTCCTTTCCCTTTGGTTTGGTAATGAGTATAGCGGGGGGACTTTGTGGTGGTAACGAGGCTTGGACGGATCAGTGCCGCTGAACAGGCGCGGCGGAGAGCAGCCGGCCGGAGCAGTCGTGCGCGCCGCTCTCTAAATCCAGCCAATTAACAGATCAACAGCCCCCAACGCACTGGAACAAATGAGCCGAGCTGCTCGCCGCGCTGCAACCTGTTTGATATTGTCTTTGTAAATGATTTCTCTGTAAAAAAAAAAAAATATATATATATATATATATATATATTTAGTTTTAATCGAGTGTGTATGAGGTGAGGAAAAACTATTTATATGTACAGTGGCAGAATTTTCCTTTAAAGGACCAGAGCCTCCATTTAATAGATAGTTTCCATCAGTAGTTTAAAAAGTCTTTTTTTTTTATCTAAGTGTTTAATTTCTACTAGTTTATTTGACAACATGAAGTTACAATGAGCAGAAACTTGAAACCTGATAGTTGACTCCAGGTTTCATTAGTGTCCTGTGGTCAGTACCCTACAACTACAGTCACACACGCGAGGCTACAATATAAAATAATAACAGACTTTCACTCAAGTTCCTGTGAGTTCACTGTAGTGAAATCACTGTAAACAACCGGTGTCAAGGAAACATCCAGGAAGTAAAAAACCCCCACAGCTTCAGCTCAGCAGGAAGGATTTTATTTTTTTTTCTTGGAGATCTGTCACTAAATGAATTGGTCTGCTGACACGTTCAAACTGAACTGATAAATAGAAAGTTTCAGTAGATAATTAAAGGTGAAACTCAACTTCAGATGAAACTAAATATTGAGCATGTGTGTGTCGCGAAAGGAGGACAAAGGGGAGTGGGGGGTGTGCCTGTCCTCGGGGGAATAGTAGGAGAATACTAATTCCAGCCTGGTGTGAAGCCACATTGCCCCCCCTGCTCCTCCTCCTCCTCCTCCTCCTCCTCCTCCTCCTCCTCCTCACCCCCAGTGGGCCTACAAAGGCTCTCCACAGTCAGCTCAGGCCAAACAATACAGGCCTGCTGCAAAAGCTCCTCGCCTGTAGCCACGCCCCTTTAAATACAGAGAAGGTCAACATAAGAAAAAAAAAAAAAAAAGTGTCCAGGAGAAAATGTGAAACTGTGGCTTTGTGTCTGTGTGGGCTGCTTGTTGGTCTCATAACACTTCAGCAGTGCTACTGTGTCGTGAGCGTAAAACCAGTCAGAGACCAGTCTGACCACTGGCCAGCCTGTTTCCACTTCGTCTTCTTTGTCAGTCCACTGCTGTGATTTTTTTTTTTTGCAGAGACCAGTCACGGGCCATTTACACACAGCTGTTAGAACAGGTCTTTGTTCAGTTCACTTCACTATTGTTTAACACTTACTGTTAAGTTTATTATTTATTTGGTTGTGTTTTACTCTGAATGTCTGTTTTCTTCCTCAGACCTGTTTTAAAAGCTGAAGGTAAAATAACTTCAATACTATAAAACATAGGTCAGAAATTTTAATTAAGGCCAGATCGATACAGAGTCTGCTCAGACTGTTCTCCTCGCTAAGCGGCGTGCAATGAAACGCGTCTTCCTCCTTCACTTCCTCCTCTCTGAGCTATGTGCTAATGAGTCACATCACCTGCTTCAGTCTTTGCGTTTTCCGTGAGCATTAAAACACACGACACGGCTTCTCTCCAGCACAACGTTACTTCACCGGAGGAGACATTTTTTAATTCTGACGCTAACGTTGGTGTTAGTTCTCAAAGTTGTGGTGAACAGGCCCGGACACAGTCATGGCCGACAAGAAGTCAACACCAGATGATACATGAAGTGGAGCGTTTGCAACCTATTTACATCTTACATCTCTTCTATTTCCTTAATGCAATGCATTGTGGGACAATATTTTGCTTCAGCAGCACTCTTAAAAAAATCTAGTGATTTTTATTATGCAGTATGACTTTTTTTTTTCTTACCGTGCACACTTACTGTAAGTTTCACGCTGTGTTATCGCGCAGTATTCGAACACATTTTTCACTTTTAACAAGTTGAAAATGTCAGTCGCCTACATACAGTTTCTGATATGTAATTTCCTGCCAGGTTCGTTTTTCTTTTTATTTAGAAAAATATAGGGATGTTACAGCGCGTGAAGGCTCATTTTCACTTTAATTGTAATTTAAATTGTGGTTAAATGCATGGATGTCGCACAACTGCTGCTTAAAGATCAAGAGACTGTATTTTGCCTTCAATGTCAGACACGATAAATGTCGGAGTTAGAACTTTTTTGGAGCGTGCAGGTGTTGGATGAGTGTTTGAATTCTCTCCCTGTGCTTTTTTTTTTTTTTTTTTTTTCTTTCTCCCAGGTATACAAATGCTCTCCGTCCAGCCGGACACCAAGCCAAAAGGCTGTGCCGGCTGCAACCGGAAGATCAAGGACCGCTACCTGCTGAAGGCCCTCGACAAGTACTGGCACGAGGACTGCCTCAAGTGCGCCTGCTGTGACTGCAGGCTGGGCGAGGTGGGCTCCACGCTCTACACCAAAGCCAACCTCATCCTGTGCCGGAGAGACTACCTACGGTAAGAGAGACAGCTGACTTTTTTTTTTTATTTATTTTTTTAACAGTGCCTGTGTGATGTTCAACAAACACCGCGTCTGGTCACAGTGTGTGCAGCGGTGTTAACTCACTGAAATCCACTTTACACACATTTAAAACTCCAGTTCAGCTTCTTTTTTTTTTTTTATTTTGTGATGTGGAACACAGCCTGATTTTTATTTCAGAAAAAGGCATTGTATGGGTTTGAGCCTGTGACCTTGTTTTAAGGCCTCAGAATTTGCCAGAACTCAGCAATTATGTGCTAAATTATCGAATGGAATTTGTTTCCTACTTCCAAATTTTTTAATTAGTTAATTTTGCGTGTGTTTTCTTATTATCTTTTAAATGTGTTATTTTCATTATTAGCAAATATCAAAGGACTCTTATGTGACCTCATTTCCATAAATTGCATTTTTGTACTATCTCCATTTATCTGCCTGGCAAAGTCTAATTAGCTTCAAATATGGTCGTTTTTTTTTTTTTTTTTCCCCAGGATAAACCAAGGTTGTTTTCAAATTAAGAAATGGTTGTGAATAGTCACGATAGAATTTAAGTGTATTTTTAAAATATGACAGCTCATTACAGAAGAGTAATCCAACTAATCAGGGAGATCTGGGAGGTTTTTAGCGGAAGTGACAGCGACTTAACACAAGTCTGAGCGTTTCATTGTCATTTTCATATATATTGTTGTTATAGTTTTTCTTTTTTCATTCATTATTGGCATTCAGTGACCCCGTGTACTCATGAAGCAACACGACACGTATGTTCTGACCCGAACGTGACCTTTCTGTCTGTTTCTTGGGAGTGCGGTTGGTTTTTATTTGCCTCTTCGCTTTGCTTTATCTGCACTGAAACTCTTACTTAGTATACATTCGGTTTATACGGTGAAAAATATTACCAATTGAGTCTTTTTTAGAAACAATCTGAGGACTCATCTCTCCCCAGTCAGTATTTCTTCTTATCGTGACTCATAAAATGGACGTTTATTTCGGTTTAACTATAAGATCTTTCTGCGTTGAGGTGGTGGTTTGAGGCCTGCTGAGGGGAGGAATTTGTAGTTCAGAGAGGCCTGATACATGTAAAGCTAATTTGATTATAATAGACAAGATAGTAGGTGAAGTTGTCTTCCTCGTTGGTTTTCAGCATCACATACAGCATATTGCACTTTCTAAATTTACATTTAAGTACATGGTCTTAAAACTTAAAGGGATGGATCGGATCATTTTAGATATTTCCTGCAGACGTATTAATATACCAAAAAAACACAGGATCAAACTGAACTGATCAGAATGAAATCTACAGGCCTCTCACTGGTGTAGAAGTATTGTATCAGAAAAAGTGAAAATAATCACATTTACAATTTCATGTTGCATCTTTGTTTTGTTTAGTTTTTTTTTAATCGACGCCAGCTGCTGCACGTCGCTGACTTCCCTCTGACTCTGTGCAACACGTCACTCTGGGAGCACGTACAGTACACTGTAGATAATGTATGTCAGTCTGTGTGTGTGTGTGTGTGTGTGTGTGTGTGTGTGTGTACCTGATGGCCCAGAGAGTCACTGTTAGGTGCTGGAGACTAACAGGCTTTGAGGAGAAACTGCTGTGACAGAGGAAAACCAAAAGTCACACCAGCTCAGTTTTACCATTTCACACACTTTTTTATTATTATGGGAAAGTTTGTTTCCATCTACCTGTTTTTTTTTTTTGTTTTTTTTACTTTTTCACATAGAAAAAGATGAGTGCTACAATCAGTGAGCATGATGTGGCGAAGGTTGATGGTCCCCCTCCCCCTGTCCACACGCTGACGTGTCCTTGGGCAACCCCCAAATTCGCTCGATGTGTGTGTGTGTGTGTGTGTATGAGGGTTTAAAAGTAAGCTGCTTCCCAAAAAAACCATGTAAGGTGGAGAAGAGAAAAGAAAAGCCATGATGTGGCGCTCACTTTATGATGCATGTGTAGACCAATCAGAGAGAGGTGGGGGCTCAAGAGGTCAAAGGTGACCCTCTGTTTGAAGTGACAAGATCTATACAGTGGAATAATCAGTCAAAAGTACAGATGATCCAATCACAACAATCTGAGTGGTTTAACGCTCACTATCTGCCCAGTCATCTAATATCTATATATGCAGTATATTACATTTCAGACAGCTGCTCTGTGCATACTTTAGACTTTAGACTGTAATGTAATGTTTGTGTATAATATAATTTTGTGAATCTGCCGGGGCAGGAAGTTCTGGAAAGCAGTCAGACCACCTCTCTCTCTTTCAACCAGCAGCAGCAGCAGCAGCAGCAGCAGCTTTACAGGGTTATGAGATGAAAAGCGAATGTTTAATGTGTTCAGTTTAACTGCTTTTTAAAGGCTCTGAAATCTTACTGACACGAAACATCCAAGTTAACAGTGAAGGAGGGAAGCACAGTACTGCATGTTTCTGCTCTAATCCTAATCCAAAGTATTCATATAGAAAGTCCCTCTCTATTTCTCTCTCTCTCTCTCTCTCTCTCTCTTTCTTGCTCTGTTTTTGTTCTTCACACACTTACACAGACCCGAAAGTTAACTTCCTCCCAGCGACAGAGCTCACCCTAAAACAGGCACTGAGTGACGTGCTCCTCCGCTGCATGAAGACACACACTGTAGTTTATTTTGACTCGATCCCACATACACAATAGACCACCAGAATACGTATTAATCTGCCGCCGAAAATAGTCCCAAACACTCTCTCTCTCTTTCCTCTTGTTTGAGTAAAGTTTAAATTTAGGAATTTATTTAGTCTCTACAGAATGGTGTCGTACATGATTGTGTGTTAGTGTGTCAGTGTGATGTAAATATATCAACACCTGATGAGCAGCAGGCCCACAGGTCTTTCTTACTGTCACGGTCGTCAGTGAATCAGCTGATGTGGACACTCTTTTCCCAGAATGCAATACATACAGTAGCAGTGAGGCCAGGGCTGCAGGAGAGACCAATCCCAACGTCGTTATTCTATCATCTTCAAAGTTCAAGGTGATTGAACTGAATTGAATTGATGCCCCGCGATCACACGTGCGGCCCCCGCAACGTGAATGCGCCCTGACACCTCCTCACTGCCGGCTAATGAACGGCAAACGTAGCAAACCGCAGCAATCCACATCTGATCTGCAGAGCGACAAAGAAAGCCTGGCTCCATCACTCCGGCAATCGATTGCTGCAACATCACAAAGCGATGCAGTTTTACACGCGCACACACACACACACACACACATACACACATTCATACACACTCCCTTACTAGAAAGGCGACCTGGAATATATTATTTCTACTCATGTTTATCTCAGTCTGTCAGCCCAGGTTAGTGACAGGAGGAGAAGGAAATGATGACTTTACATTTAGTCCGTTTTTTTTTTTTTTTACATTGCATTGGCTTAAAAGTGAATTATTCGGCGCTTCATTATACACCCCCACATCCTTCTCCAAGTCAATCCTGCTCTGCTTAGCAGGGTGGCATGTTATTAGGCCTGGCATAATCAGGGCTAACAGAATTCTTCAGGGGTCTACAGCCATGAGCGATGTGATCCCACCAGCAGAAAAATAATAATCCTCACAACACATGGAAGGGAAAAAAAAAACAAAAACAAATACAGGGAGAAAAAAACTTAAAGCTTCAGCAGTCCCTCTGTGATCAAATATGATGTACAGAGAGAGTTTGTGTGTGTGTGTGTGTGTGTGTGTGTGTGTAACCAAGCCTTCCCCTCGTAAACCTGCGACCACAAACATAATTACAGGTATTATCTACTAGAGCTTGATTTGTGCTTTGCTCTCTCTCTCTCTCTCTCTCTCTCTCTCTCCCTCCCCCTCTCTCTCTCTCTGAATGTGGAGAAATTCGGCGAGAACATTTTATCAACAAATGATCCCTTTGAAACCAAAGCTCTCCCGTTGATGATACTGGTAATGGCGCGACGACACTGTTTATGCTGATGTGTGATTTTCACAGTACAGAGCGATAAATGTTTGAAAGCCCAGAGGAGGGAGGGGAGCAGACAGACTGACACATTTAAGTTAAAAAACGCTGAGAAAATGAAGACTGCGGCACAGTGGCCTGCTGAGTGCCGCTACACACACACACACACACACACACACACACACAACAACCAGCGCTGGCTCCAAGGCCGGGTTAAAAAAAGCTGTTGGGCATCAGTTAATGAAAAACTGTAAATTCCAGACATCCATTTTAAAGACAGCACCAGGAGAACACTTATTTATTTATCTATCTATTCATTCATTTTTTTTTTAATCCAACTTCAATTTTCCTCTACAGTGGTTTTACTAAGATTGTAAATGCAAGCAAACTCACAGAGCTGTCAACATGGCTGGATTTATTAACGGAAAGCTGGCTATCAGTGAGAGATAACCAACATGTAGAGCATGGTTCACTGTAATAACTTACATTTCTCTCCCTTCTTCAGAATCAACTTTGTAGTCCACAGCCACCTTGTGTCACCATATATGTAAATGTAAATGAAAAATGTATCTTTTTTTTTCATCTCGCGCGGCGCTTATGAAGCATTGTCGGTTTGTGTGTCGGCATCGGGCGCGAATGTGACATCAAGTCAAGCTTTTATCTCCAAGGACGGGCTCAGGCTGTCTGAAGCTCATCTTTTCTTTCCACAAATCTCATTTAGATAAGTTTCTTCCTTATGAACATGTGTCACACCTTTAATATGCAGAAACTGTTCAGCGTGTGATTACTCACAAGGTTGTAGTATATAGTTTATCTACCTTATTTGTTTAATTTGTTTTGTTTTTTTTGCATTAATATCTGCCACAGCTGTTGATTTCCTCAATCAATCATTTAATGAATTATTAATTTATTTATTTTTTCAATACCTTGGCTCATACAGCTTTACTATGTTAATGCCACTTAATATTTTCCTCCTTTAAATATCACATTTTCCTACTATGTGGACCTTTAATATTTTCCAACACTCATGTTAAACTGTGCCGTTTATCTTTAATAACCTGCAAACAGCCAGTAGACTGAATGTATAGCTATAGCTGTGTAGCTAGCTAGCAACACACACCAACTGTGTGTGTGTTTGTGAATTTTTAAACACTTAGCCTCTGCCTGACCCCCCCCCCCCTCCCGCCTTGTTGATTTGGTGTCAAAAAGAGTCAAAAAGCCTCAAGATAAGTGCACTTTTTTAAAAAAAACTTATTTTTTTTATTGCTATCGTTGTAACACTTTAGATGCACAGAGATCTGCTGCATCTTTTCCTTGTTGTGTGCTGCCCAGAGTGAATTCACAACATTGGCTTGACATGCACCATCGCTAAAATTAGTTTCACATTCAGTCTCAATGCTCTTTTACAGTGATACAGCCAAAATTTGTTTGTTTTTTTTTCTCACTCCCTGCAGACTTTAAAGATGGCGGCAAGTTTTCACAGCAGAAGTGTGTGTGAATAAGTATGAAAATATCCATAGAAACTTCTCCTCTGTGTCACTGTGCTCATTATATTTCACGACATGCCGAAACACTCCCAGCTGTGGAGTTTCAAGGACAGTAATAATGCAGAGGCAACATATACATACAGTAGTTTCTTGAACACTGAGCGTAAAGAAAGACAGTGTATATGTGTCATTACTGGAGACACTTATAACTGACATGAATCCCAACTGAACACAGGCACGCTATATGTAGGACAAAACTTTTTACAGCCGACAGGAAGTGGTGGAGTGTCGCTAATTCTTCGGCTAAGTTAGCTTTACTGATAATGATGTCAGAGCATCTCAATATATCACTCAATAGTGGTTATAAAAATGAAAATCTCACGCCACAACAGAGATAGAAAAAGCTGCGAAAGAGTGGTCGGCGGCAGACTGAATAATGAAGTGGTAATTAAATGGCCATTCAGTGTGAATATGAGGCTAAAGAAACAGCTTAGTTCTACCCGAATAAAACTGCCTTATTCGACAGAGCGGAGCGGACTGGACTCCCAGCTCGATCAGTTATTATTAAAGCAGTGATGGATGGCAAACACCTCACAAAAAGCTGAAATCCAGTGATTTCCACTGCAAAAAAAATAAAAAAAATAAAATCCAGCTCACTTGATGATAGCCGCGCTCCTGGGAGATTTGCAGGGAAGTTGGGTATAGTTTGTCATAGTCCTCTCCTCCCTGATTCTCTGCAGGCTGAAAGATTCAGGGCGTCTTCTGTTTCTCTAATGACCACCACAGATGTTCAGCTCTTCTCCCGACTAACACTGAAGGGCACAAGGACGTCCTCAGCCGGGCTGCTGTTCAGTGACACCAGAGCTTGCTTACGTACTTACAGAGCTGTGCTGCTCCAGCTGTAGAGTAGAGTCTGCGTAGAGAGTAGAACCTCTTTACCTAAAGCCTTTTCTCCCTATATATATTGGATGGTCATGCAGTGAGGGAAGTAGATGGGCGGCGAGTTCACGTACTGTCACCTGTTACTATAGGCTGTAAATAAAGATGGATGTAGCCTCCGTGACATCACCCACAAGTTTCTGTAGAGTGATTTCGAAGCTCAGAGTGGGCTGCCCCACCGTCGCCATCTTGGCAGTGCCTGACTCCGCCCCTTACTCCCAGCTAATCCAAAAATGGGCAAAGAGGAGGGGCATGTGCGGAGCCTGTGCATGTGCACACCCGACCTATCACTCAAAGAGGCCACTCCCTCAATTATGCAGAACCTAAACGTGGGAGTTATATAAAAATTCAGTAAAATACAATAGTCTGTACCAGGCTGTAAACATGTTTATTTCTGCTGTAAAGTTGGACATGTCAACATGGGAGTCTATGGGGATTGACTCACTGTTAGAGTCCGACTCTAGTGGTCATTAGAGGAACTGCAGTATTTGGTACTTCAGCGCTTCATTTGTCAGTCTCAGATGTCGCCGCTTGCATGTAACAAAGTGTTTTCTTGCCTAACCTTAACCGTACCTTAACTACATCCTAATTGCCATGATCAGCATCTTTCCCTCTCATGTATTAGCATACATTCAGGTCACAGTTTCTCCAAAAGATAATTAAAAGACAATATTTGAAAAACCCAGAAGGTCATTTAAAAACACTTACCTCAAAGACTCCTCTCACTCATCTGGATGAAAAAATATTCCATCGGCTGTCATCCATTTCCCAAGTGGCGCTTCTGTTCTCTAAATCAAAACAAAGATGGCAGACCGCCAGCTACCCGGGTAGGAAACAGAGTCGCAACTTTGGAAACACATTAATGGACAGAACATTTTCTTTTCCAGATGGTAATAACAGTCTTTGATGATTTTTTTTTTATTTAAAAAGCAACATTAAGTGGTAAGCATTTTTAAATGGCTCTCTGGGTTTTTTAAATATCGCCAGTTAATTATCTCACAGAAACCACTTAAAGATAATAATGGCAATAACAGTAGGTAGTAGGAGCTTACCAGCTGCAGGCATACCAGACCTTTCGTCGCCATCGTAACAATAATAAAGATACAGCTAAGGTTGTGGAACAGTTTGGTTAGGTGTATGCACAAAAACTACTTTGATTCCAGGAAAAGATTGTGGTTTGAGTTAAAACAAGTACTTCCTTAAGGTTAGAAGACCTTCGTTGTCATGGTTACAATGATAAAAATGGTTAAGGCTGTCAAACAATCATAGATAAAAGAAAGATGTTAGCTTTTGGTTGAAACCATAGACTATAAATAAAGATTGCTGTAGCCTCGGTGACGTCACCCACAGGTTTCTGAAGAAGCTCAGAGTGGGTTGCCCTGCCGTTGCCATCTTGGCATCATCTCCTAACTAATCCAAAAATGGGCAAAGAGGCAGAGCTGAGACTTTGGTGATTGTCCTGTCACTCGAAGAGGCCACGCCCTCAATTCTAGAAACAGTTGTCACGAAGGAGGAAATTAGCTGTAGAAGTCAAAACAGTTTTTTTTGTACCAGGCTGTGAACATGTTTATTTCTGCTGTAAAGTTGGACATTTTAACATGGGAGTCTATGGGGATCGACTCATTCCTCATTAGAGGAACTGCTGTTATTGTCACATCCATGTTGCCTTCATATTTCAGCCTCAGAGGTTGGTGCTTGGTTGAAACAAGACACTATTGAACATAAGCATTACCTGAGAAACCTAGAATGGACCAGCAGCAGGAGAAGTGTTATGAAAATCGCTGCGTAACTCAAGGATAATTTTTATTTTGTTGTCTGAAGGACCTGTTTAGCTCAGTGCGCGCTTGTCACTCCTCTGTTGAACGGATGTAAGGTCAACTTCAGCGAGTGTGTGTGTGTTTTTTTTTCTTTTTGGAGGAGGAAGAGGAGGACTTTTTGTTCTTGAAGGATGCGGTTCTGTAAAAGGTTACAGTGCCAACTGTGCCAGTGAATGGCACCATCATTACTTACTCTGTCCTTGTGCCTTACTGTGTTTTTTTTTTGTTTTTTTTCTTCTTCTTCTTCTTTGGCGTGACAGCAGCACAACTATGTTCTGCTAATGGCTCCAGTTTAAATCTAAAAGCCAGTCACATACTGATAGAATAACAGGCTTTAGGTCATCCACTTATTTGATTTCTCAGATTGAGTTTAAATCAGTATCTTTAATTATGTTAAACGGCAAAATACGTACCTGAAGGTTAAGTTGGCGTGTTGAGATTCCTCTGTGAACAAAATGTTTTCTGAGGCCTCAAAAAGAATCAGCCTTTATTTTATTTTTTTTATTTTATTTTTTTGAATCCCTTGAGCACTTGAGGGGAAGAGAATTGAAGAATTTGCCTGGATGGCGTCGGTTCATTCAGGCGCCAGATTGAATCCTGTCTCCACTGCTTGTTATTACAATAGAGCACTCAGCATGCACAAAGGGCCTCTCCTGCTCAAGCTTTTAATGGGACCTCTAGGTGGAGAATGCAGCGGCGAGTTTGTCAGCCTTGCCACTTTACCTTCTTATTCCTTCATCTTTGCAGACACACACACACACACACTGCACCTCTCCATCTCCCTCTTATGTCTCAGCCCTATTGGCCTTCTTTGATGCTGCTAATCAGACTCTCCATCACTTTAGAGGAGATAGATGATTACCTGATTCTAATTACATACAAGGGGGGGGAAAGTTTGTTTGATGTCTTTTGTGTGTTCGCTCTCCGGCTTCCTATAGCTTTCACCCTGCAGCACACACATCCTTCTCCTCTACCCACCTCACCCCTGTTCCCTATCCCCCCGGAGACTCCTCTGTATGAGGCTAGATATACACACAGTGGCGAGGCGGCCTCAGCGCTACAAGGTGAACTATTCCCCGGCACATGTTATTATTAATAACTGCCAGCGAGAGGGGTCACCTAAGACTACTCCTTGAAAAGAACCCCGGGCAAGGCAAGTAGGCCGCAACTGGCTGTGTTGTAAAACAATACCCCCCCCCCCCCCCCCCCCCTTGAGGAGACATGCTGCTTAAAGCAAGAATAATGCATGGGGAAGAGAGGGAGGGAGCCGCGCAGCCACATTTTTCAGACATGAAAAATTAAGATGTCACCACCTGGTGCTTTTAAGCATACCTTTACCACTGAGCTAGGAAGGTATTAGAGTATGAGCAGGTTGGGCTATCATTTTCACCCTCACCCCACCCCCACCCACCACTCCCCCCACCCCCACCACTCTTTCTCTGCACCCCTGCATTGTCGTTAAACTTCTGATGGCAGCATTAAATTCAAATGGCTGGTGAGTACAGAGCCACCGGGAGGGGCGAGATGAAAATGGGAGAAATGCTAATCACCAGCCAAATTATGGGACATCTCTAGTTAGTGGGTTTCATGGGGGGGTGAGGGGGGTGGGGGGGTTTATAGGCATTTTAGCTGTGCAGCACAGCAGTGTAGTTTCAGTGAAAATACACTCGGTGGCATGGACAACAATGTTTGGTTAGTTTTTTTGTTCAAAGTGGGAAAGTTTATCTGAATCCCACCTCTTTTAGATATTTTGTTTGACAGTAAAATACAGTCTAGTTGCACTTTTTTTTTCTTCATCCTCTGTGCTTCAGTACATTTAATTTGAAATAAAATAATGGATACTACATTAACGTACCAAGTCTCAGCTTTTATTTGAGTAGGTTTACATCAGTGTAGAAAGATCTGTGAGGGAGATATAGAAGAGTAATTGGACTGAAAAACATGAAGTCAAAATCATCATATTTAAAGTTTTGTGGAAAATTCTTGGCAGTCAATAACTTGCCCTGAAGTCTTCAACACATGGAGGTTAACACCAGGTGTGAACAGGGCCTGCCTCAGGTGATCCGATCACAAGCGGTCAGCTCTAAGTTCAGGTGTGAACGCACCCAAGGCGCATCGAGGACTCATTTGAGATCCGATCACTCAGACCACATTCAGAGGAGGTCTGGACCACATGAGGCCACATCCTTTCAGAGTGAATGTGAATGTGTCCTGGACCACACTGAAGGACCGACTACTCCGCTGACGTCCTCTGACACAGTCTGATTAGTCCCAACACAGTTCATAATGAACCCAAAATATTTTACTACTGGCTCAACCTCTCGCTCTCTCACTCATTCACACACACACACACACACATACACGAAAGCACATTAACAACGCACCCTTGTGTCTGACAGGTGTGAACTGACGAAACTCTATTTGCTGTAATATGCGCGATGACTGAAACTACTACTTCTGCTACTTGGGATCGGATCAACTGAAAATGCAACAGGTGTGAACAGGGCCGTAGACACCACCAGGCCTTCAGCTCCTGCTTGTTGTGGTGGTCTTTCTGCCTTTACTCTGGTCTTCAGCAGGTGGAATGTAGCTCAGTCTGATCGAGTGAATGATTAAATGTCGACCGGTGAGCTTTGATACATTTGTATGAATCTGAGCACAGGATGCTCCTGCATACCTCTGCATTCATCCTGTTGCTTCTGTCACCAAAACCATGTTTGACGGATGAGTCGGTGGCTTCCTGAGCTGTTCTGTTTTTTTCCTCCACTCTTTCCTCTGTTCCATAGTGGTTTTATTTTTTTTTTTGGTTTTCGGTGGGTTGTTTTGGGTTGTTTCGGTGGGTTCAGGGTTCACAGAGTGGCATGTGTTATGATTTGATCTAATCTGTGCTGAGAATGAGAATGTTGTGATCCTCCCCATGCAGCTATCACACCTATAGTTTTCTATTTTCATGCCTCGATGCAAAGGCCTAAAATTACTGCACGACTCTCCACTGTTTGTTTTGGGGGATTTGAAGGGAACCGGGATGTGTTCTGCTACAGTGATTCCTCCCACACGGTCAGTGAAGGGAGAGTCTGATGGTTCAGGCTGTTACATGAGAGGGATGATCTCAAAGATTGTCTGAGGAGGAAAACTCCTACATTTCTTTTATTCTGTTAACTCTTAGATCCCCGAGAAAGGTAGTTGATCCTCTCTAAGACAGGTATTTGGACTTGTATTTTTGGAACTACATACTGCAGGTCATGAATGAACTGTGTACAGAAGATGCTTGTTTTTAAAGTTTAGGACACTGTAAGATAAAGAATACAAAGGGTTTTACCTCCGTCAGTTCTGTACTGTATATGGCATGAATTCCAGAAAGGTTTGGCTGGCTACTAGTTTGCAAAAGTGACATGACTGTATTTCCATATATGGTGCATATGGTTTGGTCTAAAATAGACCAAATCTTGAAATTAGCTCATATAAAGACTACACTCTCTTGAAGAGATAAGGATGCTGATTGGGGACAAAGAAGACTAAATTTGACCAAGGAAAAGAGGATGGATATACATAATGATTAATACGTGTTATAACCCATAATATACCCACAGAATGCATACATGCAGGCAAACAGTGCAGTTTTCTTGTTATAGAAAGTGAATGTTTTGTCATTTTGCGCGACTCACCGACACTATATTACAGGGATCGAAAAAACGGCAAAGTAGAATTTGAGAATTTATAGTCATTTGAATTTGAAGTTGAGTTATGTCACTGTGTCATGTTGTATGATGCGTCCAGCAGCATCAAGGACTGGCTCGATAATATCACATATGGTAAAAGTTTTAGACGTAGCATTTAGCAACCATCTGTGAATCGAAACAGCGGCGCCACCTCTTTTTGTTTCCCATTATTTAATCAGACAAACATTTGTTGAAGCTGGGATTTAGTGTTCTACTGTATGTGAAGTCCACTGGATGATCTGTGTGGATAAAAAATATATTCATGTAAATATTATGATGATCAGTCAGCGGTGAACAGGCAGCTCACACCGAGCTGAGCCTGGTGTTTGCTGTAATGCTTCAGCGGTAGAGTGGGCTTGCGTATGTGCTTGTGCTTTCAATCTGTGGCTGTGGCTTCATTTCTTCTACACGTTCCCGGTAGATTTATTCAATTCTCCGAGGTTTGAGATCCCACAGCTTCACCAGCGGTGTCAGCGGGTTCACAGCCCCTCACTCACTCACCATCCAGCCACAGCAATTACAGACATCTGTGTAAGAAAAAACAACAAATACACAGGGTAAACTTCAGGGCAAATCTTACCCTTACTGTGATGCCGCATGCAGATTAGGTAAATTTAAAAAGTTCAGGTTTGGGGGGAAAGAGGTGGCTAAGATGAGTCACTTGTTATTAGTGCAATTGTGAAAGTCAATGCAAAGGGGAAAGAAGAAAAGATGGACGGTGCAAATTCAGGTGGAGAGCTGAAAATGTTTGGGTCAAAAACTAAAACGTATGCCGCAGTGGAAATGTGGCGCAAACACATTCCTGTCTTTAAATACTTCCCCCTGGATCAGAATGCTGACTTCCAAACAAAAATACATAAATAAATAAATAAAAGAGTGCAGCAAAGAGGAAACTGGAATGAAGATACAGCCTCTTAAATGCAGATATGCTTTCCCTCTGTGTGTCTCAGGTTAGCAGTAACCGAGCCGCCAGGTGATTCATGTCATATCTCAATAAGATCCGAATCCCTCTGTATTTCTATTTCATGTCACATTTCCTAGTCGACAGTCACATAATGTGATAATGCGAATTCATTTTTTATTCTATTTCATAGCTGACACTCATTCTGATGATGTGCAGTTGTACAGTTCCGTGTGGAGGGGATCTTGATCAAGTGTCAGACACAAAGACATGAAAGGCTCTTGTCATGTTAATTCGTGGTCACATGAATTGACACAGGTTGTTCATTGTCGATGCATGTGAGGTGGTTCAACTTGAAAAACACAGGCTCATCTGACTCTGCTCCCTAACACTGATGATGTATCCTTCTTTAAATCCAACACAAATATCTGTATTTACAGTTGATTCATGTTTCAGACAGCTTGAGTTGTAACTGTGCAATCAGTTCGGGACTCTTTACAGACCCGCCTCCTGCTCCAGCCTTGACCGACTGCACTTCATGTAGTGGTGTGCTCGCAGCTTTCCTGCAAAATGAGAACGTTTTAGTGACATTTCAGCTTCGCTCACTTTCGGTTTGCCCTCCAGTTGAGTGCTTTTATAAACTGTTGGCTTGTTTCCTGATCATCTGATTTACGTTTGTTGACCGGTGATTTCACTGCGTTCCCAGACATCAGCTTTAAACGTGGTGAGTACAACGTTATCATTACCAAAGCAACGAAAACAAATATCCTTTGAGCGTTCAATTCTCCAGCGTCTTTACTTACTGTAGAATTAGGAAAAATATTCTCTTTGTTTGCCTAATGTACAACGAGCTAATGAACCACTATTTCTCAAAATAGCCTATGCATCAGTGTTACCATGGAGCCGTCTATGAGTAATCATGGTATAGGTGGTGCTTACCTGTACACATGAACACTATAGTGTACCATCAACCCAAACCTCCCCATAATTCTCAATCCTCCGAGATGCTGCGAGTCTGTTGGCTTTTATACGGCCCTGAGGGTCAGCTGATACACATCCTCAGCTCGGTGTTTCATCAGCGGCCTTATCTAATGCAGTGTCCCAAACATATCAACCAAGGTAATGAAAAATTCATTGTGTCAGTTACTTTGTACAATTGAACACATCCATCATCTCCTGATACTTTGTAATATTGTAAATCATGTGACCGTCCCATCCGCGACCCCCCCCCCCCCCCCCCCCCCCCCC
>NW_019525137.1:2114097-2124994 GCF_002814215.2 Seriola lalandi dorsalis
CCCCCCTCTGACCAGGCGGACCTCTTTGTAATGAATATTGACTCGTATTGCGTTAAATTCATTCAAGCAAATCAAGCCTTTTAAATGTATGAAGCCCGCGGTGCCCTACTCTGGTCACAGGCTCCCAAGTGTCAGCATTAAATTTCTTTCAAGGTTTTCATTTAATTTTCAAACAGTGTAGAACCTGATGTTGGGAACTCCATTACCTGCTGACTGGACTCCGGCTAAATTTAACTTCCCTCCACAGTGATAGCTCATGTGGATTTCTTTCCTCATCCCAACTATTTGATATCCTCTCTCCTTCCGGATTAACCTTTATGGCCCTAATAAATGGTCTATATTGACATCAAAGGGATGGGAAGATGGCGCTATGCCTTATGGGAAAGGGAACACGGGGCCTGCTGAAAGAGCCTGAGCCCGGCTCCCCCTTCTCACCTAACAGTAATCGTGGCTGTCCACTTCGAAATTATGCTCTTCTTTGTCTTTTTAATTAAACTCCAGTGCAGTTTGGAGGCTATTTGACCTTTGCTGCCCCCTCTTCATGGGGAGTGCCGCAGGTCATTTCCATGCATATATTAATGGCCCTTTTCCTCTTAGGCAATGATCCTTAAGGCTTTACAGATTAAGGAGAGGTTTTGGTCTCGAGTATTACCCGTTTTTAATCTGTTATGTGGGAAGTTCTTTAATAGAGAAAAAGCAAAATGTTTGAGGCTTTAGTGAAAATGGTTGAGGGGAAGTGTATTTTAAGTGATTGTGTTTTGTCTGTAGCCACGATTAACCTCCTGAAGCAGCTTTAAAATTGAGAAAAAAAACCCAAAACATTTCCCATAATTTCATGTCTGTGCCCTGAATCTGCTTGTTACAGTCTCATTAAAGGTGCACTGTGTGACGCCTATATTAAGTAAAATATTGAAATCCAAATAATGGTTTTAGTTTTCAATCAAAATGAAGTATTGTAGATGTTTTGTGAATCATATATCTGATGAACAATCCCTCAAACCTGAATGAAGATTAGCTGAAGTCCAGGTGGATTGAGGTTATGGAAAGATCGTTGTGATTCTGAAAGGTTTTTTTTATAATGTATAATTATATTATATCAAGTGACGCTGCCACTAAACAGCAGTTCAAAGTTTGATTTGTCACATGCTGAGGTATGAGGTATAGTGTACAGTAAGCAAAGCAGACAAATGAGGGTCGGACTCTGGATCAGGATCAGGATCAGCCTCTGCAAAACTCAATGAATTTTTTTTTTTATTCTGTTTTGCGTATTTGCCTTACGTTGAATAACATTAAATAATATTAAATAATATTAAATATTACAATTTTTCCCGCCACAGAAAGAGAATGAGTGAGTTTATAAGTTCAGAGATGGAGGTAATGGGATAAATGTGTGCACAGTTTGCAACGACACCAGGAATGTGGAGAGATTACTGCAGTAGCACCGGTGCTTTGGATGATTATAAAGATTGATTGAGGTTGATTATAAAGCAGGTCTAGGTTCTATATTAATACTGTGAAAGTATCAAAGCCTCAGTCCACAGAGAAATGCACACAGCCTGTATTCAGAAACTGAGCCTTAAAACCAGCCGTCAGGACTTCTGTGACTTTGTGATGTCACAACAAAGAAGTCAGCGCTCTTAAGCAATATGGCCCAAGCTCCGCCCACCTGGACCCACCACCGAGCCTTGCAGGATTTGGTTTCTCTGAGTGTTTACCTGAAATCTGCTATATTTTTATTGGATCACTCAGAAAACAGTCAGCCAATCAGAAGAGAGACTCAGAGCCTCCTCTCTTCTGATTGGCTCCCCGACTTGTTGTTACTAGAACTCCAGAGAGAAGCCTGAGAGAGGAGATATAAAACTACATTGAGATGGTTTTTGGTTCTTAAAACCACAAATATATCTTCTTATGGATCAACACTTCAAATAAAGCTACATATTGAATAAAGATATAGGACCTTTAAGGAAAGTCACAAAAGGACATAGGTGCCATTAGCTGCCAGAGGGCTGTGTGCACGTGATCTGATCATGTAGAAGAAAATGAAGGAATTGTTAGTTTTAGTTGTATCACAGCTGAACCCTGCAGCAGCAGCAGCAGCAGCAGCAGCAGCAGCGTCAGTCCCTGTGATCTGTGATCTGTTGTCATGTTTAATGCTGTGTGTGGGTAAAGGGCTCTCTGCAGTTACTGCCCCATGCCTCGCCTGGAACACACCACTGGCTGCAGCGCCACCACATATTTGGCTGCCACCTCTCCTCTGCAGGCATGTGAGCGCATGATAACGGCCCTGTTGTTTGACACACAGTGATCTGCAGCACCCCCCCACCCCACCCCTCCCTGCTCTCTCCTCAGCCCCCACAGGCTTTGGCACACATCCTTTTTGTTTTGTTTCGGGGGGCTATGTGTTTGGGAATCATCCATAGTTTTCAGCCCGTATACAATCGCACACTCATAGTCAGTCCAAAAAAAAAAAATAAATTAAATAAATCCTCCTCACCTCTGGAAAGTTGAGTGTGGTGGAGGGCAAGGTGGAACCTGTCTGATGCCTGGGAGGAAGACAGCCCTCTCCCCTGTGAACCCACACTTCTCTCTCTTTTTAACCATTGATGCTAAATAGCTCCAAGTGACAAAAGCAGGTGTGTTCCGGCAGGCGGGATGCATGCATGATTAATGCAGCCTGGCGGAGCAGATGAAGACAGACAAGGGTCTGGCTTTGTGCCTGCCAGTGAGCGGGTGGAGAGAGAGGATGGAGCAGAGGAGCGAGAGGAACAGAGAGGTGGAGGACAAAGAGAAAAGAGCACCTGTTAGTTAAACACTCCCGTTTTAGAAAGACCTTTGACCTCTGTGTGTGTGTGTGTGTGTGTGTGTGTGTGTGTAAACTTAGTGAAGATCCAAGCGGATGTAGCTGTAGGGCTGAGAGCAGCTCAGAGACCGGGGCTCTGGTCTGGGATCAGCTGAGGCCGATGAGGCTCAGAGCGAGGAGCAGATTCAGAGAAGCAGTGACTGTGACCTGAGAACTCCATCCACTCTGCTCGCGGCTCAGCCTCCTCACACTCGCTGCGAGTGCTCCAGCGATGAGGCCTCAACAGGACCGGGATTAGTTTGAACTCTGAACAATGTTCAGAGGCTTAGAAAAAGAGAGCGCATGTCAATTTGCAGCAGTGAATCCTCGCCTGCAGCATTGTGGGTGAATCTGCAACTGCTGTTTATGTGTGGAATCGGGCTAAAAGTGTCACCGTCAACACTGTCGACGCTGAAATGTCACAACAAAGCAAAACTGAACATTCCCTGCATCACGCAGCAGCTTGAGTTCATCGGCTCTTGACAAATCCTTTTTTTTTTTTTTAAACTGTAAAACTTGAATATGAAATTAAAAACAGGAGCAGAGAAACAGAGATATCACCTGGGAACATGTGGCATCGCTAAAAAGTTACGTAACGGGTCAAGAAACAGGACGGACGATCAGATCCGTCAGTTTACACGACGACTTCCTGCCTCTTCTTTGACCTACTGTCCTCTTCTGTACGAGGTTCACATCAGACGCTGGGGACGCTGTCCGGCGTAGCGGTCGTCCCGCAGCCTCCCTCTGTCAGAGGTGGCGTCTCACATTAGGGAGGTCGCCTCATACTGTTAATGGAAGTGAGGGAGATGGAGTCAAGCTCTATTATGGAAGCATGAAAGCAGCACGTCTGCATGTGTTACACTGAATCTGAGCTGCAGTCAGTCAGCTCAGCTGACAGGTGGTGGTGGTGCGTGTGTGTGTGTGTGTGTGTGTGTGTGTGGAACTGGTGGTGTGTGTGCATGTGGTGGGCTTCAGCCAGGCCTTCTGTGCCACCCCTGGTTAATGAGGCCTTTATGGAGATGAAGTGGGGGTGCAGGAGAGCAGGATGTGGAGACTGGAGCTGGCTGCAGCTGTTAGAACAGTGAGGGGTGGAGTGGGGCAGTGCTGTGGAAAACAGGATTTCAAAATGCTGATTGGTTGGTGTCAGCCCCACTTACAGGCGTTATTTGGATGGTATAGGCAGAGCTGTGAGGCCTGCGCTGAACCCCTGAGCGACTTCTCAATTAGTGGGCGGCCTAGCGGAACTGCCAGACACTATTGTGCGCCCCAACACCCCCCCCCCCTTCCCCTCATCCAGCCCTGATCCAGAGGCTGCCTCCCAGGCTCCACGGCAGCCAGATCTCTCCAGTGATCAACGTCGGTTAAGTTATTCAAGTTACTGAAAAGCACTTTGCAGTCTCTTGTTTTTATAGCGCAGAAGCTTTGGGAACGTAACACGACGGTTTAGATGTTGTCCGCTCCTTCATGATAACCACAGCGCTCAGAATGGAAGCGTTTGATGCTCTGCGATGGGTCAAACCTGAATCTCTGTGATAACACACACACCGCGGTGAGGGAGGAAAAGAGCCCGGCTTGTGTAACCAAGCTGAGCCGGTCGTAGTTGCTGCGCTGTGCTTGTGTAAAAATGAGATGTAAATGCGGCAATTTTAACAGCCTGATTTATTCATTGGGAAGCCAAAAGAAAGAGAAGAATGCTAATTCCACACACTCCTTTGCCCTTGGCCAGGGCACATCGACAAACAAGTCACTCAGCAAAGGAATTAACAACTTCATTAAGTTACCTGACAGCGCTGGCACATCCTGCCCTGCATCACTTTGTCACTTTGGCGGCTGATGCAAGAGCTATCTGCCGCTACAGAAGGTGCAGGAGATACATTCTCATCCTCTTAATATAACCCAAGAACCGTGTTTGTTTAAAAGTGTTTTAAAGACGTTGTCTCGCGATGTTTGTCCGAGTGACGACCACGCAGGAAATCAGTGGCCAAATCCATACAAAGATTCATTATGGAGAAAACACTTGATTGGTTTTGGGGGTATAAAAAAAAATAAAAAATCAATGTGTCGCTGAGGTCACGTCTGTCTCTTGTATATCTGTTAATATCTGAGCACATGGCAGTGAGAGACTGGAGAACGCAGCAGTGACTGCACAGAAGCTGCTGCTGATGCATTGATTGCACCTTCCGCTAGTTTTCCATATGCTTTTAATCTGCGAAATGCTAAAGAGGCAATCAAAAGCCGCGCTGTCAAAGCAGTGTCCAGGTGATTTCTCAGCCACCTACACTGCATTAAGGAAGTCTGATCAACGGGTGGGAGAGCCGGGTCCTTCTGCTACTCACAAGGCAGAGGTGGTGGGCTGCAGAAATCATCCTGCCAGCTGGCTCCGCAGCACATCACGCAGGCCCAAAATAACAACCCGGCTTTATTCTCTCGGCGGAGCGAGGATCTGACGTGATGCTGCGCATTTTTTTCTCTAAACTGATCATCATTTATGTGCGGCTGTTTCTGTTTGATTTCTTGGATTCAGAAGCCCCTTTAAAAGATGAAGAATACCATTAAAGCGTGTGGGGAGAAAAAAAATAGATAACAAGGTAGATAATTAGAGTAAGTATATTAAGAAAACCCATCACCACTGAACACTTGAAAAGCTGACGGGAAGCCCAAAGAAATGTTGCGTAAAACTTTATTTGGATTGTCAACCAACAGAGAGTTTTAGAGTGGTTTCCTAATTGTTGGTTGAATTATGTTCAACACAGATTAATGAAATGTTTTGAACATTTTATTTATGGTGGTTTTTTACAAAGTTAATATGTTCAGACAAAGCATACTCAAATAATAGAGACGGATTCAGGAAAATAATCAAGTAAATGAATAAATCTCAGATATGAAAATAACAAAGTGGAATCAAATATTGATCAGCCTATAAAAACTCAATGGGTGTCAATGTGTAATAGTAACTTTATACTTAAGTCTGTGCAACTGCATCTATCATAATTAAATAATAAATCATTTCTAATGTTTTGTTAGATGCATTTTGCAAATTAATCCACAGCAATTTTTGCCAATTCATTAACAGCGAACATCCTGTGGTTCTCGGATTCAAGGCTTTGACGCTTTTCTCTGTTTTATATCATAAGAAACGAACTGAATGTGTTCGGGTTTCGGACGGTTGGTCTGTTTGAAAGCATCACCTTGGCTTCGGGGGAACTTGTGATGAGTGTTTACACAGTTAGAGTTTTCTGACACAACAATTCAACAAATCACAGATTAATTTGAAAAACTCATCAGAGATCAACAGTCCAGGTTTTTTTTTAATTATTATTATTTATTAAGTTTTTTGGTATTTGAAGTTCTTTTTAGAATCAGAAACAAAAAACCAAAAAAAAGGAAGTGTAATTTGAGTTTTATTCTCTCAATCCAAAGGCAAAAAATACTGTAAGACATTATTTATTCCTATAGTCCAACGTAGCAGACGGAAACTTAAAGTTAGACTTGTGAGAAAGATGAAGTGTGGATGTGTGAGTTGTATGGCTGGTTCCTTTGTGTGAGTGATTATCTGAAAGAAAGAAAGAAAGGGAAAGTGGCTGACAGTATTTAAATGCTGCATATTTTTGTTTCCGCTTCCAGACACTGTGGGGGGGGGGTCACAATTTCTGATGACCTGTGTCAGAAATTATTATTTGCATTGTGCTGTGCCTCAGTTGACCTGTACTTAAAAAAAAAGAAAAAGGCTTCACCCAGTAATCATCAGGTACTTGGCTTTTAACTCACCTTTGTAACGACTGAATGACACTAATATACATGAGGGGTCAGCAGGAGCACATGAATGAATTGGGACCCAACTGCACCTGGAGGCTGAAGCAAAATATGCTTCATCTAAATATCGCCAGACCCTTTATCTTTCTTTCACCCATTTCAAAAAATGAATAATAATAATAATAACATTATAATAATAAACTTTATTTGTATGGAACAAGAAATGCAGCACAAAGTGGGGGGGGGGGGGGGGGGGGGCGCACCTGGTAGAGCGCATACCACCTAGATTCAGTCCTAACTGCAGCGGCCCAGGTTCGAATCCGGCCTGGGCCCTTTGCTGGATGTCATCCTCTCTCTCCCCAACTTTCCTGTCTCTCTCTCTCTCTCTCACTGTCCCTTCAAAATAAATGCAAAAAAATAACAAACAAAAAAGTAACTAACTAATAATGCTAATTGTTACAACCACTTGTACAAAGTAACATCCAAGGAACTGATGTGATGTGAAACCCTACGTCAGATCTTTAGGGGTGGTTGTGATAAATGGCTGCCATGTAAACTTGGTGGCACTGTTATCTGCCTCCGACCAGAACAGCTTCCACGTTCAGATAGATAACGTAACAGTTGTTTTCCTGTTTTGTTTTCTTGCAGTTTTTTATTTTCTGGTTTAGAAAAATAAAAGAGAACAAGTTTTGTTTCAATTTAAAATCAAATAACCAATCTTTTTAATTTTTGTTTTCTTCAAATATCAAAAAAGTACACGGACCATCGAGAACGATAAATTAGGAAAGATTATATGTTTATAAATGCAGGACATATCATTAATTCAGTCACTGAGTTGGAGCTGGATACAGGCTGCTGTCTCTCTCTCTCTCTCTCTCTCTCTCTCTCTCTCTCTCTCTCTTAACACACTTGGTTATGTAAAAACTGAGGAAATGAATCAACAGACTGCTGAAGTGTTCCTGAGAATGAGAGACGGTAGTTCCCACCAATTCCCTTGAACGACAGAACGAGCCGCGGGATTTATCAAAGAATAACCGTCGGGAGAAAGTGTTGACCTTTTTTGATGGCGGACGGCTTTAGGTGTTTTCCTCTGATGTGTTGCAGATAGAATAACAGGAGAACGGGATGAATGTGAAGAGATGCTGCCGCTGACAGCTTGTGACAGTTGGCTTGGAGGCAGCGGCGGGAATATTTATAATATTCCCATCCATGTCAGTGTTTCAACAACGTGTCAATCAAGCGGATTTCACCTGATGGGCCGTGTGTCATGCCGGCATCCTCCTCGCGCTGATTTGGAGGTGTAATAACACGGTTCGGGGTTCGGGTGTTTAGGAGAGGGATTGTCAGCTGCGCTGCATTTCTTTTTTTTCCTGTCAAAGGAAAACACAATTTAATTTGAATTGATTTGACCATCACAAACCACAGCAGGAAGTTGCTGTGCGTGTTTGGTTTTTTTTTTTTTTTTTTGCATGTTTTTCCACTAAAGTGTGATGTTTGTGAACACATCACTCATTTCTCAATTCTCAGTCATTTGTCATATTTTTCTGTCTCTCTTAAAGGTTGTAATAAGACAAAGAAATGTGTGTGTGTGTGTGTGTGTGTGTGTGTGTGCACCTCTGCAGCTTCCACCTCAGCTTGCAGTTTAATGAGATGGCACATAGATGTTAAAAGCTCTGAAAGCACACTATAATTGTTATGTTGTGCTTGGGAAAGCTTGGCTGCCATTAACCTCGCAACACCACAATTCTCTTCACACATCCAGCAATTACCTCACCAATAATGCCCGCGCTCGCAAATGCGTGTGTTCTGAAGTTCTGTAATTAAATTGGGCTTTTCACATGTAATCTGAAAATGCTAAAGGGTCAAACCGGGTGCCGGTAATCGCGAGTGATTGAGTCTGAAGGAGGGTCACACGTACTGGAGGGTCTGTTTCCATCCAGCACTTAATTGTCCTGATGAGAGGGGTCACGTTTCCTTAAGGAGAGGTTAAGAGCGGGGCGACTTTGTTTTGCCTCCCAAAAGCACAGAAGGAATGTCATTTGATGGGAAAAAATGATGGGCCTTCAATAACAATATCATTTAGCCTGCATTTGAAGTACAACCTTTATGATTTGGGGAGAAAGCTATTAACCAAAGCTCAGCGGTCTTTTGTCATTTCCAATATCTAAGTGAAGAGGCTCCGCCATTTATGAATAACTGAAGCCCTCTCAAGGCGATAACCACGGTTGAATAATCCCCAAAAATATGCAAACGTCTGCATGTTTGGATTAAAAATAATTAAGGTTTTGTTACTGAAATCTAAATCTAAAAATCGAATTACTATCAAGTTTCTTTTGTCTGTCTTTCAGTTCTTAGATGGAAAAATCATGGTAAATGCAACTGCAAATGAGGGAAATGTCAATTCGCGTTCGTATTATTTCAAACTGATAAAAGTTCTCGTTCATTTAAAGTGGACAAAGTGACATGCCTGTACTAAACACAGCATCCTGATATATTTAATATAATACAATATAACATATGAAGCACCATTGAAAATAGACCTCACCAAATTTTCACATTTTTGCGTAACATTTGCTATAAACTGTTTTAAGAAATGACCGAGCCTTTAAAGGTCCGTATTTTACACTTTTCCAGTGTTTATTTGAAGAGTTGATCCGTAAGAAGATATATTTTGTCGTTTTAAGAACCAAAAATCATCTCAGTGTAGTTTTACATCTTCTCTCTCAGCCAGTCAGAAGAGAGGCTCTGATCCTCGGTGACTGCTTTGTTGTGACATCACAAAGTTACAGAAGTCCTGACGGCACATTTCAAGACTTAGTTTCTGAATACAGGCTGTGTGCATTTCTCTGCGGACTGAGTGCTCTGATACTTTCACAGTATTAATATAGAAGCTAGACCTGTTTTGTAATCCAACAACACATGGACATCTACTTTTATACTATATGAGACCTTTAAAAAATGAAACTATGTGTGTGTGTGCAGGGAAGGGAAGTCAGAAGTGAATTAAAATGTTGTTGGTTTTTGTCTTTTCATTGGATTTGTTGTCTATAGAATAATCCTTCCATCCATCCATTAGCCATACTGCTTATCTTTTGAGGGTCACTGGATAAAGAATAATGCCTCCTCTAATGTTTTATGTTCTTAAAGCTGCCATATACTGCACTGCTTTTATTTCACCTGCATAATTCTTTCTTGTTTCAAAATACACATGTATATATACTTAGTATATATACTTAATCTCTAAAGGATCTCTTCTTTTGTCTCACTGTCCTGGAATAACAAAGCCACCATTTTGTCTCCGTGCGGGACACAACACTGGTACTTTCACTTTAACTGAAATGCCTCAGTTCAGTCGCCTGGACACATTATTTTTTTGGACCGTCCCCTCCAGTTGAGATTAGCTAAATTAGCTGTGAAGAGCAATGACTCGTGGGACTGTGCATGTTTGGTGCAGATAATTGCAGGGCTAGTGTGCTACAGCCTGGCACCCAGCTTGGGATTGCAGGTGGGTTGGCGTGGGGAAGTGCCTATCGAACTGCACATCTGGCCCCTGCGGGGGTCAAAATCTTTCATTACACCCTTTCCAAAATGGACCCAAACACAGCACTGCCAAATAAACTGTGCTGAAAGCCTTTTTCCTGGTGACTTTGTTTTGAATGCACAAAGAGTTGTTTCTCATTTAAGGACAGAAAACTTGTACTTGTGTAAATTTTGACCATGAATTATGAGATGCTTGGGAGCGGAGGTGAAAGGTTAAAGATAAGGGATAATCTCTTAATGGGTTAGGGTGGGATTTGCGTAAATTTCAAAAAGATTCGTCGATGCACTCACTTTGGATAAAGCTAATGTTTGATTATAGTAACACAGGACATGGCTGCCACCAGTAGCTTATCTCCTCTCCTCACTGTGCCAGAGATGCGTGATGTGTAATGTTTTTCAACCTTTTTCAAGGAGGTTTCTATAGGAGCTAATTAGGCAGCTCTCTACGGCTGCACTTCAGCTTGACAGTTCAGGGGAATGTTCCCGGGTATGGTCGGCAGTCTCTCAAAAAGCAGGCCATAATTCATCATTAGGATATCAGAGTCCAGGTGCAGATGAGAACTGATAGAGCCGGCAGCCAGGCAAGTCGGGGCACTCAAGGAGGAAAATCTTATCCCAGGGACAATTCCCAGGTCATGCCCGCGGTAATTGAAATAATTTTGCCCCTAGAGTTGTTTAATCACTGACAATCACACATGCAGGGAGGACTAAATTGAGCAACGCATGAGTCTGATTACATCTGCCACCCTTAACTGTCTCCTCTCT